>NW_012154173.1:16540171-16548413 GCF_000956105.1 Propithecus coquereli
ACTTTTCTTCTACATTTTTTGGTTCAATGATAACACTTTTCTTCTACATTTTTTGGTTCAATGCTCTTTGGTGGCTTTTTTATACAACAGCTATTTTGTAATATCATTTTATGTGATGAGACAAGAAAAATACTTCAGTCTTTCTTGCAGTACAGTTGATCAAAATTTGTTTTCCCCATTGACATTTGGGATGCATAAATCATCTCCACTTCATATACAGACATACTCGCTGTTTTTAGTGCTACTATAGGTTTGTGGCCTAAAACTCAAAAGGTTCTGATCAATTCTATTTCAGACGATTCTCATCACAAAAGGAAATATATATGTGTATGTGTGTGTGTGTGTGTGTGTGTGTATGCATATGCATATATGTGTGTGTGTGTATAGGTGTGTGTGTGTTGATAATTGTAGATGTATCATCCTATACATTCTGACCAGAAAGCCTACAGTTATATCTAAGCTTCAATGTAAACTGAATCCTCTGCTTACAATTTTCTATGCCTGATGATTGGAGGAAATTTCCATAGACTAACTAAGACATTTCAAACACATTTATCCACCACTAACCTACACAGTCTTGGTAAGAGGTGGAATAGGACACATTCACAAAATGTGAACACTGGCTTCGCACCTTTGCATTGCCTTGTTGGGTGGCTGAGCATGGTGGGTGGTATAAGTATTCCTGGAAGCTATTCCTTCACCGGAACACTTAGCTGTTAAGTTAACTAATCACAGAAATGACCACAAACCACATAAATATATCCTATGAAATCTAAACTAAATGAATGCATCATCAACTTATTAATAAAGTCCCCTTACCAGGAACCTAAAATACCCAACATCTCCCCTCCAGTATCACCAAACACAAGAGTAAGTGCCACAAAGAGGATCAAACGGGTGAGGGAGCATTGTTTACTGGGGGTGACTAAAATATCTGGCTTTTTGTAAATTTTGTAAAAACATATGGCATGTGAACACATTGCTAAGGTCTTTCCCAAAGCCTTAGGGGCTGGGTGCACTGGCTCACACCTCTAATCCTGGCACTCTGGGAGGCCGAGGTGGGAGGGTCGCTTGAAGTCAGGAGTTTGAGACCAGCCTGAGCAAGACTGAGACCCGATCTCTATAAAAAATTGAAAAATTAGCTGGGCACAGTGGCATGTGCCTGTAGTCCCAACTACTTGGGAGCCTGAGGCAGGAAGATCACTTGAGCCCAGGAGTTTGACGTTGCAGTGAGCTATGATTATACCACTGCACTCTATCCTGGGTGCCAGAGCGATACCCTGTCTCAAAAAACAAAGACAAACAAACAAAAAGCCTTAGAAGGATCTGTGCAAAAAAGGGACCCTGAAACTTTGGTCTCCCCAGTTTCACTCCCTCTGCTCCTAGCCTCATCTGGCCTCACTTGGGGAATGCCTACCCTGTGAGCAATACATCGGGGGCCACCTACACTGCCACATGGAAACTAATCACACGACCTAAAAGCAGGTTGGGCTGCTTCTCCAAAAGAAAGAAAGAAAAGCCTTTCACTTTCTATTACAATGAACAAACTTTACAATTACAGCTGTATTCCTCTGAGTCTTTAGGGATTCCCGATAAAGTGGTCTGGGGACAATTAAGGGGAATTACCTAGCCGAGAGAAAAAGGAACAAACACCGTGGAAAGGAAACCCAGGCTCAGTCAATCAGCGACAATGATCTGAGTGGCCTGCCCAGAGCGTTGGCCCAGGGCTGCTCTCACCGGTGTCTGGCAGGCAGGGCAGCAGGTGGGGATCGGAGGAAAAGAGACCTCAAAAGGGCAAATGGAAAACGCCAAAGATCAACTGTGCTATCTCAACAGTTTGTGCCCGGGATGGATCTTACCAGATGCCCTAAAATAAATCTGAGGCCAGCCCAGCAGGTTGGACTTACACTGCCTGTATTAGAAAAGTGTTTTGGCTCCCTAGATAAAATTTGTCCTTCCAGATTAGATCAAGACTTATTTGTGCTTGAAGGCAGAGAAGTGACTGGATGACTCCTGAAGGCATTAATTGCCAATCTATGATATAATACGAGAGAAGGCTGAAAATATATTCTCAGAGAAAGATGAATCACAAATATTATAGATTTGAGGACTATCCTTTAAATACTCTAAATAAGTCATACAGGCTATTTAAAGCCTTTCAATATTTAAGATATTATAGTTTTTCCACTCAAGAAACCAGAAAAGAAGCTGTGAGCAATTTTAAATGTGCCTTGAAAAAATCCATAGAAAAATCATCAAAATATTTTTCCCTAATATTTTCGAATAGGTTCTTCCAGAGTAATTTTTCTGTTTCCATGTGAATAGGAATAAAACAGAATTTTGCAAGTGTGCTTAAGTAATTTATAAAATCTGAATTCGTAACAGGCAATTAAGCTAGGAAAACCAAAACTTCTTTTGCAGCAGTCTCTCTAGATAGAATTTACAGCTTTAATGATCCTTAGAACACTAAATGAGAAAAATCATGGCACTTCAACTGTACCTAATACTCTCTTTTCCTAGGCTATTCGATCTCCTGGCAAATGAAAGTGTCCTTTTCCTTTTTATTCTCTTTTGTAAATGTGATTCTCCAGACAAGGTTCTCACATTCATTGTCCTGGTGATGTCACATCTTCCATGGCAACACCTTGCCAGTCTATTGTAAATAAGCTAAAGCAATTCTCAGCAGCCTTTTTTTAAAAAAATGATTATATAGCCCCTTAAAATGTCAGATATTATACCTATTTATTTTCACACAAAATTGAATGAAATACTGGGGGGACATAACTTAAAGCATGAGCATAAAATGAAATTTAGGTCAATCTGAGAAGGCCAGATAACATGCTAGAGATTTTAGAAATCAGTGCCAAGATTATGTAATGGCAACACTCTCTTTTCCAGCCCTTAGCAGTTGATATGTATGAACACAGGCTTAGTTAGAAGGCACCTACAGAGGTAAACAGCAATTATGTCTTCCGAAAGAAACAGCTTTTAAATAATGTCATTATTTTAAGAAAGAGGATCTGAAATTGCAACTACATAAAAGAAATTTACCTACCGACAGGACTAGGAAGTAATATGCAAAACCCGAAAAGAACAGAGTGCTGGGAAGTAATATGCAAAAATGGAAAGCATCTGAGTGCTGCTAAAAGGTTGTTAATCGTCTTGTTTTCTTAGCGTCTCAATAATAATGATTTGAAAATGGGTGCATCTTCTGGTTAGAAAAGGAGAGGTAGGTAGTCTGTCTTCATAGGCAGCAGGTGCACATGACTGTGACATTTGACTCCTGTGCATGGGGAAGCCCCCAAGACAGGGACTGCACTCTCCTCTCAAAGGAACAGTTAAATCTGAGTTTATTTCGATAGCTCACTAGGAGGGAAGCAGTAACAGAAATAATTTTATAAGAGTCTCACTCTGTTTTCTGGGCTAGAGTGCTGTGGCGTCAGCCTAGCTCACAGCAACCACAAACTTCTGGGCTCAAGCGAGTTGCTGGGACTACAGGCATGTGCCACCATGCCTGGCTAACTTTTTCTATATATTTTCAGTTGTCCAGCTAATTTCTTTCTATTTTTAGTAGAGATGGGGTCTCGCTCTTGCTCAGCCTGGTCTCGAACTCCTGAGCTCAAACGATCCACCGCCTCAGCCTCCCAGAGTGCTAGTATTACAGGTGTGAGCCACTGCGCCTGCCCCTGGGAGGTTTCTTTTGCATGGTATCCCTGAAAGAAACACAATCTGTTCCCAGTGTAAGCCACCTACAACAGAAGCCACAGAGGCCTTGATGCCAAGTTCTAGAGAGCCATCTACAAACTTGGGAACTTTGTGAGACTTTAGTAAAACAATAAATGATCAGTTACATTCTAAGGTAAGAAAAGAGAGAGCAGCACTGAAGAAGTAAAAATGGTATTGTACCACTTTATTAAAGCATTTGATTTTGAATTTAAGAAATAAATATAGTGTAATTTCATCTAGATGCTTATTTGTATTAATCAAGAGTAAAGATTTAGGACAAGGGAACTGTAAAGGAGTTCAAAACATGCTTCATGAATTAATAGAAATATGACATCACAAAAGATTCAAAGCTGTGTTTGTGGTTTGCCTCCCAAGTCTTGTGTGTTTCTGGAATACTTATGATTTTATCTCCTGTTAAGATGATATACTTAGAGCAGCAATACTTTTGGGTTTCCTCTCTTTGTCTTATTTGTTCTTTCTGTTTTGTCTTTCTCTTTCTGTCCTCCTGTTTTCCTTCCTTCTTACCTTCCTTCCTTTTTTATCTTCCTTCCTATCTCTCTATTATCTATCTATCTATCTATCTATCTATCTATCTATCTATCTACATATCTATCATCATTTCCCCCAAGTTATCTCATCTCTGAGGGACCAGAAAATTGGGTTACTGCTATGCCTATGTTAGTGGCTAAGATCTATGACAGGGAGAAACTGTAATTAAAGCTGGCACTTCTCCATTCTGACTTTACTCACCCTACCCTGTACTGACTCTGGGAGAGACTAGATTGCCCAAGCCAGGATGCTAAGCCAGAATTTCCTTACGAAACCATACATAAGGGCAAATACGTAAAAGAGTTCTGAGTCCCATATAAGAAAAATATCACATACACAAAACATTGAAATTTCTTTTAGCAGCCTTTGATTTTCATTATTCCAGTCTAAGCTATCTATTTTCTTTTTTTAAAATTATACTTTAATACACAATCAAATGAAACCTAAACAGTCCAAAGATTTTGGCTATTATGCATCCCCAAACATTATGTATCCTTATTCTACACTTGATAATTTTTGAGTTAAAAAGATGAACCGGTGATAAAAAGGGTAAGATTTTTGAGACTGATAAAGTAAAAATTTGGAAAAAAAGACTTAGGGGAAATACTTTAGGAAAGGGCCTCAGGAGAAGAAAAAAATAGGGAAAAAATTAGGTGAGAAAAGAAATCATTTATGGAGTGAGGAAAAGGAAAGTTGCTGAAAGAGAGAAATAAGAAGATGATGATGACAAAAAAAATTGAGGGCTAATTAGCCCCTGGGACAGTCTTGAAAATAAGTCACTTATGACTTATTCTGAAAAAAAGCAGTATCTATGCACATAATAGTCAACAGATTCTCTTTCATAGAATTATCTTGTTGTGACATGAAGTATCCTAACTTTCAATGAGTGAGAATTTGCATTTCCTTGGGATAATAACTTCTTTAAGGCTGGTTAATAACAAGGACTCATAGCTTTTTATTTTCCACCGAAAGAATTAATTTTATGGCATTGAACTTTATTTCAAAAGTAATAAGCCTGAATTATCCAAATACCATTTCTAATGGATAATATTTTTTTAAAATGGGACTTAGGCCAGAAATATCTTAACTGAGCCAAAGGTAAATGAAATCAGAAAAGGAAAACTCACAAGATCAAAACAAAGGACATTTTAGAAACAGAGAACAGAAACAATAACTCTTTCCCATCAAAACTGAAACAAAACAAAACCCTCTGAAGAAAACCTGATGTTCAACTAAAACCTAACCTGGGTCTGGCAAATCGGCAATTGGAATGAATTCCCAAGGATAGAGAGGAGACTACTCTTGAACATTTTGCTATGTCATTTCTAGAGGGTTCCATTTTGAAAGACAGTGTCTCAAGTATACCAATCTTTGTTGTTTTACTGGAATTTAGGGTTAAAGGCAGTCTGATGAAAATGGATACCGTGACCTGCCATAATCATCTTAATGACTATTATCAGCAATACAGCAATTCTTTCCTTGAAGCAAAAAGGAAACCAGTTTGGTTTGTAAAACAGGTCTTATGGATTTCTTATGATCATAATTGGACTCCAAAATGTCAATACATGGTAGCAAGACACGTGCTTCTAGGCAGCCTAATTTAGAAAGATGGCCAGTATTCTCAGTCTTTTACACCCAATTAAAATGTTAGAGGGGAGCAGGGAAGAGGGGATGGGTATACTCACACCTCATGGGTGCGGTGCACACCATCTGGGGAATGGACATGCTTGAAGCTCTGACTTGGGTGGGGCAAAGTCAATATATGTAACCTAAACATTTGTAACCCCCGTAATATGCTGAAATAAAAACAAAATAAATATATTAAAAAAATGTTGTTAGAGGAAATAGTCCTGTGTGGTCGTGGGCGATTCACTAAACCTCTTTGAGGCTTGTTTTCTCATCCATAAATTATGAATAAAAATACTTACCTTGTTGGGTGGGTGAGAAATAAATGAGATTATGTTTACAAAGCACTTAACAAAGTCCTTAGCACATAAAAATGGCTTCCACAAATGGGTAACTACAGTACGTGAATAATCAAATTTAACCTATCCCTGCCTCATGGAGACTGTTTCACTGAGAATAGTTTTTGAGCAGATTACTGCTCTACGTCAGAAAGAGAATTCGAGGGAGCAGACCCAGGATGTTGCTTGGAAGGGGAAAAATCAGATTGGAATAATATAGTGAGGCAGCAATACTTAGATAAGAGCAAGAAAAAAACATGGAAAGGAAAAATCATAATAAATATTTTCAGAGCTCATAACAATCTTTTGCTAAGGAATGCTGGACATCCTCTGAATTTGGACTATAAATTTCAGAGAATTTTTAAAGCTGGCAGGAAACTGAAAGAGAGAATTTATCCAATCTTATTTCATAGATAAGGAAACTGAGGGCTGAAGAGATGAAAATCTTTTCTAGAACTACATGATTGGTCAGGAATAACAGGGGACTCAGAACTGCTGACTTTTATTCCAGTTTTTCTTTTTCCATGACTTAATACCTTTTGTCACATAAAAGTGAACCAAGACTTCATGAGAGGTTTAGAAATGTCCAAAGGAATGTTTGCTATTAGGAAGAGACAAGGAAGAAAAGCAAAAGACTGGAAGACAGGAGGGATTCATGTAGACCCTAGTTCATTTCTTTGGTTTTCTCTTATGTTATTGGAAAGTCAAGAATAAGGCAAACATATTTCCAAGGAGGGTTCATAGTAACAGCAGATTTACAAAAGAAGATGTACACTTGGTGTATATGATGGAGTTAAAGGGATAACCTTGTAACAATCTCAGTGCAAATGATGTACACAAATTTATGTAAATTTCAGAAATCATTCGATACACAAAACACCTTTGGATAATCATCAAAAACACCCCCAAAACAGTAAACAATAAGGAATTTGTTATAATTTAAAAATCACGAACACAAATATCTCTGTAGAAAAAGAGCTAATAAATCTTAATTTCTTTTTATTACTTGAAATTAACTTCCAATCTTTGTCAATGTACAAAATGCATTTGTTATGGTTATGATGTGTTTACACTATTTTATATTATTTTTCCCTTAAATTTTTTCCCTATGTTGATTTTCACGAATCAACCTAATTTATATATTTGTCAATTTTAATGACTACATTAAAATTTTACTGACTACATAAAAATACATTGCATTGTTAGAGTATAATGTGTTTATCTTGTCCCTATTGTTTCCAGTTTTATGCCATTATCTAGAGTGCTAATATAAACACTTGCGCAATGCCTTCCATCCCAATACCACCTTGGAAGTTATTTCCTTGAGGTTTATTGTCCTGTGAATTACTGGGTCAAAACACTGTGAATAACAATAGCTACTATTAATTGTGTTCCTTCTATATGCCAGACACTGTACTAGGTACTACAGATATTATCACTTTTATCCCAAAGACAACCCTATGAGGTGGTTATTATTTTTGTCCTATGTTACCTATGGGCAGACTGAGACTAAGACAAGTTGAACAAATTCTCCATAGTGGTGGAGAAAATAAGTGTTAGAGCTAAAATTGAAAACTAGTTTCACATGCCTCTAAAGACCATGCTCATTCCAAAAAACTAGTAATTCTCAAATGTTGTGACCTCAGGACTCCTTTACATTCTTAAAAATCATTAAGGGAGAAAAGAAGAAACTCTAGAGAATAGGAAAGAAAAGTAAAAACAAAAAAAGATTTTATTCAATTACTAGTAATGGAACAATCGGAATATGAAATTTAAAACACAATATAATTTGTACGAGCACCAAAAACAATGAAATACTTTGGTATATATATAACAGAATATGTACAAGATCTATATGAGGAAAGCTATAAAACACTGATAAGAAATCGAAGACCTAAATAAATGGAGAAATATTCCATGTGTATGGATAGGAAGACATGATATTGTCAAGATATCAATTCTTCCTAACTTGATCTATAGCCTCAATGCAATCCCACTCAAAA
>NW_012154173.1:16552174-16553938 GCF_000956105.1 Propithecus coquereli
AATATATTAAAAAAATGTTGTTAGAGGAAATAGTCCTGTGTGGTCGTGGGCGATTCACTAAACCTCTTTGAGGCTTGTTTTCTCATCCATAAATTATGAATAAAAATACTTACCTTGTTGGGTGGGTGAGAAATAAATGAGATTATGTTTACAAAGCACTTAACAAAGTCCTTAGCACATAAAAATGGCTTCCACAAATGGGTAACTACAGTACGTGAATAATCAAATTTAACCTACCCCTGCCTAATGGAGACTGTTTCACTGAGAATAGTTTTTGAGCAGATTACTGCTCTACGTCAGAAAGAGAATTCGAGGGAGCAGACCCAGGATGTTGCTTGGAAGGGGAAAAATCAGATTGGAATAATATAGTGAGGCAGCAATACTTAGATAAGAGCAAGAAAAAAACATGGAAAGGAAAAATCATAATAAATATTTTCAGAGCTCATAACAATCTTTTGCTAAGGAATGCTGGACATCCTCTGAATTTTGACTATAAATTTCAGAGAATTTTTAAAGCTGGCAGGAAACTGAAAGAGAGAATTTATCCAATCTTATTTCATAGATAAGGAAACTGAGGGCTGAAGAGATGAAAATCTTTTCTAGAACTACATGATTGGTCAGGAATAACAGGGGACTCAGAACTGCTGACTTTTATTCCAGTTTTTCTTTTTCCATGACTTAATACCTTTTGTCACATAAAAGTGAACCAAGACTTCATGAGAGGTTTAGAAATGTCCAAAGGAATGTTTGCTATTAGGAAGAGACAAGGAAGAAAAGCAAAAGACTGGAAGACAGGAGGGATTCATGTAGACCCTAGTTCATTTCTTTGGTTTTCTCTTATGTTATTGGAAAGTCAAGAATAAGGCAAACATATTTCCAAGGAGGGTTCATAGTAACAGCAGATTTACAAAAGAAGATGTACACTTGGTGTATATGATGGAGTTAAAGGGATAACCTTGTAACAATCTCAGTGCAAATGATGTACACAAATTTATGTAAATTTCAGAAATCATTCGATACACAAAACACCTTTGGATAATCATCAAAAACACCCCCAAAACAGTAAACAATAAGGAATTTGTTATAATTTAAAAATCACGAACACAAATATCTCTGTAGAAAAAGAGCTAATAAATCTTAATTTCTTTTTATTACTTGAAATTAACTTCCAATCTTTGTCAATGTACAAAATGCATTTGTTATGGTTATGATGTGTTTACACTATTTTATATTATTTTTCCCTTAAATTTTTTCCCTATGTTGATTTTCACGAATCAACCTAATTTATATATTTGTCAATTTTAATGACTACATTAAAATTTTACTGACTACATAAAAATACATTGCATTGTTAGAGTATAATGTGTTTATCTTGTCCCTATTGTTTCCAGTTTTATGCCATTATCTAGAGTGCTAATATAAACACTTGTGCAATGCCTTCCATCCCAATACCACCTTGGAAGTTATTTCCTTGAGGTTTATTGTCCTGTGAATTACTGGGTCAAAACACTGTGAATAACAATAGCTACTATTAATTGTGTTCCTTCTATATGCCAGACACTGTACTAGGTACTACAGATATTACCACTTTTATCCCAAAGACAACCCTATGAGGTGGTTATTATTTTTGTCCTATGTTACCTATGGGCAGACTGAGACTAAGACAAGTTGAACAAATTCTCCATAGTGGTGGAGAAAATAAGTGTTAGAGCTAAAATTGAAAACTAGTTTCACATGCCTCTAAAGACCATGCTCATTCCAAAA
>NW_012154173.1:16554833-16560045 GCF_000956105.1 Propithecus coquereli
GTGTGTGTGTGTGTGTGTGTGTGTGTATGGAGTAAGGAGATCTATGGGAATTCTCTGACCTTTCTGTTCAATTTTTCTGTACACCTAAAACTGCTGCAAAAAATAGTCTATTAATTTAAAAGGATTAATAAAAAGATCGTATTTAATAACAAAAAATTATTGTGGACCTCAAAGAGCTTTTGTTTGTGTGAGTTATATCCATCAATACTTGCCATATTACAAATTGAAATTTTAAAAATATGTATTCGTTTATTTAAAAATAAATATGGCAATTATATTACATGTTAACATACACATTTTTGTAAAAAAGAGTTAAATTTTCCAAAATAAAAAAACAGTGAAAAGAGGTGCATTGTTTTACATTTGTGCAAATCTCTTTAATATCCAACTTAATAGAAGACAGCTAAATTCTCATATCTGTTTCTGCATTTTGAAGTATGTGAAGAAAATCTAACCTCCCACACACATGCAGTTGGACGAGGGAATAGTATTTTAATAGTCTTTTCATGTAATTGTGGTTATCATTCATTGATATGATACCAAAACTTAAAAAATGGTAGTTTATTCAAGGTTAGTTGCAATGTGGAATCTGAAATATTATCATAAACTTTTCATCCTCTGTTACATTAAAATTCACTGGGCACTCTTGAGCTCTGAATGGATCTTTTTACCATTGTATGCTTTTGCAAATCATGCATTAGTCATTTGGAAAATATTGGTCCACTTTGTTATGCAGATTTTCCAAATGTTGGCACATTTCATTACACAATGTAAAAAAATTACGTTCATTAATGTCATTTTCTGATCTCATTAGAAAATTCTCTAAGAATTAAACTCATGAGGCTGGGTGTGGTGGCTCACGCCTGTAATTCCAACACTTTGGGAGGCTGAGGCAAGAGGATCTCTTAAGGCCAGGAGTTCAAGACAAGCTTGAGCAACATAGTGAGACTCCTGTCTCTATAAAAAATATAAAAATTAGCCTGGCGTGGTGGTATGCACTTGTAGGCCCAGCTATTCTGGAGGCTGAAGCAGGAGGATGGCTCCAGCCCAGGAGTTTGAGGTTGCAGTGAGCTTTGACGACATCACAACACTCTAGCCCAGGTAGCAGAGCGAGACCCTGTCTCACACACACAAACACACACACACACTCACGCACACACACACAAATTCACTTGTGAGTTTGGACTTTATCCGTGGTAACAAATATTGTCAGTTGTTTACCTTAAAGTGGTTTGTTTCATTTGAGAGGAAATGTCTGTCAAATAGCCAAATCTTAATAACCATAGTTTGTCTGTCAGCCATTCTTTCAAGTAAAATGGTGTTTCATGAAAAAAGCAGCTGCTTCGGTTCCCAGTGCAAACAATGGTGCAAGTGTTTTCCTTGAGACAAACATCAAGCAGCACAAGTGCTTTATACACACTTCCCATGGCATCACACAGTATATTAAGAAGATGTGGATTCAAGGGTTGACATATAATAAAACTAATAGCTTTTACTTCAAGGACGTGCATAAGCAAACACTGGCAGTTTTGAAATGTGAGTGCACAGCAGTGGAGAATGAAATGATGGTTTGCTCTGTGCTAAGGCGCCAGCAGCATTCCTGACCATTTCTTTCGTACCATCGTTACAAATGTCAACACAGTGGAAAAGGAAATAATGTCTTTGTATTCTTATGAAAATATTTTTTATCTGGGAGACGTTCTCCTCTGAAACGGTCGCTGGGACACCCTGTTGTGTTTGAAATACACTATGTGAGCCCACGAACTACAACGTATTACTAATGATAGCATGAATATAATCACTACCATTTATGTGCTTCATTCAGACATACCTCTAATTTCTTAAAGTGTACTTCTCATTTCTTGTTAATTAATTTTTTCAACAAATATTTTTTGTGTGCTGGGTACTCAATAAACCTAGGAAATGGCTGCTGTCCATAAAGAGTATAGAAGGTGATACAGAAAATTTTAAAGAGGACATCAGAAATTTGATAAATCTGAAAATTTTAAGGTGTTGTGGAGTAACTTAAACTAAAAAACTTTAAAATGAGGCAGATACAATGAAGTAATTAGAAAGAAACACTTTCAGCAAGAAGTGGAAAATTAAATGAAGCATAGCATAGCTGAAGAAATAGCCTGATGTTTTATTGCTAGTTATTTTGTGCATTAAATGGAAAGATGATTGAGAAAAAGTACAGAGTTGCTTAGACTCTGAAACTAAGAGCACGTAATAAAGGCTTATGATTAAGTGTGGAACTGAAGATTTATTTTTCAAGAACAGACTTGGATTGATTTATTAGTTTTCAATGCTTTCATAATTGTATTAAATGCTACAGCAGAAATGAGCTAACAATATGGTAAAAAGTGAAGGAAATAATGTATATGGAACACTGTGGCTTCTTTGCTTAAAAAGGGCATCATCCATTATCTTATCTGACAAATATTCATAAATGTTTAAAGAAGACATAAAAAATTTTGAAAATCTGAAAAATGTAAAGTGGCATGTAGTAGCTTAAACTAGGGTTATGTAGGGGGGATACGTGAGTATATGTGTTTCTCTGTGTGTGTTAATGTAATGGAGACAGACAAGAGAAGAGTCTCCCAGCACTGATCTTTGGAGAACATCTGAGGTAAAGGGACCAGAGAGATCATATGTGTATATAAAGAAATATAGCAACATGCAGAAAGGGAAGTACCTTAAGAGAAATACAGATGGTCCTACGGGACTTTGTAAGAGAGAGATTGCTTCCAGCTGAGGAGTTCAAAAAAGGCTTCATTGAAGATGTAACATTTAAACTGGATCATATGACACGGGATTTGCACTTGAGGAGCCTGGGGGCTGGGTGGGAAGACGTGGGTGTTCTATTTAGAGCTTGGGTCCCCAACCCCTGAGCCATGGACCGATAACCGTCCATGGTCCCCGGCCTGGCAACTGGGGGAACTGGGCCACACAGCAGGAGGTGAGCCACGGGTGAGGGAGCAAAGCTTCATCTGTTTTTATAGCCGTTCCCCATTGCTCACGTCACTGCATAAGCTCTGCCTCCTGTCAGATCAGTGGCGGCATTAAATTCGCACAGGAGCTGAACCCTGCTGTAAACTGCGCATGCGATTGATCTAGGTTGCGCTCTCCTTATGAGAATCTAATGCCCGGTGTCCTGCAGTGGAGCTGAGGCAGCGAGGCTAGCACTGGGGAGCGACTGCAAATACAGATTATAATCAGCAGAGAGATTCAACTGCATGATAAATGTAATGTGCTTGAATCATCCCAAAACCATCCCCCCACACCTCCAACTCCCGTCCATGGAAAAATTGTCTTCCACGAAACCTGTCCCTGGTGCCAAAAAGGTTGGGGACGGATGGTTTAGAAGGAACAGCATGAGCAAAGACATGGAGACAAAGGGCAGGGCACTTGCAAGACTAGAAAGTTTAAGATAGTAGAGTAAGAGCTTTGAGGACAGAAATAACTGCCCAAAGATTCAGGTGTTAGTTGAGTTGTCCTGAAGCCAGTCTTCCCTCCCCTTCACTGCCATTTCTGGTCACTTATTTTCCAGAAAGACTAGACTGTTTTTTTCATTGGTAACTTTTATTCATGCATGTGCAAACTTTTTTAAATTTCTATTTCCTTGTAAACTTTCATCCCTGCTATATTTATAATAGGTCTGAACAGTGTGGTTTTACCGATGGAGTGAAGGAGGGTCAGCTGAGGATTCTTTGGCAGATGAAACTCCCCACAGTTTATGAAAAACATTTATTCCAGTTATCTCTTTTATGTGACTAAAATTTGTCTAAAGTAAAAGCAATTTGTATTTTGTAGCTTTGCTCCAGTGTTTTTTTTAGATATTTGATTTTTTTTCAATAACTCTTCTACTCGTAAAGCACTCCTTTCATTTAAATCTTTTATTACTATTTTTTGTTTGCTTTACAGCTTACCTGTTCCTTTGTATGTACTATGGTTTAAATTGTGGTGCTGACTTTTAGTCTATATGGTTTATCATAATTACCAGCCACTACGCTGTAATTATTTTATTTTGCCTGCTGGGGTTGGATGGTTTGCTCGAGCCAAGGAAACGCATGCAAGAGCTGAGCTGTCAAGGCATACTGTTGCCAGAAAAATGTGTAGGTACTACAACAACACTCACATAACCTACAATAGGCCCAATCGGAATTAAAGAATCAACGTATAGAAAGTGTCAAGGAAAACCCTAAGTGTACAAACTTCAACTTGGTAAACAACTTTGTTTTTCTTGGTCAACACAGAGAATACTTGAAATGAAAAGAGAAAGTAAGTGTCATAGAATATCTGAAAAGCTTTTTCAAGGCTTTCTGGAAAAAAAAGTGAGAAAAAAATGAACAATGGGAACTTTGACGAGATATATCACAGGCTCTGGTACCTGTAGCAAAGGGAAGCTGCACTTATGCTCTGAGAATGCGGCCTTGTGAGCACTGGAAGGGCCGCGCCCTCTGAGCAAGTGTGGTGACCTGGCTCCGTCAGGGTCTTATTCTAGAGAAGAGAGTGGTTGGCTAAAGCAATGAACTCTCACAGGATACCTCGTCTCTATCCTTTCTACATCTCCTGGGATGGGTCAGGGGTGGGGGGAATTTGTTGTGGTAAAATATGCCTAACATAAAATTTACCATTTCAACCATTTGTCAGTGTACAATTCAGTGGCATTAAGTACAATCACAGTATTATACAACTGTCACCACTATTTCCAGAACGTTTTCAATATTCTAAACTGAAATTCTTTGCTCATTAAATACCAACTTTCTATTGCCAATTTTCCCAACCCCTGGTAACCTCTATTCTATTTTCTGTTTCTATGAATTTGCCTCTTCTAGGTACCTCACATAAGTGGAATCACACAGTATTTGTCCTTTTGTGTCTGGCTTATTTCACTTAGCATATTGTCCTCATCTATGGTACAGCATGTATCAGAATTTCATTCATTTTTAAAGCTGAATAATATTTCACTGTATGTATATGACACATTTTTTATCCATCTTCTGTTGATGCAGTGGTCCCCAACCATTTTGGCACCAGGGACTGGTTCCATGGAAGACAATTTTTCCATGAACGGGGATGGGGGGAATGGTTTGGGATGATTCAAGAGCATTACATTTATTGTGCACTTTATTTCTATTATTATTACATTGTAATATATAATAAAATAATTACACAACTAACCATAATACAGAATCAGTGGGAGCCCTGA
>NW_012154173.1:16562225-16564346 GCF_000956105.1 Propithecus coquereli
TGTGGTAGGCTACACCTTCTAGGTTAGTGTAAGTACACTCTATGATGTTTGCACAACAAAATCATCTAAAGACACATTTCTTGGAATGCATCCCCACAGTTAAGCGATGAATTTATGTATTTATGTGTTTATTTCTACTCTCCTCCATTAGAGGAGAATGTTTACTTCTATTATCCTCCACTAGAATTTTAACTTCATTAAGGCAGGGACCAATCTCTGCCTTATTTTACCTCCAGTGCCTAGCAGAGTGCCTAACACAAAGTAGTCACTCAACAAATATTTGGTGCATAAACAAGTGAATGAAAAAACTAGAATTGACAAAAAGTTTAAAGACTTTTCTCTCTGCCCCAGTATTATAATTTTGATAAAACCCTGTGTATTAGTTTCCTAGGGCTTCAGTAACCCACAAATTGGGTGGCTTAAAACAATAGAAATTTATTCTCTCACAGTTCTGGAGACCAGATGTCTGAAATCAAGGCATCAACAGGGGTAGTTCCTTCCAGTGCTCCTGAGGGAGAATCTGTTCCATGCCTCTCCTAGTTTCTGTTGATGGTGGACCATACTTGGCATTCCTTGGCTTGTAGATGCACCAATCCAATCTCTGCTTTCATCTTCACATGGCATTCTCCCTGTGTCTGCGCCTTCACATCACTGTCTTTTTATGAGGACATCTGCATTAGGGGCCGGACCATCCTACCCAGCATGACCTCATCTCAATTTAACTAATTACATCTGCAATGACCCTATTTCCAAAGAATGTCACCTTCTGAGGAAATAGGGGTTAGGACCTCAACATATATATATTTTTGGAGGGGTAGTAGAGCGGCCATAATTCAACCCATAATACCTTATTACCAATTGCCTTAAGATCTTAAATATTTCATTATTTGGACTACTGTGAAACAGATAGTTGACCCTAAGACAGGGCACTGGAATCAAGAGTATAGATGATATAAGTAATATAGGTGCTTTCTTTAATTTTGTTAGTATTTCATATAAAAATGATAGTTAAGTTCAGAGATATTTGTTAGTGTAAAATTTGTTTAGTAATCAATTTTTAGGTGCATTGTAGAAGATTTTGCTGTTCTGAGTAAGATTTGATCCGTTCAACATTTTATGTTGTTACTGTGTGGGGTGTGAGGAGAAGGGCTCCTTGTTCTTTATAACTGTTCTTCTTCAGAGATAGCAGGAGAGAAGAATGTTTTTAAAAATAGAAAGTAAATTTCATACAGGCATTCACTTCAATAATTATAACTAGACACTAAAATTTGTGATTCCACATTTGCTACCACATCCCTTAACTAAACAACAGATGGGTTTTTACTGTGCCCTGAAAAACAACTAACTTGATTAGTTGTGTTGTTTAACCTCAAGTGTAGAAATGAATTTAGAAGACTCGACCTTTTGTGAAAGCTTCCCTGCCCCAATTCAGATACACAGAATTGAGGAACATGATTGTATTAGTTTCCTAGGGCTACCATAACAAATGAACATAAACTGGGTGGATGAACGGAAATTCATTCTCTCACAGTTCCGGAGGCTCAAAGTCCAAAATGGAGGTGTTGACAGGGCCATGCTCCCTCTGAATGCTCTAGAAGAGCATCTGTTTCATGCCTGACTCCTAGCTTCTGGTAGTTGCTGGCACTCCTTGGTGTTCCTGGGCTTGTATGGGTGTCACTCCAATCTTTGTCTCTGTCTTCATATGGCTTTCTTCCCTGTGTGTAGAACTGCCTCCAAATCTCCCTCTTCTTATAAGGACACCAGTCATTGGATATAGGGCCTACTCTAATCCTGAATGACCTCATCTTAACTTGATTACAACTGCAAAGATCCAAGTAAGGGGCCAGGTACCAGCAGTGAGGACTTCAACAAATCTTGTAGGGGACACAACTCAGTACACTATGTTTATTTTTATTTGTTGAATGAAAAGAATAATGCGTGTAGCTGTTAGAGTTCAGTTGTTCTACTACGTTATAATAAACCTAGCAGCCTCCTGTCCCATCCCTATACTCTACCAATTTTTGCTCTGCTGAGGCAAGAATGTTCACTGCTTTTAGTTGTTTCTTACAAGTATTTAGCTCATATTTTTAAATCACATCTCAATTTTCCATATTATTTATT
>NW_012154173.1:16565840-16581807 GCF_000956105.1 Propithecus coquereli
TTTTTGGAAGGGGGTTCTCTGTATTGTTTCCCCATGTTTCTTTTTTCTGTTCATTTCTATCATCTCTCATGCTATGGGATTTTTTTCAAATTCTGATAATGCTTAATTGTCCTTTCATGGTTAAGCATGAGACGCTGGTCTGCTGTTTACAAGCTCTATGTGCACAGGTAGGGTTTACCTTAGAATTATATGTGAACCCACTTCTTTCATTAGAGGACCCCCAACCAAGAGCACCTATAAAACTTTTGCCCTGAGATGTAAAAAAGATTCCTCCAACCTCTTACTTGGAGGATTTAAACTTGGCTGTCAACAAGTATGCAGACTCAACTGCTTTTTGTATGGTACTCTGACCTCACTCTCAGCTCTGCCTGGTGAACCCAAGTCCAGAGCTTGTTTGGTTCAATCCATCCAATTTTCTGCTGAGGTGAAGAGGTTGGGGAAAAGATCTGAGGTTCTAACCACTTCTTAAAAAGAACTTCAACTGATCCTTCTCTTGTACAACCCACTTGCATCCTTGCCTTCCAAGACAAGTGGAGACTCTAATTTCTGAGATTTTTTCTGGGTCTCTGCAGCAAGTATTGGTTTTATGTAGCCATCCTCACTTGTATGCTTAGGTTTTAGCTTTCTGTTTTGCTAAGATACATATGTGTTCATCAACCTTCGGTTTCCAAAAAACTTCTTATCAGTTTTCATTTCCCCTCCTTTTCTCTTTGTCCTTCTGGGTTTGTACCTTATTTTCTTCTTTCAGTGTCATTTAGTAGAGTTTGGGAAGGAAACAAATGAATACATGTATACAATCTGCTGTGTTTAGCTAGAAGCCCTCTGATTATTCATCAGTGTATTACCATGGAAGTGCTTGTGGATTAGTGTACTAAATAGTCTAGGGAAACCAACCCTCAGGGGAAATTTTCTTTCAATTGCCCTTTTATTTCATTAAATGTTTATCATCACATTATAAACATTTTATTTTTACTCACAGTTGATATATTTACCAAATAACTTTTTGATATAAAATAACATAGGGTTATCTTAGAAAATTTGGCAAATAGAATTGATTAAGAAAACATTTTTTTAAAAAAGGAAAAACCACAAACCTACCACTTCTAACATTCTGGGGACATATAATACTTTGGGGATTACTTTTTTGGTATATACAGACCTTAGTTTATAAGATTTATCAGGTAACAAAATTGAATTAGTCATTTAAAATCTTCCCACAATGAAAAGTCCAGGTCCAGATAGTTTCACTGGTGAATCCTATCATACATTTATGGAAGAAAAAATACCACTTGCACACACATGCTTTCAGAAAATATAAGCATAAGGAAAATTTCCCAGCTCATTTTATGAAGCAAATATTGTCCTGACATCAAAGCCAGACAAAGACAATACAAAAACAAAACAAAACAAAACTAAGAATTAGAGGGAGCAGAGCAGACTTTTACTTTCAATGTCCTATATCATACTAGGGAATGCCTGAAGCACTCACTGGTCTCTGTTCTGCCTAACTGGGATCTCAAGCAGGAAGAAGCAGTGGGTGCTGTAGGAAAGTTATGGGGAGACTAGCCCATAGACACCTGGGGTAAGATATTGTGGGTAGAGATATACAATAGACCATAAAAGGCTTCAAGGAGAGACTTGTCTGGAAATTAAGACATTTAAAGCAGCTATGCACACAGGGAAATTTAAAAAGCCACACACAGGCTCTGGCAAGATGCATGCTCATAATAGACTTCACAAGACCGTAAGCTTTCTCCTTGGGTGGATCTCAAGACTTAGAATCAAGGTCCAGCTAACTAGTGAAGAACCTCCTTGGCACAGGGCCAGTCTAAAAAAGACTAGAAGAGGCATCTGTTTTCTCAAATGCCTAATTTTCAACAACAACAACAAAAAACACAAGGCATATATATAAAAATAAAACACAGGAACACATGGCCCATTCTAAGACTAAAATAAAGGTGGCAGAAACTGTCCTTGACGAAACAGACACCAGACTTACTAGATGAAGACTTTAAAACAACTGTTTTAAATATGCTCAAAGAGCTCAAGGAAAACATGGACAAAGAACCAAAGGGAATCAGGAAAATAATATATTGAAAAATTAAAACATCAACAAAGAGGTAGAAATTACATTAATAAAATGGAACCAAACAGAAATTCTCAATCTTAAAAATACAATAACCAAATTAAAAAATTCACTAGAGCAGTTGATCAGACCTGAGCAGGCAGAAGGAAAAAAAAAAAAAAAACCACCAGTGAATTTGAATATAGGACATTTGAAATAATCATGTCTGAGGGAGAGAAACAAAAAAGAATAAAGAAAAGTGAACAGGCCGGGCGCGGTGGCTCACGCCTGTAATCCTAGCACTCTGGGAGGCTGAGGTGGGAGTATCGCTCAAGGTCAGGAGTTCAAGACCAGCCTGAGCAAGAGTGAGACCCTGTCTCTACTAAAAATAGAAAGAAATTAGTTGGACAACTAAAAAAAATATATAGAAAAAATTAGCCGGGCATGGTGACGCATACCTGTAGTCCTAGCTATTCGGGAGGCTGAGGCAGGAGGATTGCTTGAGCCCAGGAGTTTGAGGTTGCTGTGAGCTAGGCTGACGCCACGGCACTCTAGCCCAGGCAACAGAGCAAGACTCTGTCTCAAAAAAAAAAAAAATGAACAGAGCCAAAAGGACTTATGTGACACCATCAAGTAGACCAATACATGTATTATGGTAATTACAGAAGAAGAAAGAGAGAAAGAAGCAGAGATCATTTAAAGAAATAATGGCAGAACACTGTAAATTTGTGGAAATCATTAATCTGTAAATCTAAGATCAACCAGATCCAGGTATGATAAACCCAAAGAGACCCACACCAACATATATTATAATTAAACTGCTGAAAAAAAAAAAAAGAGAAAATTTGAAAGCAACATGAGGAAAAACAACTCATCATATACATGGGCTCCTCAAAAACATTATTAGCCAATTTCTCAGCAGAAATGTTGGGGCCAGAAGGCATCTAAGGCAACAGGCCCCCTATGATCTGTTGAAAAAAATATTTGGGACTGCCTTACAGAGAGTTCTGTATTTTATGGTGCAGAAAGTAGAAAGTTGCAACATGATGGTCCCTGTCTGGGGTGGTCCTGGATGTGGTAAAGGGAGATACTCCCAGTTGGCAGAACTAGGAGAAGTGCACCTGGTTGTTTATTTTGTCTGAAATGAGAGATAGCTAGATGTCTGGATCTACTGAGTCATGGTCAGTATGTGACTGTTTGGATAGATGGTTTGGAACTTGAAAGGAACATGATTAAAAAACTGGTGACAAGGAGGTCTGGGGAAGGGAAATATGTGGATAGATTGAATGGCCATATAGTGTGAAGGTATTTGTGTCTCATGTGACACTCACCAAAGAGGAACGTCATTAGAGGATGATCATAATAATCAAGTGGATGAGATGATCTCATCTGTGGATGTCAGTCAGTCTGTTCATCCATCCATCCCTGTCCTTGCCCGATGGACTCACGAACAAAGTGGCCATGGTGCAGGATAAAGATTGGACATGGGCTCAGTAGCTTGGATTTTCACTCAACAAGGCCAATTTCACTATAGCTATTGCTGAGTGCCCAACTTGCCAAGAGCAGAGACCAAAGCTAACCATTCCCTGGAAGTATCAGGCAGCCATCAGGTATATTACATTGGGCCACTAAGAGGCAACACTTTTTTCTTACTTAATAGATATTCTGGAAATGAATTTCCTTCTTTGCCTACAATGCTTCTATCAAAGCCACCATCCATGGATTTAAAAAATACTTTAGTCACCCTCATGATATTCCACACAGCATTATTTTTAGGCAAGAAATTCATTTTACAACAAATAAAGGCAGCAATGGTTTTATGTTCATAATAAGAATTCACTGGTCTTATTATGTTGCCCATTACCCTGAAATAGCTGGCCTAATAGGATGATAGAATGGCCTTTTTCTTTTTGTTGTGGTAAAATACAAATTACATGAAGTTTACCATTTTAAAGTATACAATTCAGTGGAATTAAGTACATTCACAATGTTATGCTACCATCACCACTATCTAGTTCCAGAATTCTTTCATCACGCCAAAATGAAACTCAATGCCTATTAAGCAGTCACTCCCCAGATCTTGTCGACCACTAATCGGCCTTCTGTCTCTATGGTTTGCATATGCTGGATATTTCATATAAATCAAATCATACAATATGTGACCTTTCGTGTCTGGCTTCTTTCACTTAGTACGTTTTCAAAATTGATCCATGTAGTAACATTGGATGGCCTTTTCAAGACTCAATAATCATGCCATCTGGATGTGTGGCAACACCTTGTGAGGCCAGATAATGTTCTATAAGTTTTGATATATGTTCTAAATTAGTGACCAAGATATAGCCATGGTCCACGAATCAAGAGGTGGGCTTGGGAGTGGATCTTCACTTTTACACCTAGTGAAACATATTCAAAATTTTTGCTTCCCATCCCTGCAACTTTTGGCTTCTCCCAAAGAAGAATGCTCCCACCAGGGTACACCAGGAAGAGTTCAATTAAACTGGAAGCTGAGATTGCCACTTGGTCATTTTGGGCTCCTTGTGCTATTTATTCAACATGCAAAGAAGGGGATTACTGCAGTACCTGGAGTGATTAATCCTGACTATCAAGCAGAATTTGAGTTGCTGCTACATGATGGGAGAAGGGAGGAATATACATCCAATGCAGGAGATTCTTTGGGGATGGACTTGGTACTATTTAGCACTCTGTGATATGAGTTAATAGAAAACTACAACAATCAAATAGAAGTAGAAACTCTAATGTTCCAGACCCTTCAGGAATAAAGGTTTAGTTTGCCCCAAAAGGCAAAGAACCACTACCAGCTGAGATGCTTGCTGAAGGCAAAGAGAACATGAAACGGGTAATGGAATAGAAGATTGGGTAATGGAATAGAAATGGGTAATGGAATAGAATACAGATACTCCTCATCTTATGATGGGTTTATGTCCTGATAAACCCATTGTCAAAAATATTGGGTTTTTTTTATCCCAATAAACCCATTGTAAAGTCAAAAAATTATAAGTTGAACCATTATAAATTAGGACTGTCTATAGTAGCTATGATCATGTTACCAGTTGCAGTTCAAGAACTGTAATAGCTATGAGCATTTTCCCCTCATTTTGATAGAAATATATTTGTGTATATATTAACCAATTATTTTTTCCCTCTCAATCTTTTCAGATGTGCTAATAGTGGGGAACCTTACATTTTAGTATTTAAATTACAGACTATCAAAGGGGTACTGTGACTCATCAAGAAGAATGAACATTACTCAAAGAAGGTTGCATATCATCTTTTGGTGAGGGAGTAAGCTGATTTTGGTTGTATGAGAGATAGCTGCATTATATGGGCAGAAGGCTGATTCTGCTATGGTCTGTATTTGAAAATTAAATATGATTAAAAGAATTATCCATGAATGTCAAGGTGACAAAAATAGGTCTGAAATGCTTTTGCATTATAAACTTAGCTAAGCTGGACTATATTTTCCAGAATTCTCTTCTCTTTATTGTAATGGTTTTGGTTGGCCATAACAGAGATCTGCAAAAGATTTGAAAAGTGGAAGTAATGTACCAATTGTTACCCTTGGAAAGTCCACAGAGGGTCCTAGGCACCATTGCAACTAGTGCATATACTCACTGATCTGCTAACTCACCTCATTGGCAAGGGGCAATGACAGGGCCCGCAGGTTCTCCAGCTTCTCTGTATCCTGGGCTAGGCACAGGTGCAGCTCCTTGGCTAAAGGCACCAGCTTCTTCTGCAGGCCATGTGTCATTGTGGTTAGATGCAGCAAGACAAAAAGAGGGGTTCCAGTTTCTCCTCTTATGTTCCAATTTGTTTAAGCTTCCTCCTCCCATCTGCCTGCAATGCTGACATACAGTGACTTCAGGCCCACTATTAGACACTGAGGCAACAGTCTTTTATAGATCCTGTTACCAGTTCCCCATTGTGGTCCCTATTTAGCGGCTCTTCTAAGATTCTGTAAATATTCCTTCCTGACCTTTACTTCTCCAGGTTCTCTCAATTGGGTAAAGTCTAATCCCTAAAATAAATCATTTATTCTGTATCACTTATAGTGGTTCTACTTCTATGAGAGGTATTCATCTTTTGGTATTTTTTTGTTCCCATAATTTTCCTGGCTAACCTCATATATTTTTTTCATATGATCTTAGAATCAGCTTACCTAGTTAAAAAATGTTTGACTTTACTGATGTTAAATGTGCACATTAATTTAGGGTGAACTGATGTTTTAGTAGTTTAAGTCTTCCTATTCAAAGGACATTCTTTCTAAATATCCAAGTCTACTTTTATATTTCTCCCATAAAAGTTTCCTTTTGTAAGTCTTGAAGTTCTTAGTTTATTTCAAGTACTTATTTTTTTATTGCTGTAATAGGATTTCCCCCACTATTTAAGTTTAAAGTTTGTTCCCTATGATAGTTAATTTTATCTATCCACTTGGCTTGGCTGGGCTACCATATCCAGTTGTTTGGCCAAACACTAGTCTAGATGTTCCTGTGAAGATACTTGTGGATTTCACTTTTTTTGGGGGGTCTTGCTATACTGCCCAGGCTGGAGTGCAGTGGCTATTCACAGGCACAATTATAGTACACTGCTGCCTCAAGCAATCCTCCTGTTTCAGTCTCCCAAGTATTTGGGACTATGCCACCACGCCCAACTTGTGATGAACATGTATAATCCATTGCCTTTACACAGACTACCCTCTATAAAGTGGGTGGGCCTCATCCTGTCATTGAAGGCATTAAAAGATTGAGGGTTCCTAAGGAAGACTCAATTCTGACTCAAGACTCCAACATAGAAACCCTGCCTGAGTTTTCAGCCTGTTGGTCTGCCCTGCTGATTTCAGACTTACCAGCCCCCATAACTGTGTGAGCCAATTTCTTAAAATAACTCTCTCTCTATACATATATCCTATGGGTTTTGTTTCTCTGGAGAACCCTAATGCACTCCCCAACACAAAGAACACTGTAAGCAGTTGAAGCTCTGGTCTTGACATACTTCATGGTATGGCAGAAAACGCACAGCTCTGAAATCACAGACCACAGAGTTCACTGGGGCGAATGACTTACGGTCTTGGAACCTGATCCCTCATCTGTAGAATGGGGATAAAATTACCTTGACTTGTGTGGCTATTGTGTTGGGTAAAGTTAAACATTGCATGTAGCATACATGTATGGTTCTTGGCTCATAGTGGGTGCATGGTAGTAACCTAGTAAGTTTAAGGGAGATGCATTGTTTAGTTACCTACTTAGTGCTAAGTCTCATTAAGTAATTTAATCAACCTGGGTCTCTTGGATGTTATTAACTGTGACATAGTATTTTATTTGACACACACTGTCACAACAATATCACCTTCTGGGTGGGTGGTTAGATATACACAGAATTCAAACATTATTTGAGTTAGTTCTTGCCACTTATCTGTGTAAGGTCTAGGGTAAGTTTGTTTCCATGAGCCCACTTTCAATTGAGATGCTAATATTAATAATTCCTTCACAAGGTTTTTGTGAGAAGTAATGTGATAAAATAAGACAAATTGCTCAGCATAATCCCAAGCACACAGTAGATGCTCAACACATCTACTACATGATGGGGAAATAATTAGGATTTGAAAGATGAGTTGGATCAATTGTTGCACTAAAGGGAAGTTTGCCATCTTGTGAAGACAAAATCCACAAGACCACAGTGGGGATTCTATTTCTTTTAATAGTGGAGAGCAGACAAGTAGAAAAATACCCACTGAGGTACTATAAAGTTTTAACAATATAAAAGAAACAGATGCCATGGGAAGTCTTGCAGGCATTTGCTCATTTAACGCATCATGTACATTTGGTACCTGATCTCATCATCGGTAGAGGCGGTGCCATCGGTAGTGGCACTTTCAAAGGCCTGCCACCTTGCCAGTGGCTAGTCATCCCAAATAAGTGGAAGGGTGGGTGCCTTGAGAATTGAGCCAAATCATCAATTTTGCCAGCAGGGAAAAGCTTGTTCAGGCTGAAGTCCCAGAAGCTGGAATGCATTAGAAACAATCAGTTGGTGCTGAAAAGCATTGACAGTTTGGGGAGAAATGTGACAAAACCAACACACAAATTACATATCTAGTTACAAAACACACACAAATTACATATCTAGTTACAAAACACGTCAAGAGCTCTTTACATTCTCCTGCTTTCTAAAAATCAAAAGCCGACGAACAAAAACCGCTTTTTATAGAAAGGCAAGCAGTCTCCTTTTTCCCCTTTGTCTTCTCAGTATCATCCTTTACCACTTTTTTCATTGCAAGACTTTTCTCGGTCTTGGTTTTTTCCCTCCACTTCAGACCCCCTCTTCACTCCCGAATGCTCGGCTCCCCTCTCCGCCTCTCGGGCTCGGTATGGCCCCGGGGCCGCACCTGCCTGGGGAGCGCTCGAGCCCGACCCCGCCAAGGGACGGGCAGTGACGTAGAAGGAAGGCTGGTGCCGCGCGGTCCGCTGACGTCACTGCCGCAGTGGTCCGGAGCGAAGCCCCACAATGGGAATTCAAGGAGGGAAAGCCGGCGGTGACCCCACAGTCAGGGCTTAGCGCTGCAAGTGTGCCTCGCGCTTTGGGTTTCTGGGTTCCGCAGGCCGGAATGGTGCCTGTCGCTGGGGCTGAGCTGACTCCACACCCTCAGCGCGCTCGAACCTAAAGTTTAGCGCTGAGGGGGATGCTCCCAAATGATGGGGCCGCATGCGCACGCGCCTTGGGTTGCGGGGCGGTCGGGGGGGAGGGAGCTGCGGGCTGGGATGGGGTCTGCAGGATGAGGTTGGGGAAGGCGGAAGGTGCGTGGCGGGAGGAGACCGGGACTGCGCGCCGAGGCGCGGAACAGGATGAAGGTTACTCACGCCATCCGCCGCTAGCCCGTCTCCCTGGGCGCTGCGGCGGCACGGGGCGCTGGGCCCGCGGCGCGGCGTCGTGACGTCACGCTGGCGGCGGCCGTGGTTGGCGCAAGGTCCGCGGCTGCAAAGTGTGAATTACGCCGGGCTCGCGCCGGCGGCGGAGTGAAGTCAGGCTCCGGGGGAGGGGAGGGGCAGGACTCCCGCGGCGGCGGCAGCGGCGGCGGCGGCGGCTGTGGCGGCCCGAGCTGGTCGCTGGTCCTGATCCCCGCGCGCCCTGGGTCTGGCCGCTGGTTCCAGTCGTCTTTTCTTGCACTGCGTTGCTCCGTCCTTGCTCCACTCGTGCTCTGCTGTCCCCCGGACCCTCTCTTCTCGGCCGAGGAGACCTGGGACCGCGGGTTCCCGCTCCGACTTTGCCTTTGCTGCTCCCGCTTGCACCCCGTCCCCCCTCGCCCGGAGTCGGGCGCGCGCTGGTCCTCGTAGTTGGCGCCGCAGCGCCTTCCCACCGGCAGCCCGGACGGAGGGCTGGGGTGGAGGAGGCGTGAGCGCGGCTTCCCGGCCCGGGGTCGCCGTCCGCCCGCCCTGCCCCCGCCTCGGCCCGGTGCCCCCGAGCCGCGGCCCCCTCCCAGCGCAGGGGCCGGCGGCCGCGGCAGGGCGGGCGCCGCGCGGAGGCAGGGCGGGCGTATTCAATGGAAGTATGTTACCAGCTGCCGGTGCTGCCCCTGGACAGGCCGGTCCCCCAGCACGTCCTCAGCCGCCGAGGAGCCATCAGCTTCAGCTCCAGCTCCGCGCTCTTCGGCTGCCCCAATCCCCGGCAGCTCTCACAGGTAATCGCCGCCACCGGAGGCCCACACTTGGGGGATTCTGTCTTTTGTTTCCCTCTGCCCACCCATCTTCACCTCTGCGACCCCCCCGCCCCCAGCCCTAGCATTGTCCATTGTTTGGGGATTTCTAGGCTGGCTCCTCGATTCGAGAGCCTTTTAATATTCGCAGCTGCCCACCCTCAGCCCTCCGGTCTCCTCAGAACCTCACCCCAGTGGGCTCTGGAATCCCTTCAGACCCTCCCCAGGCCCGTGACCCTCCGTGCCCAGCAGTTGAAGGCGCAGGAATGATTTTCTCTTCGCTTTTTCCGTCTGGAAGTTGGGTCCCCCTTCCTTAGCTGTGACCCCCGAGCACACCTGTTCACCCCGCCTTCCGACATACCTGTCCCCCCCTCCCGCCCATACCTGTTCGCGCCTCTCTTCCCCCAGCTCCCGAGCGCCCCGCGGTGATCGCATGGTCCTGCGGTTCTTTCTGAACAATAGGCCTAGATGCCCCGTTGCTGTCTTTTTCCCGACTCCTTCGTTTCTGTGAATGGGCCTTAAGTGGTATCAGAGGAACAAGTCCGCAAAGTTCACAGCGAGGAATCAGTTTTGTTTTTGATAAGGAGAAACTACTGATGAGCACTCACGGGAAGACTTTGTTTTGAATGGCCCAATACCATTTGCTCCTGAGAATTTGTTCTGTGGTGATGCCGTTGGCCCAACTCCTTAGTTCTGACTAATTTTAATTGCCAGACTTAAAACGGGGAGGCAAAAATAATTTTGTTTGCATCTGAACTGAGTGCCCTCACTTTCTGCTGCCTGAAGTTACGTGTTCATGATCACTTTTTAAATTAAATATATTTTTCCTGTTAATATATTAACTTTTTTGGGAGTATATTTTCTCTCTCCATTTATATTGTATCTTGAGCAAGATCCGTATTTTTTTTTTTTGCAGGCACAGCACTTAGCAGAGATTTTGTTTTTAATAGGTGTCCAGTAGATACTTCTCATTTGCTTCTTTGCCTAAAGTGTTGGTAGACAGTTGGGTTTCTCTTTGAACCCTTTTTATTTAAACTCAGACTTCTTTCACAGCACAAAGTGGTATGCTAATGAGGTCATTGCAGACTTGTAAAAATTACAATATTGAGCGGTATTTAAAATAATATTACATAGTTATTTATTTTGCAGATTAGATCTGCGATCTTCCTTTCTTCCTTGTTAGTATTGCTTAAAGCATTTTCAGGTTCCAGAATTAGTGTTGAAAGGATATTAATGCACTACTGAAAGAGGTTTTTATTACTAGTAATTAAAGGCTTTTAATGATAGTAACTTTTTTCACTTTTAAATATTATTTTACTTCCTTAGGTCAACAGGCACATGACTAATAACCCATTTCCAGTTTTGTCTAAATAATAAAGGCAATCACTGATCATTTATAAAATCATAAGATACCAATAAAATTTTTGTGCTCCCTGAGGAGAAAATGAATGAGAAGGAAGATTCCAAGGGATTAAAAGAAGGCTGATGCCAGGGGTTTTACCTGATGTCTTAATTAATCCACAGAGACCAATTTTAAGCTCTACTCATTCTTGACTCATTTTCTAGCCTTAGGTTTAAATGGGTAATGGAATTTAAAAGATGTGATTGTGGCAGATAAAGCTAATATTGTAGAGTTACACCACATTTTACTGACAACCTTTAAAGCTTTTTAAAAATTTCTAAACCCCGAAGTGAAGTATACAGGAACTTCTTAAACTTGGGCAGAAATTTTCCTGAATTAACACTTTTTTCTGATTAACATTATGATGAAGGTAAACTTACCAGGATGCTGAGATAGATGTATTTATCATTATCAAGAATATGCATATCATTCAGTGATAAAGCATAAGTTGACATTGATTTCTTTAGGGCTAGATGGGAATTTGTAATAGCAAAAGAGGAGACAGAAAGCCTTGGAATCTTATTCAGAGCTCTCTAAAGTAAGTATTTGGTTAAATGAAATGCTTTCTTTAGGAATTTATAGTTCCTAAGCCTAAAGGAGCAGAAACTATAAAAATTTTAGATGATTTTGTAATTTCATTGAACAGACTTAAAAAAAAAATTTTTCCTTTTTTAAAGACAAAGTAAGTTTTTCTGTTTTAAAATATGTTCAAAAGTAGCAGTCTTTTTCATTTTTTATTTTCCATAGTATTGGAGCCCAGCTTGTAGTAGGTACTTAATAAATATTTGTTGAGTAAGTGAATAGGTAAATGAAATTATCTCTGAGCATCAGCTTTAAATATGTAAACAGTGTAAAGGCATCAAGGTATAGCCCTGACTCATTTATCCCAAACTTGGTTGGGGACTTGTAACTACACACTCTTAACAGATCCAGGAAAAAGCAGAAAAGTCTCTGAGCAGCCGAAATGGATTTGGAGATCCTTTCAAAGCATGTGTTTTAGGCAAATTCTGACAAGCTTGTTTTCCAAGTAGGCACAAATTTGACGTGAGGTGGGAGGCTGCAAGAGTCTGTTCACACTGATAGCAGCAAAGGTTGACAGCTAACACCAAAAACCAGGCATCAGAAGAAAAACTCCTCAAAGCCAGCAACTTTTAAAAAGGCACCCTGGGAACATTTAGTTTAGGGGCTTGAGGGTGGTACAACACAATAATTATTAGAATAATGTTCAACAGAGTCTGTTTTTAAAAGTTAACAGATTTGTACTGTTTTTTAGAAAAAGATTTCCATGCCAAACAGTTTAAGTGTTGGTGCTTAAATGGACAAGCTTGAGTTATCTGGAAAATTCATTTATGTGGAACACCAGCTCTTCCAAGGATGCCAAGTAAATGAGGCATTAACTTTTTGTTTTAAACCAAATCTATACTTTAATACTTTTTCAAATGGTTAATAGGAGTTTCTTTGAATTAATTTGAATAATAAGGATAATAAATGAAGCCTGTTCATTGCCGTTTTTGGATATCTGTTGTCAATAGCTCAGTTTAAAGATTTGTCTTTCAGAATAAAGTTCTTATTTGGAAAAAAATATTGTGAAGGCAGAAATTGTGTCTTTTTCATCACTGTATTCATGTGCTTTGCATAAGTAGATGCTTGGTAAATGTGGAACTTAAGTTAGTGTATTGATGGGCATGCCAAAGCACTGCATTTGGGATTATTTCAGTCTGATACAGCCAGATTTTTCTATACACTGGAAACAAACCTTATTTGGGTGGGAGATTTGAGGTTTAATTTTAAAAATCTTATAAATCTATGATATGTATTATTATTGAACAAAATATTGGGATCTAACATGTAAACATGTTTTTAGTACAGTAATAAGCTAAATTTGATTTCTAATTTAACGTTTGTCTTTTTTTAAAGAAACTATTTCACAAATATTTACTCAGAGCACCTTTTGTGAGTGAGCCTGCATGTGTTAGGTGTTGAGAAAATATAAAGAATTACAGGTTTAGCATCTCTAACGCAAAAATCTGAAATCCAAAATGTTCCAAAATTCAAAACTTTCTGAACAATGACATGGAGACTGAAAGCTTGCTATTTGTTGTTGGCTGTTAAAAGCTGACACAGGTGTTCTGGTGATGCTACTTACCCTGAACACATTACTTTTTCACTTTATTGATAGTATGTCATATTCTTTACTGTTAAGTAGTTAGGTGTGAATAAGTGTAAGAAAATCATTGCTTATTGGTAACATACAAACTCAGAGTCAGGAATGATGATGATGCCAGACAACCACAGATTGCCTACGTGGGTGGTTGAGATAGTGACACCTTCGCTTTCTTTGTTTCATGCATAAAAATTATTAAAAATATCATATACAATTACCTCAGGCTATGTGTATAAGGTATATATGACACATAAATGAATTTCATGTTTAGACTTGGGTGCCATCCCCAAGATATGTCATTATGTATATGCAAATATTCCAAAATCTGAAAGAATTCAAAATCTGAAACACTTATTCTCCAAAACGTTTTAGATAAGGGATACTCAACTTGTAGGTTTTTTAAAAAATTACTTTGTAAGCCTGTCAACCTAACCAAGTTTTCCTTTGTATGCATTACCGCCCTCATACATAAACATTTTTCAACTGTAGTCATTATGTCTATTCTCCCACCTCTTTAGCAGTGTTCTTAATATATGGCAAATTATCAAGGTCTTATATGTGCCAGAATAGTTCAAAACTGGTTGGATAAAAGTTGTTTCCTCCTTCAGGAAACTTAGAGTATTGTGATGTGAAAAATGGTATGATTATCTATGGTGTAATTATTTTATTGGAGTTATCAAGGTGTAATGAGACTACAAGAAAGGTATACCTAAACTTCTGGGTTAAATCAGGGCAAGTTGTTGAGGCTTAGGCCAAGGACCAAAGGTTAAGCAGATGTTTCTAGACAAATGGGTGAATGTAGGGAGAGGAGAGAAGATGGTCCACGTGGATATGTAGATCAGTGCAGTCTGATAGAACTTTCTGTGAGGATGGAAATGTTCTTTGCACTATCCAGTATGATATTCACTAGCCATACGTAGCTAGTGAGCACTTGAAATATGGCTAGTATGACTGAGGAAATGAATTTTTAGTTTAGGTTTATTTAAATAGCTACATATGGCTAGTGGCTACTGTATTAGCAGAGCAGATGTATAGTCTTAATGAACATTAGAGTGATGTCATGTTGATCTATCACCAACACATTCTCTGAATGTTGAATGTTTATGTTTTCAGGTTTTTGTTGTATGCAAAACTTCATTTAATAAATTCTGTCATGCATGTTTAATAAAGTCTTTACAATCACTAGGTTGGGTTGAAAGGTAAGAACATTTTTTGATTTTCTCAAAAGGCTCTATTCCTTTATAATACCATGATAAATGGTCATATCCCTTTCATCTCCAGTCATATATTATTAGATATTATTTTATAAACATTTTGCTACTTTAGTAGATGTACTGCAGTACCCTGAGCTTGTTTTAAATTGTAGTAAGCAAGAGTATGCCTTCTGAAGTGTTGTTTGTGCTATTTGCATTCCCTCTTTTGTGAATTTTTTTTTTTGAGACAGGGTCTTGCTCTGTTGTCTGCTGGGCTAGAGTGCAGTGACCTCATCATAGCTCACTGCAACCTCAAACTCCTGGCTTCATGTAATCCTCCTGCCTCAGCCTCCCAAGTAGCTGGTACTACAAGCATACACCACCCCACCTGGCTTATTTTTTCTATTTTTTTGTGGAGACAGGGTCTCACTATGTTGCTCAGGCTTGTCTGGAACTCCTGACATCAAGTGATCCTCTCACCTCAGCCTGCCAAAGTGCTGGGATTACAGGTGTGAACCACCGCACCTGGCCTTTTGTGAAATTTCATTTGTATATCCTGTGCTCACTTATAAGGGCTCTTAATATCCAACATCAGTTTGTAAATGGACATTATGCCAAATTACTGTTAGCCATACTAGTTGCCTCTTTATAAAGCTACATACAGAAGCCGATACAGAGGTTAGTGTGGACAGTCAGTGGGATACCTCAAGGGAAGTGGTTATGTCTCCCTGCCCACTCCCAAAACACCTGTTTTGTTAGGACCTTGGTTTCATTTCTGCTTTCAGAAATGCTTCATACTTTGATTTAAATTTAATACTATCATACTTTGGCTTTTACTTCTGAGCTACTATATATTATATTTCAAATATATGCTCAAACATAATATAAATCTATATTGTACTTGGAGTGAGAGTGTAGTTCTGATTGAGTAGTAGGGTGTTCAAATTGCTATTTTATAGTTTGTCAGGAACACATTCAGTAGGGGATACGATTTGTATGCCCAGATTTTGCTGCTTTATTGCTAAGCCTAGAGTTCCATCAGCTGTATGTACTGTCTACTCAGGAATTCTTTTTTAAACACAAATTTCCTGCAGGAGGTAAAATATTATTATGCCCTTCCCAGGAGTTAGGAAGATAGAGGTTGGGCAGAAAGAGGGAGAGGTGCCATCCATTCTCTTCTAGGTATTTTTCAACTTTTTCTTTTCTCTTCCTTCAAAAAGGACCAGAGCAATTTTAGAGAATTTGGGTTCTTTTCTGAGGATGGATAGATATAAGGACAAGATTGGGAAGGGAGGAGCTGAAGAAAGAGGAAGTGGATAAAACTGAGCTCATTGACATTTTTGCCTAGGATCATTAATAGTCATTTAATTGAACCAAAAACACCTAGTAAATTTAGATAATGAAGAAGCCTTATTGCATGCACATACTCTTAGGGAAT
>NW_012154173.1:16593382-16594438 GCF_000956105.1 Propithecus coquereli
GTAGAAAATTGGCAGAAATCTCAAACAGTTCCAAGAAGTATAAATGTACGAAAACATATACAGCTTCTTTAGTAATAAAAGAAATGTAAATAAAAGATTTTTTTTCTTTTGGCAGAAGTGTACTTTCATATTGGTGAAGACTGACAAAACTCAATGTTGGCAAGGATGTGAGAAAAATGGGTATTCTTAAATATGGAGTTGGAGCATCATTTGAGTCAACCTTTTGAGAGGACAGAGGTCTATACTATACAAATGAACATTTTAAATGTGAACACTACCCTTTCTGCAGTCCTGGAATTTGTCCAAAGGGTAATTGCAAAACTTTGCTAAGATATATGTATATAGATTTTTTGTAATAATTTGCAGTATTGGTAATGATGAGTATTTGGATTTATTTCAGTGCTCGTCAGTGAAGGATTGGTTAAATTATGGTATTTTAATTCAAAAGAAAACTATATCCAATAAAATGATGCCATATACCCCTATTTGTCATGGTAAGATGTACATAACAATTTGAGTGGGGAAAATAACTAGTTGGAAAATGGCATGTATATTAGCCTATGGATGCAACTTTCTACATAGCATCCATATTTGTGGATAAAAGCATAGAGGATATTGTATGTCTTAATGTATGAATACACTAACATCTGGAAGGTTGCTCAGTATGATGTTATTAACAGTGGCTATCTTTGGGTAGTGGGATTTCTGGTAGTTTTTATTATCTTTGTTCCTTTGTGATTCTTTTTTTAAATGATGAACATATATCATTTTTTGTAACCAGATATCAAAGCTATTTTTGAGATCTTCCCATTAAAAAAATAACTTGTGTTTATTAGTTAGAATACCATTTAAGTAGAATTTTTAAATTATAAAGAGACTGAGGTCTAGTTAGTTAATAATTTAATAAGTACTAGTGTGTGGGTTGGAAGTGAGTTGTTCACTGCTATATCCCAGTGTGCCCAACACATAGTAGGTGTTCAAAGGTATACTTTATTAAAATGGAAGTACAATCACATGCTGCTTAATAGAAATGTGTTCTGAGAAATGCATCGTAGG
>NW_012154173.1:16594488-16595350 GCF_000956105.1 Propithecus coquereli
CATATTTGCATTCAGGTGTAAGTGTTACCTAATCAAAATATAGGGAAAGGAACAAAAACTAGGTTTGTATTATAGATGAGCCTTCTAAGCTTGCAGAGCTTTGTTTTGGCTGCTGACAGGTTCCCTTTGTAAGGGATCTGTGCCACTGATTTTGTGGTTGACATCAGAAGCATCTCTTGCTTATCATTTTCTTTGAATAGGCATTTTGGATTGCTGCTCCATGCCTCCACCTGCTGGTAGGGATGGCTCTTCATTTTTCAGAAGATGATGGCTAGAGGGAGAAGACCAAGGCAGGGCAGGGCAGAATTTGGGGAAGAAAACAAATTGTTAGATGGATACCTAAGTTTCAGCAAAGCTTACTCTACTCCTTACAATTTTGAGTAGAACAAACTCTAGCTCAAGACCATATAAAGTACTTGGCAAAATGGTGCTTAATAAAAATGCAGTAGTCTTGCTTCAGTAGTAATTATAATTACAGTTGAGCCTTGAACAACACGAAAGTTAAGGGCACTCATCCCCTGCATGGTTGAGAATCCACATATGACTTTTGACTTCCTGAAAACTTGTCTACTAATAGCCTACCGTTGACCAGAAGCATAAACAGTTGATTAACACAAATTTTGTATGTTATATATATTACATACTGTATTCTTATAATAAAGTAAGAGAGAAAATAAACTGTTATTAGAAAAACATAAGGAAAAGAAAATTTATTTACTATTCATTAAGTGGAAGTAGATCATCAAAAAAGTCTTCATCCTTTTCATCTTCACTTTGAATAGGCTGGGACGTGGGTTGGTCTGGCTGTCTCAGGGGTGGTGGCCTGTCTGACAGTTTTTTCAAATCATTGCAAATCTCCAAA
>NW_012154173.1:16596975-16603934 GCF_000956105.1 Propithecus coquereli
CTTTTTTAGTTAGGAAGACCAAGGAGATCATTAAGCCAGTAACAAAAATACAGATAGGAAGAGGAGGCAAGTTTTTTTCTTTCTTTCTTTTTTTCTTTTATGTATTTGTGGAGGGAGGTGGCCAATAAGTTTACTTTGAGTATGTTGAATTCAAGTATCTGGACAGTATCCAGTTGACGATGTCCAGTAGGTAGTATCTTAGGAGGAAGTTTAGGGCTAATGATATATTCTGACCTTTACTACAAGAGTTTTCAAGTATTTTGCTCATATACGTCTCTTCAAAGAACTTGGAAAACAACTATGTACCTTCTCACACATCTTGAATTTTTCATCTAAGTTTCAATATTTGTAAATCCTGTAATTTCTGATATATGGTTTAAATCACAATTTTAAATGTATCCGGAGTGATTTTAACAGTTCAATATCTCCCATCATCCATTTTTTTAAAAATGTATGAACAACTTCTTAATTTTAACAGAATTTTTGCATTCTTTTTCTCTTTGAATCTTTATTTTCATTTTACTTTTTTATATATTATCCTAATGCATTCTTTTATACGTGAAAGCATTTTATCAATCATGTTATATTTGTCTGCAACAAAAGTAAGTATGAATTTAGTAGATGGGAATAAAAAGTGCTTTATTATAGAGCAGTCACCCAGTTCTTTCAAGATTTATGGACATAATTTTAAAATACTAAAATTTTCTATGTTTATAAGTTTCCACATCACATTTATTTTGGACTGAGTTCTCAATGCACTCGTGGGCAGTAGACAATCAAAACAACATATGTGAACTACAAGATTTAATAAGTATTAAATCAAGTAAAATTTTGTCAGATGTGCATTTTCAGTGTGATAGGTGAAGCTTATTTTTTTTCAATTATTTTTGTCTATCCATTTATAAATATTGCCATTGGAAAAGATGGGGTTCCAAATTGATTCTGTTCCTTTTTTTTTATAATTTAAAAAATTTTTTTGTTTTTTTTTGTAGAGACAGGGTCTTGCTATGTTACCCAGGCTGGTCTTGAACTTCTGGCCTCAAGTAATACTCCCACCTCATCCTCCCAAAGTGCTGGGATTAGGCATGAGCCACCGCGCCTGGCAATTCTGTTCCTTTTTTGCTTTAATATTGAAAGTATTGAGAAACCTCATTTGCGAATTTGGTACATGATAATGAAAAGTGCTTTCTATTAGTAGTATCTCCCATCTTCTGAATTATATGTATAAAACAAGAAAATGATCCATAATCAAAATTATTTTAATGCTTTATCAGGTAGCAACTGGATTTGATTGTCCTTTCGTTTTCATGAAATTGGTGATACCTTGACTTGAAAAAAGAATTTGATATCCAGTGTTTAGAGTAATTAACTTTCTCAACATGATATTTGAAGTGTCCTTTTGGCTCTCCAGATGTTGCTAGATCCAAACACAGTACTCCACAGTAAGTTCAGAAAGTGTTCAAGTTATGATTTTATTTTATGAAATGGCAGTGGGGCAGAGGTGAAGGGGCGAGAGGAGGTAGAAGTAAAGGAAAACTGACATGCTGTATCAGCAAAATGGTTTTAGGAAACTGTACATATGGAAATTGAGGACCTAATAATCAGTTCCCTTGAAACTCTCCATGCTCATGTACTTCCAGGGGTATGCTTGACCTGTGTAGACTGCTGGTTTACTATATTCCACCTTGTTATTAACCTTGTTGCTGTATTTTACCATTCTCCATAGCTTTACAGAGAGAACACCTTACACGTCTATCAGGTTTTTTCCCTGTTATTGGATTGCTGCTAGTACTGAGTCTCCATACTTAATCACTCTAGGTCTTCTTTGAGAATGGAATCAGAATATTAATACTTGAAAAGAACTATATAAATAATTACATTCCCAACATTTTAAAGATTTAGCAGCTGATTTAGACTCAGAAGACTAATTTGTCTAAGATCACACAAAGAGAGTGGAGAAGTTAGGGCTTTAAACTTATTACTTCCAATTTTTAATCAGTCGCTTTTCTCACTATATCCCTAGCTTCCTTATAAAAGGATTGATCTGTAGGATTTCTTTTTTTTTTTTTTTTTTTTTTGAGACAGAGTCTCACTCTGTTGCCTGGAGTAGAGTGCCGTGGTGTCAGCCTAGCTCACAGCAACCTCAGACTCCTGGGCTCTAGCAATCCCACTGCCTCAGCCTCCCGAGTAGCTGGGACTACAGACATGCGCCACCATGCCCGGCTAATCTGTAGGATTTCTTTAGTAGCAGTCTTCCTTTAATGAACATTATTTCATACATTTAGACTTGTGTTTATGGACCAGTAATTATTTCAAAAAGTTAAAGTACAAACACACCCAATTCTAAAAATATCTGGGTTCCTTCTAATTAAGCCATTATTGAAAGTATTAATATAATGGGTCAATTGGGAGGATAACATTTATTTTGTTGAAATGTGATTTATTTGCAACTTAACAGGGATAACCTTTTATAAAGAAAGTCATATCTCACTTGTACTTTAAGAATTAACTTATGAATGAAGCTCTTCATCTTGGGGAATAAAAGTTAATATTCCTAATATACAAAATGCTCTAGCATTTTGTGTATGTACTTACTATGTATGAAATGGTAAATGGTGAATTTTTTTGTGATTTAAAATTTTTCTTTATTTTACTTTTTGTGTGAATTTTTCATTGTGAATATGTATTTTAAGAAAAACAGTGCAGTTATTCTGAAGAGTAAAATGAAAATATTCTTTATTTTTAATAAGTGTAATACCATCAAATCCCTAAGAAAATAAGACTAACCAGTAGAAAATTGGCAGAAATCTCAAACAGTTCCAAGAAGTATAAATGTACGAAAACATATACAGCTTCTTTAGTAATAAAAGAAATGTAAATAAAAGATTTTTTTTCTTTTGGCAGAAGTGTACTTTCATATTGGTGAAGACTGACAAAACTCAATGTTGGCAAGGATGTGAGAAAAATGGGTATTCTTAAATATGGAGTTGGAGCATCATTTGAGTCAACCTTTTGAGAGGACAGAGGTCTATACTATACAAATGAACATTTTAAATGTGAACACTACCCTTTCTGCAGTCCTGGAATTTGTCCAAAGGGTAATTGCAAAACTTTGCTAAGATATATGTATATAGATTTTTTGTAATAATTTGCAGTATTGGTAATGATGGGTATTTGGATTTATTTCAGTGCTCGTCAGTGAAGGATTGGTTAAATTATGGTATTTTAATTCAAAAGAAAACTATATCCAATAAAGTGATGCCATATACCCCTATTTGTCATGGTAAGATGTACATAACAATTTGAGTGGGGAAAATAACTAGTTGGAAAATGGCATGTATATTAGCCTATGGATGCAACTTTCTACATAGCATCCATATTTGTGGATAAAAGCATAGAGGATATTGTATGTCTTAATGTATGAATACACTAACATCTGGAAGGTTGCTCAGTATGATGTTATTAACAGTGGCTATCTTTGGGTAGGGGGTTTCTGGTAGTTTTTATTATCTTTGTTCCTTTGTGATTCTTTTTTTAAATGATGAACATATATCATTTTTTGTAACCAGATATCAAAGCTATTTTTGAGATCTTCCCATTAAAAAAATAACTTGTGTTTATTAGTTAGAATACCATTTAAGTAGAATTTTTAAATTATAAAGAGACTGAGGTCTAGTTAGTTAATAATTTAATAAGTACTAGTGTGTGGGTTGGAAGTGAGTTGTTCACTGCTATATCCCAGTGTGCCCAACACATAGTAGGTGTTCAAAGGTATACTTTATTAAAATGGAAGTACAATCACATGCTGCTTAATAGAAATGTGTTCTGAGAAATGCATCGTAGGCGATTTTATGATTGTGTGAACATCACAGAGCGTACTTACACAGACCTGCATGGCCTAGCCTACTACACACCTAGACTACATAGGCTATTGCTCCTAGGCTACAAACCTGTGTAGCATGTTACTGTACTGAATACTCTAGGCAGTTATAACACAATGGTATTGGTATATTTAAACATACCTAAACATAGGAAAGGTACAGTAAAAATATGATGTTACAATCTTACGGGACCACCATCATATATGTAGTCTGTTTTTGACTGAAATGTCATTATTCAGCACATGACTGTACAGTGTTTTAATTATGAAGGAATACACTTCATTCTTAATGAAAAATGAAGATAATTGAAGTGAGTGTGGTGGTGGATAGTTTACAAAAAAACATTTGCCTACTTCAGAGCTGAGAAAGTAAGCTTTCTGCTATAATTTAATTTACCCAAATATTTGAGAATCCCTATATGCATAACATATATTTATAAAATCTAAAAAGTCCTCAAGATAACTTATGGCTCAGAGTCATAGAGTATTAATGTTAGAAGAGACCATTGTGATCAGTCCCTATAGCATATAAATGAATAAGCTGAAACTAGAGAGATTAAAGGACACACAATGACAATACAGAAATCCCTTTTGTTAAATAGTCCTGATTTTGACTATTCAGCCTTACTTGAGCACTTTTGGAATGGGAAGATTACTACTTTATAAGGCAGTTCATTATGGTGTTGAACTGTGTAGTGGGTTGAATAGTGTCCACCATATATCCACAGGGAACCTCACAATGTGACCTTAGTTGGAGTAAGAATCTTTGCAGATGTAATTAAGATGAGGTCATATGGGATTATATCAGGCCCTAAATTCAATGACTGATGTCTCTGTCGGAGACACAGAGACTAAGACACGCACAAGGAAGAAGGCCAGGCGAAGATGGAGGCAGAGATTGGAGTGATGCAACTGCAAGCCAAGAAGGCCAAGGAATGCTGGGAGACACTGGAAACTAAGAGGCAAGGAAGATCCTTTAAAGCCTTCAAAGGGGGTATGGCTCTGGTGACCTTGATCTTGGACTTCCAGCCTCCAGAACTGTGAGAGAATAAATTTCTGTTGTTTTAAGTCACCCAGTTTGTGATACTGCTACAGCAGGCCTAGGAAACTATTACAAGTGGCCTTGCTTGTTTTATATTTGTTTATTCTTTCAATCAGCAGACATCTATTGGGCACTTTTTATGTGCCACGCACTCTGCTACGCATTACAAAGGTAAATAAGACGTTGTTTCTACCTTCATTCTTTCTTCATTCTTGGGACATGGTCCAGTAGGAAAAACAGCCACATAAATACACAATTGTAATACATTTTGATACATGCTTTCTTCAGAATAGTGTATGAAGTTAAGTGATAGCACTTGGAGCTGGAAGAACCAAGGAAGGTTTTACAGTGAGATCTTTGTGTTTGGTTTCAAAGACAGAGTTGAAGTCAACCTCTATGGGACTTGTGGTTTATTCTGCCACATCTGGTGCTATCAGTCCTATCTAGTTTAAGGCATGTTTGGCCTGCTGCAGTAGCCTCCTGCACTAGAATTGAATTATCTCCACAGATTAGTTGAAGTAACTTTTAAAATGCAGCGAGATCCTATCAGTCTGTTGAAAACATCAATAGGTTCTCGTCACAGTTAACATCCAAACTCCTTTTCATAATATGGCCCCATATAATCTGGTCCTTGCTACTTCTTTACTCACATCTTCTTTCACAGTGGTCTCCTTGCTGGCTGTGAATGTGCCAGCTTTGTTCCCACCTTTGGCTTTGTGCTGTTCCCTCAGACTCGAGATCTTCCCATGGCTCCTTGCCTTTCAAGTCTGAGCCCAATCTTTGCAGAGGAGGCCTCTTCGACTGCCCTATTTGAAATAGCACCCACCCCCCATCTGTCCCATTACCTTGTTTCGTTTTATTTATGGCACACACCACTAACTTGATTTATTAATATATATCTGTTTCTGCCTGGCATCCACCCTTGCCCCCTGCCACCATAGAACATGTGGTCAGGAAACAGGAATGTTGTTTACTTGATTGACCAGTGTGTCCCTAGTGTACAACACATAGTAAGTGTTCTTTACAGGAGAATGAAGAAAAACTTACTCGTTTAGTCTCATGCTTATCATGTCAGAACATATGTCACCGTAACTTTCTTTTGGATGAATCCCAAATTGTATTTTTATAATCTCATTTTTTAATTCCACCTACCTCCTCCCTCTAAAATTACACCTTCGTCTTTATACCCTTTCTGAATTGCCTTCTGTGATATTGGAGCTATCTTAATCTCTAAATATATGTAAGTCTTATTTAAGAATGCACTGAGGTTTAAAAAAGTAAGCTGCCCAAAGTAACACAGCTATAAGTGGTATTTCTAGGATTTAAACTTAGATCTCTCTCTAACTAGAGCTCCTCTGCTGTGCTGGTGTGGAGGCCGATGTTTTTGGTAAGTGGGAGGTATAAACCCAGAATTAGAACAGGAGCCCTGTCCATTTGGAATAGAAATAGCAAACACTTATTATTTGTTTCTATAAGAAGAACTGGGTGATATTTGTTAAAAAGAACCTTTAAAAAGTAACTTGAATTTTTTTGGACTAAAGTTAATATATGCATGTTATAAAATACATGGAATTTACAAAAAGTAGAAGAAGAAAGCGAACTTCATCCATTGTCCCACCACCTAGAGATAACCACTCTTAGCATTTTAGAACATTTTAATCCAGTATATTTTTCTGTTCAGAAATATTGTGATAATTGTTATGTATATATCTTGAATTTGAAGTCATTTCCTAATGTAATTACTAGATCGAAGCATGTTGTCAAATTTGTTTCTAGAAAGTTGATACCAATTTATGTTTACATGAGGAGCACGTGAGTGCCTTTTTATGCCTTGCAATATTTTTAGTTTCCATTTCTTGGATTTTTGTTGATATTAAACTTATATGTTTATTACTAATTACCTGCTATCTACAGGCATACTTCAGAGACATTGTGGGTTAGGTTTCAGATCATTGCAATAAAGCGAATATCACAATAAAATGAGTCACATGAATCTTTTGGTTTCCCAATGCATATAAAAATTGTATTTATACTTTA
>NW_012154173.1:16606679-16607943 GCF_000956105.1 Propithecus coquereli
AACATTTTAAAGAATTTTTTAGTGGCTTATAATATTAACATAGAAGAGGACAATTTAAAGGTAAAAGGAGAACATAGATTACCTGAAATGTGTAGAAACAACAGTGTTCAGTTTCATTTTTTTCTTTGTCTTACAGTGAAATTACTCAAAATTCATTTTCAGAGAAAAACTTTCTGGAAGTAACTTTCAGGATTTTTGTGGTTGGCTTCAGCTCATTTGCATTTGAGGTGTGCTTCTAATAACTTTGTAGAGGTTTTCCACCCTCTTTTCTCCATCAGCGGTGTCTTTAAATTTCTTTATTTTAATGGTAGGACACCTTAGAGCAGGACTCAGGTGGGCTGGGGGAGAAGAGCCATTCAAACTGTGGTGAGGGGAAAGCCCATGCAGAAATGTATATAACATTTCAAGGGGTTTTTGAGTCATCATACCCCTAGAATACTTGGATTCCCATTTATCCGTAACCTTTCTCTACTGATTTATTTGACTTTGTTAACCAATTCTGATTTCAGTCCTTAAGGTTACAGCCCAGGATTAACTCTTAGCATAGCTTACATTCAGTTTGTTTGATTAGACTGTGTGCTTCTTAACAGGTGACATTGTTTGTTTAGCTCTGTTAAGCCCAGTGCATAATACCACACAAAGTAGTTATTCAGCAAATGCAAAAAGTGCATCGAACCTTACCGAATGCTGTCAGTGACCCGGTCCTGCTTGAGTCCAGCTCTCTGCTCTGCCCATGCTCCCTCCTTTTCCCCCTTCCCACAATGCCACCCCATCCCTTGCTATGCATCCAGTCATTTCTGTTTTATAGTATCACATGCCATTTCAAGATGGCCAGTATTGATTCTTTGAACAATGACAGAGGATTTCCGCAGAGCCTTGTGAAGTGGCATAGCATTCACATTCTCTCATGTAAAGCTGGCAAATGGCTTGGTCAGAGTGAGGGGCATAAGGGACTCGATTTCTCCTGGGGCCTTAGTCATTCCAGTAAGTTGGACCTTGTTGTTGAGTAACCAGATGACTGTAGGTGGCCCTTATCTTTAGTAACTTGTGGGACATAACCCCAGGTCAACACACCCTCTTAGTGTTCAACAAAAACTGAGGAATAACAAAAAAAACACCCTTTTCGTTTGCAGCATGAAAGTATGAAACTAGGGAGTACTAACCAAAAGGAAATGATCGTACAATTTTGCTTGTCAGGAATGGGATCAGCTCCTTCAGGTGTAACACCATTGATGTCCAGTAGAAATATAGTGTGAGCCACATA
>NW_012154173.1:16607993-16610653 GCF_000956105.1 Propithecus coquereli
TGGATTTTTGTTGATTTAAACTTATATGTTTATTACTAATTACCTGCTATCTACAGGCATACTTCAGAGACATTGTGGGTTAGGTTTCAGATCATTGCAATAAAGCGAATATCACAATAAAATGAGTCACATGAATCTTTTGGTTTCCCAATGCATATAAAAATTGTATTTATACTTTAATGTAGTTTATTAAGTGTGCAGTAACATTATATCTAAAGAAACAATGTACATACCTTAATTTAAAAATGCCTTATTGCTAAAAAAAATGCAGACAATCATCTGAGCCTTTAGTGTGTGGAGCAAGCCTTCTTGCTAGTGGAGGGTCTTGCCTTGATGCTGATGGCTACTGACTGATCAGAGTGGTGGTTGCTGAAGCTTGGAGTGTGGCAATTTTTAAAAATAAGGCAACAATGAAGTTTGCCACATCAATTGACTCCTACTTTCATGAAAGATTTCTCTGTAGCATGTGAAGCTGTTTGATAGCATTTTATCCACAGTAGAACTTTCAAAATTGGAGACAATGCTCTCAAATCCTGCCACGGCTTTACCAAATAAGTTTATGGAATATTATAAATTTATTGTCATTTCAGCAGTGTTCACAGCATCTTCACCAGGAGTAAATTCCATCTCAGGAAACCACTTTCTTTGCTCATCTATAAGAACCAGTTCCTCATTTGTTAAAGTTTTATCATGAGATTACAGCAGTTCATTTGCATCTTCAGCCTTCACTTCTAGTTCTCTTGCTGTTTCCACCACATCTGTAGTTACTTCCTCCACTGAAGTCTTCAACCCCGTAAAGTCATCCATGAGGATTGGAATTAACTTCTTCCAAACTCCTGTTAATGGTGATATGTGACCTCCTCCCATGAATCATAAATATTCTTCATTGCATCTAGAATGGTGAATCCTTTCCAGAAGGTTTTCAAGTTACTTTGCCGAGATCCATCAGAAGAATCACTCCCTATGGTAGCTATCGCCTTATGAAATTTATTTCTTAAATAAGAAGACTAGAAAGTTAAAATTACTCCTTGATTTGTGAGCTGCAGAATGGATGTTAACAGGCATGTAAACAATGTTAACCTCCATGTACATCTCCATCAGAGCTCTTGGGTGACCAGGTGCATTATCAATGAGCAGTAATCTTTGGAAAGGAATCTTTTTTTGTCTAAGCAGTAGGTCTCAACAGTGGGCTTAAAATATTCAGTAAGCCATGCTGTAAGCAGGTGTACTATCATCCAGGCTTTGTTATTGCATTTGTAGAGCACAGGTAGAGGAGATTTAGCATCATTCTTAAGAGCCCTAGGATTTTTGGGATGGTAAATGAGCATTGGCTTCAACTTAAGTCACCAGCTGCATTAGCCCATAACAAAAGTGTTAGCCTGTCCCTTGAATCTTTGAAACCAGTCATTGACTCCCCCTCTCTAGCTATGAAAGTCCTAATTGGCATCTTCCTCCAATAGAAGGCTGTTTTGTCTACATTGAAAGTCTGTTGTTTTGCATGACCGCCTTCATCAGTGATCTTAGCTGTATCTTCTGCATAACTTACTGCTGCTTCTCCATCAACATTTGCTTCTTCACCTTGCACATTTATGTTATGGAGATGGCCTCTTTCCTTCAACCTCATGAACCAAAGTCTGCTAGCTTCAAAATTTTTTTCTGCACCTTTCTCACCTCTCTCAGTCCTCATAGAATTAAAGAGGGTTAGGGCCTTGCTCTCAATTAGGCTTTGGTTTAATGGAATGTGACTGGTTTGTTGGTCTATCCAGACCACTAAAACTTTCAACATATCAGCAGTAAGGCAGTTTCACTTATCATTTATGTGTTCATTGAAGTGGCACTTTTAATTTCCTTCAAGAACTTTTCCTTTGCATTAGCAACTTGGCTACCTGTTTAGTGCAAGAGGCCTAGCTTTTGGCTTTTTCTAGGCTTTCCACATGCCTTCCTCACTAAGCTTAATCATTTCTAGCTTTTGGTTTAAAGTGAAAGACATGCAACTCTTCCTTTCACTTGAACAGATACAGGCCATTGTAAGGTTATTAATTGACCTAATGTCAATATTGTTTTGTCTCAGGGAATAGGGAGGCTGGAGGAGAGGGAGAGAGACGGGGGAACGCCTGTTTGGTGGAGCAGTCAGAACACACAACATTTATTGATTAAGTTTGAATCTTACATGGATGCAGTTCATGGTGCCTCGAAACAATCATAATAGTATCATCAAAGATCACTATCATAGATCACCATGACAAATATAATAGTGAAAAAGTTTGAAATATTGTGAGAATTACCAAAATGTGACACAGAGACATGAAGTGAGCAGATGTTGTTGAAGTGGTGCCAATAGACTTGCTCTATGCAGGGTTGCCACAAACCTTCGATTTATTAAAAAAAAGTACAGTATCTGTGGAGCTCAATAAAATGAGGTATGCCTGTATCTTCTATGAATTGTTTATATCCCTGTTTTTCTGTTGTCAGCTTACTATATTTTAAATCAATTTTTGTATTGAGAATGAACATTCTTGTCATATTTGTGGCAAAATTCCAAAATTTTTTGCCTTAATTTTAATAAAGTGATATGCTAGCTACACTGCCAAATCTTCATGTAGTAAATCTTTAGTCTCTTTAGTGATACAGTAATGGGAGTAAGTTTATTATTAAGAAAA
>NW_012154173.1:16612521-16619875 GCF_000956105.1 Propithecus coquereli
TATTCTGTAGCAAAAGTGGCTAGTGATTCTCACTGGACAACACAGCTCTGGAAATAGATATTTTATGGTACATATTGTTAGGGAGTCAGGGGCACCACTCCTTTTCTATAATTAGACAAATTTGCAGTAGTAATACATTAAGGGGTTACGTACATTTCCCCCTCTTCAAACCTTAAATTTTATTAGGAGGCTTAGAAACATCAAGATACTGTATAAATTGGCTATATTTTGGGAGGGATTATGAGAAAGTTTTTAGCTTTATTTTGCTTTCTTTGGGTTGGGCTGTTTTAGTTTCTTGGTTTTGGGAGTTGGGGAACTTTAACCTTTGTTGTTTTATGAGAAGTTATGCTTTTTACAATGGGACCCCTCTCATCCTTCTTCAGACAGATTTTTAGGTTGAGGGAAGCTGTTAGGTGAGAAAATTCACAAAGCTTTGTAGGTGTGGTTCCCATATCTCTTTGCACTGAGACATTGTTTTCTCTAAAAAATACAAATACAAAAGATTAAGAGGGTTTTTTAAAAAGTAGAAAAGGGTTACTTAGTTATACGGAGATAGTCTTACTTGGTTATGACTTCTAGCTGGTGCCCTGGCAGAACATAAGTAGATAATACTTCACTTCTTAAAGAACACAGATGGCTGGATTGCAGACCTTGGATTTGGAACATTGGCCAGAGGATCCACGTTTTATACCATTATCAAGTAGACAGGATGAAAATTTCTTAAGTCTGTTATGAAACTTTTTCACTCTGTTTTAAGAATTGCAGCCTCAGTTGTTTAAATCAACAATTTCAACTTCCAAAATTGTCAAAGTAATTTAAACAATATTATTGAAAGTTTGGTAAAGAATAATAATTTGTAATCCCACCACCATAACAATATTATTTTATTTCCTATGTTTATATACATAGTTTAAGATAGTTGTGATCATTTGGTACATTTAATTTTGTAGCTTTTGGGAATGTAATACTTTTTATAATAGGGCTGTGTAATGGTACTTAGTCTTTATAGTAAGATAACATTTTATTTTGCTGTCATTTAATAGCTTGGAAATATGTATGGGTGGTGAAGCAATTCTCCATGAAGTAATACAGGGATCCACTTGTCATGTTTGTCTTTGAGTTGCTACCAATTTACACTTAAGCCTGTGGCAGGGAGGGGAAAGAAGAAATTCAAGATAGTTTACCACTGAGGAGGTGAAGAGGAAGTTGTGCTATCTCTTTTGCTCACATCCTGATGGTGAGAACTTAGTCACATGGCTGCGCCTAACTGTGAGGGAGGCTGGGAAATGGAGCCTGGCTGCCTGGTTATATGCTCAGGAACAACGGAAGATAGACTTTGGGGGACACCTGGTAGCCTGCCACAACTTGAATAAATTAGTCTTGGCGCCTTTGTCAAAGGGAAGAATTATGAAAAAGTTTATAGTGGAATAATTTTTGTGGTTTTAACTTTTAAGGATTATGTAATTTATCAGATGTGTGTACGATAGTTTCACTGATATCCAGCTTTGTTGAATACTTTCATTGCTTTAATTTCTTACTGTTAGAAACAACATTGTAAGAACATGCTAGTTATAGCTTTCTCCATATTTTGGATTATTTCCTTAAGGTTGATTTTTATAGAAGTGGGATTATTGGTCCAAACAATAAGAACATTTTTATAGAATTTATAATTGTACAGTACTTTTCTAAAGTAACTATTTCAGTGCTCTAGAGAGTGACCAAAGGCCAATTGTATAAAATTTTGAAAAATGTCATGCTCTTGGACTTGAAGAGTTGTTCCCAAGAACAATGGGAATCAGTGGCATTCTAGCTTGAGGCCACGCACATTCCCCCCCCCCCCGCCCCCACCACTCTGCCTCAGCTTGGTTGGCATGGAGGTTCTACCAGTGAGAAGCAGGTCAAAAGGACCTCAGTTTGAAGAGGGCCCAGCTCTTGGGAGTGGTAGTTGATTCACAGTGGCATTATTTGTGGATGTGAATTTCCAGAAATGCAAGAGAGGGCTGGTGCTCAGCTCAAATAGCCTGAGTTTCACTGCTGTTTGGGGCAGGCATGTTCCTGGGTGAGGCTGTGCATGTGCACAAGAAAGACCTTAGAAAGACCTAAGGTACTCACATACTTTTGGCTGACTCTGAAGTTGCATGCATGTATCTAGAAGACTTGAAAGGGCCCCATGGAAAGTTAAACCCAGGACAAACTTGAAAACAGAGTGAATTTTTTCTTTTTTTTTTTTTTGAGACAAAGTCTCACTCTGTCACCCAGGCTGCAGGGCTGTGGTGTGATCATAGCTCATTGCAACCTCAAACTCCTGGGCTCAAGTGATCCTCCTGCCTCAGCCTCCCAAGTAGCTGAGACTACAGGTGTTCGTCACCATACCTGACTGATTTTTTATTTTTTGTAGAGATGGGGTCTTGCTGTGTTGCCCAGGCTGGTCTCAAAATGAACTCTGAAGGGGCTCCTCTATCCATTCACATATCCATTGGCAGAGATGGAAGCCTTATTGTCTTGAGGTGTTTGAGTACAATCTCTGTCCAGTCTCAGAGTGACTACTAAATTATTCAAAGGGACAACCCCTAGGGATGCAGATTTAAAAAAAAAAACGAGTATATTAAAAAAAAAATGAAAAAACTGAGCAGGGATATCAGTGATGGTGTAACCACAGATTTCACATATTTATCCTGGGCATGATATTAAACAAAAACAAACAAAATGACAATATTACCTTTAATGGGGAAAAAACATTCAGAATCCAGAGTTGCTACGTTATCTAAAATACCTAGGTTTAATAACAGCAAAATTACAAGACATGTAAAGAAACAAGAAAGTGTGACTCATAGGAAAAAGACAGTCTATAGAAATTGTTTCCTAATGTCCCTGAATATTGGATTTAGTAAAGACTTCAACTGTTATAAATATGTTAAAAGAACTAAAGGAAATTGTACTTAAATAATTAAAGAAAAATATAACAACAGTAAGTAAACAAATGGAGATTCTCAATAAGGATGTAGAAATTATTTAAAAAAATTAAAACAACAACAAAAACCATCCCTTGATATGATGTGATGAGAGCACACTTCACCACTGCAGTGTTCTTCCCCAAAACCTGAGTCTAATCATGAGAAAACAGCATAAAACCAAACTCAGGGTCATTCTACAAGAGAACCTGACCTGTACTCTTCAAACTGTCAAGTTCATGAAAAACAAGGAAAACTTGAGAGATTATTACAACTCAGAGGAGATCAAAGAGACGTGATGACTAAATGCAACATGACATCCTGCATTGGATCCTGGAGCAGAAAAAGGACATTCGTGGAAGAACTGGTGACATCTAAAGAAAGTCCATATTTTAGTTTATGATGTTGCACCAATGGTAATTTCTTATTTTTGATAAATGTTCCATGGTTATCTAAGATATTTACATTATTATGTGTTAATGTGAATGTATATATACATATGTATATGTACATACACATGTATTTATATGTGTGTATATATGTATGGTATTTAAGTATAACATGGTTATGTAAGATAATAGCATTAGAGAAAAATGTTAACATTAGGGAAGCATATACAGGAACTGTCTGTACTATCTTTGCAAATTTTCTGTAAATAATCTAAATTTGTTCCAAAGTAAAAAATTTTTAAAAATCAAATGGAAATTGTAGAGTTGAAGAATACAATGCCTGAAATGAAAAATTCGCTAGTGGGGCTCTACAGCAGATTTGAGATGACAGTGAAATGAATCAGTCAACTTGATGACCGACCAATAGAAATTATTCAATCTGAAAAACAGAGGAAAAGGATCAAAGAAAAATGAACACAGCCTCAGAGATGTTTTGTGTAAAACATCAAATGTATGACCTATGTGTAATGAGAGTCCCAAAAGGAGAAAGATGCAGAAAAATGGCCTTTTGGAAAACTTTCAAAATTCAATAAAAAACATTAAACATCCAGGTCAGTGAGCCTCAGTGGGAGTAATACAGAGACCCATGCCTAGACATAGCATAGTCAAACTGTTGAAAGACAAAGAGAATATCTTAAAAACAGCAAGAGAAAAACAACTCATTTCACACACAGAGGGGAGCGTCAGTGTGAGGGACGGATGCTTTCTCATCAGGATCAGCAGAGGCCCAAAGGCAGTGGGATGACACATCCAAGTGCTGGAAGAAAACTGTCTATGAAAAATTCTACATTTAGCAAAACTATCCTTCAAAAATGAAGGTGAGGCCGGGCGCAGTGGGTCACGCCTGTAATCCTAGCACTCTGGGAGGCCGAGGCGGGCGGATTGTTTGAGCTCAGGAGTCCGAAACCAGCCTGAGCAAGAGCGAGACCCCGTCTCTACTAAAAATAGAAAGAAATTAATCGGATAACTAAAAATATGTAGAAAAAATTAGCCAGGCATGGTGGCACATGCCTGTAGTCCCAGCTACTCGGGAGGCTGAGGCAGAAGGATCGCTTGAGCCCAGGAGTTTAAGGTTGCTGTGAGCTAGGATGACACCACAGCACTCTAGCTCAGGCAACAGAGTGAGACTCTGTCTCAAAAAAAAAAAAAATCTTTTTGCTTCGGGACTCCTTTACACTCTTAAGATTACTAAGAACCCCAAAGAGCTTTTGCTTAGGTGGTTTTCTGTATTGATATTTATTGTATTATAAATTAAAACTAAGGAAAAAATCTATTCATTTAAAAATAATACTAATTACATGTTAACACAATAACATTTTTAAATGAAAAAAAACCCCTATATTTTCCAAAGTGAAATAGAGTGGTATTGTTTTTTACATTTTTAAATCTCATTGGTGACTGCCTTAATAGAAGACAATTGGATTATATCATAATATAGGCTTCTGCATTGAACTCGTTGCAATGTTTTGCTTTGGCTGAAGTACGTGAAGAAAATCTGACTGCACTCAGATGTGGTTGAAAAAGGGAGGTACATTTTAGAATCATTTTTGTATAACTGTCGATGTTCTTTGATACCACATCAAAACTCAAGAAGTGGTAGTTTTGTAAAGGTTATTTGCACTGGAATCTGAAACTAAATCAATGAATTTTTTCTACTTTGTTACATTAGAATCTATTATTCTGTCTTGCACTTTGAATGGATTTTTTAACAATGTATGATTTTAGCTCTTGGACTCCATGAAAAGGTATTGGGTCCCTGTAGTACACTTTTGAGAATCATGGGACTATTCTATCATTTTTAACTTTCACTGGAACTTAAGTATGAAATCAACACATCCTTTTTTAAATAAAATGCTTTTAGAACACTTAAGATTATTTCAGTTCAGATTTTTTTGTGTCATAATTGAATAGGGATTCTTTTCCCCAGTGTATATTGTTGTCTGCTCTGTCAAAGATCAGTTATCTGGTCTGTGTGTGGTTGGTTTTATGTCTGGGTTTTCTGTTCTGTTCCATTGGTCTATGTCTCTGTTTTTGTGCCAATACCATGCTATTTTGGTTACTATAGTCTAGTTTGAAGTCTGATAATGTGATGCCTCCTGATTTGTTCCTTTTGCTTAAGATTGCTTTGGCTATTTGGGCTCTTTTCTGATTCCAAATGAAGTGTACAATTATTTTTTCTAGATACGTGAAATATGACATTGGAATTTTGATGGAGATGACATTCAATCTGTAAATCATTTTGGGAAATATGGACATTTTAACAATGTTGATTCTATCGGTCCGTGAGCTTGATATGTTTTTCCATTTGTTTGTGTCATCAGTGATTTCTCTTCTCAAAGTTTTCATGATTCTCTTTGTAGAGATCTTTCACCTCTTTGGTTAAGTATATTCCTAGGTATTTTATTTTCTTTGTAGCTATTGTGAATGGTATTGAGTCTTTGATTTGACTCTGAGCTTAACTGTTATTGGTGTGTAGGAATGCTACTGATTTGTGTGTGTTGATTTTGTAACCTGAGACTTTGCTGAATTTATTTATTAATTCCAGGAGTCTCTTCTTGGTGGAATCTTTGGGGTTTTCTAGATATAACATCATATCATCAAGAAAAGTTTAACCTCCTCTTTCTCAATTTGGATACCCTTTGTTTCTCTCTCTTGCCCGATCACTCTGGCTAGGACTTCCAGCACTATGTTGAATAGAAGTGGTGACAGTGGGCATCCTTGTCCTGTTCCAGTTCTTAGTGGGAATGCTTTCAACTTTTCCCCATTCAGTATGATGCTGGTTGTGGGTTTGTCAAATATGGCTTTTATAATTTTGAGATATGTTACTTCTCTGCCAAGTTTGTTGAGGGTTTTTATCAAAATATCATCTGTGAATACCATGAAAATCTCTATGCACATAAACTCAAAAACGCAGAAGAAATGGATAAATTCCTGGAAACACAGAATCTCCCAAGACTCAATCAGGAAGAAATAGAACTTCTGAACAGACCAGTAATGAGTGATGAGATTGAAGCAGCAATAAAAAATCTTCCAACAAATAAAAAAACCCTGGACCATGGGGATTCACAGCTGAATTTTATCAGACCTACAAAGAAAAGCTGGTACCTATACTGCAGAAATTATTCCATAACATTGAGAAAAAGAGAATTCTCCCCATCTCATTCTGCGAAGCCAGTATCACCTTGTTTACAAAGCCGGGAAAGGACACAACAAAACAAGAAAACTACAGACCAATATCCCTTATGAATATAGATGTAAAAATTCTCAATAAAATACTACTAATAGCAAACCAAATTTAATAGCAAATCAAAACAATAATCCATCATGACCAAGTGGGCTTGCTCCCAGGGATGCAAGAATGATTCAACATATGTAAATCAATAAATGTGATTCACCATATAAACAGCAGCAAAAACAAAGATCATATGATCATCTCAATAGATGCAAAAAAAGCATTTGAAATGACATGATTAATTAGAATTTGAGATTTCTGAATTTAATGCCTCTCAGAAGTTAGGGCTTAGTTTATACTCCTGGAGGCTGGAATCATAGATTATCTATCATTACTATGTATTAGACTTAATTTAAAAACCTAATTATAGCATTATCATCATTATTATTATAAACACATCATTATAAATATTGTTGTAAACATTATTCTGAATATTGCATTATCCTTGTGATAAAATTAAATAATTCAGAAGGATATAAAATGCAGTTAAAGAGAACCTCTTCTTACCAATTCCCCAGAGTTAAGCAATGTTTATAGTTTTTTGAATGGTTTTCTGAAAATTTGTTCAAATATAGGTATCTTGATATGTATTATATGTATAATTATGAAATATGAAAATCTTTTTTAAGCAAATGGGATCATATTCTATAAATACATACATCTTGAACATCTTTATATCAGCATGACATATGTCATTCTTGTTTAATAACTGCTTAGTATCT
>NW_012154173.1:16620555-16623795 GCF_000956105.1 Propithecus coquereli
CTGTGAGAGAAAAACATGAAGGATATTTTATAGTACTATTATATAATTTTGTAGAAAAGATTACAATAAAAAATAAAGTCAACACTTGATTTTTTTATTCTAAGAATTTGCATGTAGTTGAAATTATAACAATTTTGTTTGATATAAAATAATTTAAACTTGTTTTTATAGTTTTGGTTTATTTTTCAAGTGAAAGTCTTGAAAATCAACTATTATTTTCAGTATTTACAATTACATATTGGTTCCTGGTGTAAAGATTGACAAGGTGGTCTTTTCCTGGTAGGTACTAATCATCTGGAAAAGCAGGATCTCAAGGCTTCCATTGTATGAATGTACTGTAATTTAATGAGGTCCCTACTGTTCAGGATATTTAGGTTAACAGTTTTTTTTATTTTTTAATTTTTTTCTGTAGCACTTACAAACAATGCTGCAGTAAATATCTTGTACATACATATCTTTACATTCCTGTGCTAGTATATCTGTGGTACATATATTTCTAGAAGTAGAAGAACTTGGATCAAAAGCTATATGCATTTACAATTTTCATATCTTTGGAAAGGGTTATACCAATTTACATATTTACTAAACTCTGTGTAAACTTTAACAGTGCTTCCCTTGTCCAAACTTTTCTTTTCTTGAATTAACACAGTGAGTTCAAATAGTGATGGATGTGGTGTTATCCAAATCTGTTTAGTTCCTGAGGTTTGGATAGCAAGAGTAGGGACAGTCCATATGATGAGGGTTCATTTGAAAATTTATCCTGATCTATTCAGTTCCTGAGTTGGCTGGTGAGAGTTTGAATAATGAGAATATCTGTTGTTTCTTTCTCATTATCTCCACACCCTTTTGGTGCTAAGGTATTATCAATCTTTTTACTCCTTGCCAATTTAATAGGCTAAAATAAAAAGGTGATTCCTTAGGTTTGTTTTGCTTCTATTTAATTATAAGTGATTCTGTGTATATTTTTATATTTAGGACATTTGTATTTTTAAAAAATATGTACCTGGCAATTATTATTACATTGCAAGAATAATATATTAGGGAAATAAGGTTCAATTAAAATATTACCAATATTTAATCTCTTGTCTTTTTACTTTTTTCCCATTTATTTTTTATTTATATATATTCATGGGCTACAAGTGTAATTTTGTTACGTTGTTACTAATATATTGCATCGTGGTGAAGTCAGGGCCTCCAGTGCATTGCTGAAGTAACAACGCACATTGTACTCACCAAGAAGCCTCCCATGATCCACCCCTCTCCCACCTCTCCTCTTTAGTCTTTTTTATGGAGGTTGTTTGTGTGTAGCAGTTTTATTTAGTTAAATGTGTCATTTTTTTCCCTTTTAAGGCTTCTAGTTCACAGTCATGCTTAAAGTATTATCTTCTCTGCTTCAAGATAATAAATACATTCATTCCTCTGTTCTTCTACAGTTTACGTTATTCTTTATGATTCTGCTTCCACAGTTTGTTTCTCATGTTTTAATCTTTGCTCCTTCTGGAGTTTATTGTGGTGTAAGGAATAAGATAGGTCTCTCATTCTTTTGCCCTCTACTTACTAGCCAGTTTCCTCTTAATCATGTATTAAATAATGGATCTTTTCCCAGGTTATTTGAAACACCACCTCTATCACATGTGAATCATGTGTATCACATGTATTTTGGTCTATTCCTAGACTTTCTATTCTGTCTCATTGATGTATCTATTCATGTGTTAGTATCAAACTGTTTTAATAGCTTAATAATTTATTAATATTTTGATCGTTGATAGGACTATTCTCATCTTTTTTCTCTACCTGATCTTGCATGTATGTTTATCATTCTAGAAGAACTTAACATTTGTCAAAAACGCCTCTCTTCCCTCTCACTGCCCATAAAGTATCCCATTGGTATTTTTACTGGGATTGTTTGGATTTGTAGATTGGAGTAAATTGGCATTAGTAGACCATGTGAGAATTAAAAGGATTAGTCCAAATAAAGTGCTTGGAGCAGCGCCTGGCATCAACAGTCAGGAGACTAGCTGCTGTGCTGGATATTCTTCTTGCTCCTTCACGTATATTCTCCCCTCTTTCTTCATCTTGCTCTCTGTGTAAGGAGGCTGACATCACCCAGCTGCTCTTGCCCTCTGGCTTCTGGTTGGGTTTGGCCCCAGTAGGAGGCCTAGCTGGAGATGGATGGGTGGAGGAAAGAGAGGTTAGGGTACATTTCCCAGACTCTCTCCCTAGAGGGCTGTGTTTGTCTTCCAAGGCCACTTGTCACTTCTTGTCTTCCCTCCCACAGGGAGAGTCCTCACTAGGTTCCAGTAGTAACAGTTTCCCGCTACTGCTAGCCCTGGGTGCTTCACCCTGCCCAGATCTCAGGAAATAGTCCCTTATGAATTTCTCTTCAGTTACCCCTTCACTTTTGTCATCAGTTTCCTGCTGGGAGCCTGACTGATAAAGGTGCTGTCATCCTCCTTCTCATGATTACTGCTAATATTGAGTCTTCCTATTCCAATCTTCTCTGTCCTCCAACAGAGATTAAGATTTTCTTCATGGAGTCCTTTACAATTTTTGTTGTTTATACTGGATTTACTTTTATTTGGTCACAATCATAAATGGAATATTTTTCCACATTATGTTTTCTCACTAATTGTACATAGGCAAACTATTGATTTTTGAATTAATTTTATAAATCGCCTATGTACTGAATTTATTGTTTGTAATAGTTTTTCAGTACCATTTCTTGTTTATTTCATAATTGCCTGCAAATAATGCATCATCTGCTAATAATGATGATTTTTCTATTTTTTTCCTTCACTTTATTAGGAACTGTTTGGGAATGGTTGTTTATTTTATTCAAATGCATTTTGGGGCATCTATTGAGATGTTTAAAGTTTTTTACCTTTGATCTGTTATTTAGTAAATTACTTCAGTAGATATTCTAATACTAACTTATCCTTGGGAACCTAGGATGATTTTTACTCTTACTTGGTTAGGATATATTATTCTTTTTATGATTCTAGTTGCTAATATTTTATTTAGGGCTTTTGCCACAATATTTCTTATTGAAATTGATCTATAGCTTTCTCTTCCCGTCCACTGTCATGTTGTGGTACTAGTACTGTGCTGATATCATCCTTATATTTTTTGAGGTAAATTGAAAACAGTGAAGCAGTAAAGAAAAGAGATTTTTTTTTTAAACTTTTTTTTTTGATACAAAGATCTTCAAAGCAGTGAGCAAATTAACTTGTTACCAGGGAA
>NW_012154173.1:16624900-16627407 GCF_000956105.1 Propithecus coquereli
TTTGAAATAGAGTTGTATCCAGTGGATGCTGGTAAATGTTTAGCAACTGGATTGCTAAAAGAAAAATAGCCCTGATTTGTGGTGTTTACCAGTTTTTATAGTGTACATACTTACCGTGGTTGATTTGAAGCTACCAGCGCAATGTCACTGAATGGGGAGTTGGGAAGAGATGTGCAGCCTTGGCTCCCCTGAGCCAGCATGAGTAGGCTCCAGCACACCACTGGTTGTATCAGCTAGAGTTTTTTAGTTGCAAGTAGCAAAAAACATGTTCCATATTCTTTTGAACAATAGGGTTTACCACAAAGACGCAAGGTTGAGTGGCTCCAGGTTGGTTAATTCAGCAGCTCAGCAGTAGCATCACCGACCCACGTTATTTCCCTTTCTGTTCTGCTCTCTTTAGTATGTTGGAGTTGTCCTCACTGTAGCTTCTATCATAGTTGCAAGGTGGCTTTAATAATTCCATGTATCCAAACATGGCAACTTCTGAAACACGGCAACTTCCAGTGGAAGGGAAGGGCTGTCTTTTCCTTTTTTATCATTTTAAGCCCAAAGAAAACTGTTCCAGAGGCTCTCCCAGCGGACTTCCCCACGTACCTGTTTCACATTTCCAAACCAGTCTCTGGCAAGAGAGATGGAACCACTACAATTGATGTGGACCAATCAGGGCCCACTCTTCAGGTCTGAAAATGCAGCCACACTGCCCTGAGGCACATGGCACCCCAGACACCTGGACAATATTTTGCTTCTTTTAGGAAGAATTATACAATCAACAGTGTCTGCTGCAGAGGGATTGGAGATGTCATTTCTAATTGTATTATCAGCTTCAATATTTAGTTTATCCTATTCTATTTTAGTTGTGCAGTAAAATTTTTTATTCATTAAGAAAAGTTGCAAATGTTAACAGTATTCTTCCCAATTCATTCTGTGAGGCTAGTATAACCCTAATACCAAAACCTAACAAAGATGTCAGAAGAAATGGAGAGATATTACAGACTAATATCTCTTATGAATATGGACACAAAAACCCAAAACAAATACCAGCAAATCAAATATGGCAATGGAAAAAAGAATTATATACCATGACCAAGGAGGATTTATCCCAAGAATGCAAGGATGTTTTTGGCTTAACATCCAGAAATCAATTGATGTAATACTCCATGTCAATAGAATAAAAAACAAAAGCCACATGATCATCTCAGTAGATGCAGAAAAAGCATTTGACAGAAACCAGCACTGTTTCATGACAAAACAACCCAGAAAACTAGGAATAGAAGGGAACTTCCTCAACTTGATAAAGGGCATCTACCAAAAAACCTCACAGCTAACATTGTTCTTAATGGTGAAAGACTGGTTGCTTTCCGCATGATATCAGGAATAAGATAAGGTTGTCTGCTACTTCCATTCAACCTTGTACTTGAGTTTCTAGCCAGGTCAATTAAGCAAGAAAGAGAAAAGACATCCGGTTTGGAAAGGAAAAAGTAAAACTATCTCTAGTCATAAATGACATGATTATCTGTATAGAGAATAATAAGGAATCTACTAATGAATTACTAGAACTAATAAATGAGATTAGCAAAGTTGCAGGATGCAAGATCAATATACAAAAATCGATTGTATTTCTGTACCCTTGAAATGAACAACTTGAAAATGAAATTGAAACAACTCAATTTATAACAGCATCAAAAAGAATAAAATAGTTAAGAATAAGTTTAACAAAAGGAGTGCAAAATGTATTCTCAGAAAATTACAAAACATCGTTGAAAGAAATTGAAGATCTAAATAAATGGAAAAATATCACATATTCATGACTTGGAAGACTTAAAATTGTTAAGGTGGAATACTCCCCAAACTGATCTACAGATTCAATATAGTCCCTTTCAGAATCCCGGCTGACCCCTATAGAAATTGATAAGCTGATTTGAAAGTGTATGTAGAATTGCAGGGGACCCAAAATAGCAACAATGATCTTGAAAAGAGGAGAACAAAGTAGGACTCACACTTCCTGATTTCAAAATTTACTACAAAGCAATAGTAATGAAGACAGTGTGGTACTGGCTTAATCATAGTCATAGAAGTGGATGGAATAGAATTGAGAGTTGAGAAATAAACTGTGTCTGGGGTCAACTGATTTTTGACAAGGGTGTCAAGGCTATTCAATGGAGGAAAGAATAGCCTTTTCAACAAATTGTGCTAAAACAGCTGGCTAGCCACGTGCAAAAGGAATGAATTTCTGATACATGCTACAACTTGGAGGGAGGCCAATTCAGAGCCCAAACTTAGCAAATCAGTAACACGTGTATAAAACATTCAGATACATGCACAGAGGTGCCAGGGGACATCCTAATTTAAGATCTGTATAAACACATTTATCCTGCAAAAATAAGTTATTTTGGTAGGGGTCCCAAAGAGTTAAAATTCTAAAATGTTTGAATATGCATATTTTTAAAGAAATAATTTCATGCCATAAAAAATCACCCTTTTAAAACATACAGTTCAGTAGTTTTTAG
>NW_012154173.1:16629187-16633425 GCF_000956105.1 Propithecus coquereli
CCCAATGCCAAGAACCTTATCACGCTCTGACCAGTGGTTCCCAACTGATAGTGGCAAATCCCAAGAGAACCTGGGAATTGGCAAGGAATTCATGAATCCACATGTATTTCAAACTGTAAACTTAAAGAAAGAAATCTGATGCATACATGTATTAGTGCTTTTCATATATGAATAGACACTGTTGATTAATTAATTAAAATGCATTTAAAGAAAACTCCTAAATTCACAATAATGTTTTGTTATTCTGTGCTTTCTCAGTCAGTGGATACCAGAAGAATAAGGCCTACCGTGGGAGTGTGCACACTATTTTCACATTAAAAAGGGTTTGTCATATTCCAGATTAAACACCTATGTCAGGCATGCCTCATCTCTTAAAAGAGTAAAATTGTGATTTAGACTCCAAAACACTTGGGTAAATTTCTGACTGGTTTAACATCGTTAAATGCATGCCTAATTATTGATGCAGATGACTGAAAATTGAGTATTACTATTGAGTGCCATGAGTACTGGCTAAGTAGAATTTGAAAAGGGGAGCATTATGGTCAAACTTTTACTTAATGATGAGTCTATTTATTTACTTATTTTTAACATTCCATGTCGGTGTCATTGTAATTTAGAGAAGATTAATACTTTCCAAAGCCATTTTAAAGAATTTGAATCAAGTCCTTGATATGCCTGACTATATTATTAATACCAGAGGGAGTTACTTGTCCTTCCAGTCCTCTTCTGTTTGTGAGCTGAAGGGTTTTGGATTTAGCCATCTTCTCTTTTCTTCTTGGGTAATCTACTCACCATACAGTCTTGATTAGTAGAGGATTATTCCCAAATCCCTCTCTCCAGCCCACCTCTCTTTGCAAATTTTAGTTGATGTCTTCTTATTTGGACTTGCTAGAGAATTGGATAAGAACACCTTGGTTCTGTTCCTGGATTATCTTTATGAATACTGTTACTTATGTCTCTTTTAATCCTTATGACGACTGTGTCCAAGCACTTTCCCATTATCCTGGTGGAGAAAACCGAGGCTCAGAATGTAATTTGTATCAGGACTCCATGGCTAGGAAGAGTAAACTCTGGATTTGAATCAGTGATCAGAGGAACCAAAGCTAATGCTTCCCTGGTCCAATTTAAGAGGATATTTGCTTGCATGAATTTCAGACTACAGAGAATTCTGAACTTTAAGGAGTTATATGAAAATCTTTTCCCTGTGCATTTTTTGTTGTGGTAAGATGTGCCATACATAAAATTTATCATTTTAACCATTTTTATTAATAAGAGTACAATTTGGTACATTCACTCTTATGCAACCATCATCACTATCCATTTCCTGAACTTTTTCATCATCCCAAACAGAAACTCTGTTATCCTTAAGCAATAACTCACTATTTCCCCTCATCTCTTCAGCCTCTGGTAACCTCTGTTCTACTTTCTGTGTCCATGAAGAAAGTACTTTCTAATGAGAAGGTTTTATTGATGTTAGATGATATAGACTAGCTTTTAAATTTCTTTGTAGAGTGTTGATTATGAATGCATTTCTTTTGAACAAGAAGTACCATGTACTTCAATGCAAATTAAGTTATTTTTGCCTTCTTAATTCCTTGTCTATTCTATTTTAAACAAAGCATTATAATTACATATGCTAAATACAGATGGCTTCGTATTCTCTTTATTAAATGTAAACAAATGGTGTTAATTTAAGAGAAAACAGGTCTTTTTTCTGAACCATACTAAAACTGCTTTTTATGCATTGTTCTTGTTAGAGCTCCTTAAATTGCATTATAGTTAATCTTAATTTCCTTTGCAATTAAATTAATCAGAATAGTAGCAAATCCAAGAGATGACTGTGTTTTTGTCAGCCTGCATAAATTTGTATCATGTCCTCCTAGCTGATGGTTGTCAAATTGCACATGATTTGATTGGAGCTATTTTTGTAAATGAGTGTAGAGTGTAAGTATAATTGCTCATTGTATTCCATTAATAATAGTTAATGGGAGGCGCTCTCTACTTTGTCTTTTTTTTTTGTCCCATTTACCTATGAAGTTGTAAATAACCTAAAACTCAGGTTCACTGACTTTACTTTGACCTTGAGGTGAAAGCCAGCTTCAGTACTCTACTTATCTTGTTGCATTCCTGCCTCTACTTAGTTTTTACCTGAGCATTCCTTATTTTCTCACCAGCTCATGAATTCGTTTCAGAAAATATTTTCAGTATCTTCCAGCATTTTTAGTTGTTTTCAGTGGTAGAGTTGGGTCTCCAAAGCAGTCCACTGTTAGAAGTATTCTCAGAGATTTTGCTGAACAGATTCATTCACCCCACTTGGTAAATAGGGACACAGATTTTAGTCTAGTCTTGGTTAGCTATTGTTATTATTATTTTATTTTATTTTTAGAGATGAGGCCTCACTGTGTTGCCCATGCTGGAGTGCAGTGGCTATCACAGGTGCGATCATAACACACTACAGTCTTGAACTCCTGGGCTCTAGTGATCTTCCTGCCTCAGCCTCCCTCCTAGCTGGAACTGTAGGCATTGGCCACTGCACCAGGCTGTGCTACCATGTATTCTTGACTTTTGGTAAATCAGTGTCCATTTTAGAACTAGATGAAAGAATTTTTAATGTTAGCTGCAATAGCTTGCTTTCATCTTCTGAAGGTACTAAAGGAGCAGATTGGGGAGTGAAGAGGGTTTGAACCAAATGTTCTTTCTCTAGCCTAGCTTTGTAAGAAACTTTAAGCCCTAAAAGGGAATTCAGTTTAGTATTTGTTGAGCAATGGCCTTCTTGTCACTTGCTTTCTATATTATATCAAAAGTGGCTTCTTTCTGGCTTTAACCTTACTGAGGTGTGAGAGGGAGAGGAATGTTATGTGCATGTATATGTGTGTGAGAGAAAACAGCTAGCATTTAAGGGGCTGCTATTTAGTACGGATAGTTACCATTTGTGGGTTTTGGCCATTTGCCATGCCCTTCCTCTTCTGTTTGGGAGCCTAAAGGTTTGGTTTTAGCCATCTTCTCCTCTCTCCTTAGGTAATCCTACTTACCATACAGTCTTGATTAGTGGAGAACTATTCTCAAATCCCTCTCTCCAGCCCAACTCTCTTTCAAAGCCTTGAGACCCACGTGCACAGCTACTGAATGGACATTTCCACTTAAGTTGTCCCAGTCGCTTCACTTCTCCTGAAACGTGAAAGCAAATCAGCTTCTTCAATCCCATCACTTTTCTCTATTCTCCTGTCCCCTACCCTCGACCATCACCTCTTCTGGATGAAGGCAGCAGCCTTCTCACAGGTCTCCCTGAAGACTGAAGTCTTGCATTGTGTCAATCCATTCCACATGATGGGACCCAGAGTATTTTTTCCCAAATGCAATTTGTGTATTACTTCCCAGGTAAAACCTCTCGGGGGCTTCCTTTTATCTTTGCATATAACTCAGACTCCTTAGTAGGGTTGACAGTCTTTTATTATTAATATTTCTCTAGTCTCAACCCCCTCATCACTGCCAATGTAACTTTAAAGTCTAACTGTATTAAACTTCCTTTGGGGTTACAGAAGGATAGATTTTACCCCTTTTTGAAACCTCACTGAGGTAGAATTCACACTCAATTTGATGAATTTTAACAAATGTGTACACCCTTGCAACTAGTATACCGATCAAGATACTGTACTTTTTAGTCACCCCAAATAGTCCCCTTGAGCTATAGGTGCCCCCCAGTCTCTGCCCTAGGCAACCATTGATCTGGTTTCTGTCACTATCGATTAGTTTTGCCTCTTCTAGAATTTCATATAAATGGAAGCACACAGAGTGCACCTTTTTTTCCTGGCTGCTTTCACTTCACGTGAGATTTATCCATGTCATTCCATGTATCAGAGTTCGGTCCATTTTATTACTGTTATTCCATTGTATGGCTATACCACAATTTACTTATCTATTCATCAGTTGATGGATGCTTGTATTGTTACCAGCTTTGACTATTATGAATAAAGCTGTTAGGAACATTTGTGTTCAAGTCATTCTTTGGATATACATTTTCATTAGTGTGAGAGTTCAAATTGCTCTATATCCTTGTCAACACTAGATATTGGTCTTTAGTTTTAGCTATTCTTGTGGATGTGTAGTGGCATCTTATTGCTATTTTAGTTTGCATTTATCTGATGATTAAACTTGTCCTGGTATCTTTTCATATGCATATTGACTATTTATATATCTTTTATTGTGACTTGTCTGTTTAAATATTTAATTTTTTTATT
>NW_012154173.1:16633902-16656149 GCF_000956105.1 Propithecus coquereli
TGGTACCTTTGTGGAGCATTAGTTGACCACATATGTGGGTTTATTTGTGAGCTCTCTGTTCAGTTCTATTAATCTATATGTCTGTCTTTATGTAAATATCACAGTATCTTGGATTACTGTAGCATTATAATAAGTTTTGAAATCAGATACTAGAAGTCCTTCAATCTTTTTTTTCCTGCAAAAAACTTTTTTTTGGCTATTCTAGATCTTTTGTGTTTCCATGTAAATTTTGGAATTAGCTTGTCAATTTCTACAAAAAAGGCTGCTAGGATTTCAATTGGGATTGCATTGGATTTATGGATTAATTTGAGGAAAATTGACATCTTAACAATATTGCATCTTCCAATTCATAAACATGTATATTTGTTTCCTAGGGCTGCCAAAACAGAGTAGCTTAAAACAACTGAAATTTACTCTCAAGTTCTGGAGGTTAAAAGTCGAAATCAAGGTGTTAGCAAGGCCCTGCTCCCAGAAGGCACTTGCCTCTTCTAGCTTCTTTCTGGTGGTTGCCAGCAGACCTTGGCATTCTTTGGCTTGTAAATGCGTCGCTCCAGTCTCTGCCTCTGTCTTCACATGGCCTCTTCTCCTGGGTGTCGGTGCCCAATTTTCTGCTTCTTTTGAGGACAAAAGTCATATTGGATTAAGAGCCCATCCTAACCCAGTATGCCACATTTAACTTGATTACATCTGCAAAGACCCTATTTCTGAATGAGATCTCCTTCATAGGTACCTGGGGGTTAGGACTTTGACATATTTTTTGGTGGGACACAATTCAACTTCATAACAACATAATACATTTCTTCATTTATTTAGGTCTTTAATTTCTCTCAGAAATGTTTTATAGTTTCCATTATACAGATCATGCACATATCTTATTCAATTTATCCTTAAGTATTTTATGTTCGTGGGTATTATTGCAAATAATATTTTAAAATTTCATTTTCTAATCACTTTTTACTAGTATATAGAAATACAGTTGATTTTTTTTTTACATTGACCTTGTGCCCATTGACCTTGCTAAATTTTATTAGTTTTAGTAGCTCTTTTGTAGAGTCTTTAGGATTTTCTACATAAACAGTCACAGTTTTTTTCTTTCTTTTCAATTTGAATGCCTTGTGTTTCTTTTTCTTGCCTTAATTTATTGGCTGATTTTTCAATATCATGTTGAAGTGGTAGAACAGATTTCCTTGCCATGTTCGTGATCTTAGGGTAAAAGCATTTAGTCTTATCGTTAAGTATGATGATGGCTATAGGTTTTTTGTAGGTCTCCTTTATAAGGTGAAGAAGTTTTCTTCTATTCTTAGTTTATTAAGATTGTTTATCATAAATGGGTATTGAATTTTGTCAAATGCATTTTCTTTATCAATGAAACTGATTGTTTGATTTTTCTTTTTTATTCTATTAATATATTGAATTATATTTATTGTTTTTTTAATGTTAAATCAATTTTGGATTTCTAGGATAATCTCCACGTGATAATGTATTTCCTTTTCAGATGTTATTGAATTTGATTTACTAATATTTTCTTAAAGATATTTGTGTCTGTGCTTATAAGGGATATTGGTCTGTGGTTTCCTTTTCTTGTAATGTCATTGTCTGGTTTTGGTATCAATTGATTTTCAGCAGTTTAATTATTATATATCTTGATGTAGTATTTGTGTTTTTGTGTTCAGAGTTAATTGAGCTGCTTTAACATATGGATTGATAGTCCTCATCAAATTTGAAAAATTTTTGATCTTTATTGTTTCAAGTGTGTTAGCCAACTTTTACCTACCTTTTGGAAGTTCAGTTACTCTACATGAGACCACTTGATATTGTTCTGCAGGTTGAGGGTTTTTTGCTTTTCTTGTGTCTTTGTGTGTCACTTTAGGAAATTTCTATTGATCTATGTTTTTTCTGCTGTTAAGCCCAATTGTGAATTTTTTACTGTAGATACTGTATTTTCAGCTATAGATGATCCATTTTTTAAAGTTTCAAATTTTTTTCATTATGTGCATGTTTTCCTTTAACTCTTTGGACATATTTACAATGACATTTTTAAAGTCCTTGTCTAATAATTCCATTATCTTGATAATTTCTGGGTTTCCTTTTATTTACTTAATCCCCCCCCATTTGAGGTCTCATTTTTGTTTATCCTCCTAATTTGAAATTTTTGATTTGTCATTCTTAAAAAGTATTGAGTTTTGATCTGGCAGGCAATTTAATTACTTGTAGAGCCACCTGATCCTTTTAGACTTATTGGTTAGTGTGGGTCTACAACAGTGTACAACAGTGCTGTCCAATAGACCTTTTTTTTTTTTGAGACAGAGTTTGGCTTTGTCACCCAAGGTAGAGTGCAGTGGTGTCATCGTAGCTCACAGCAACCTCAAACTCCTGGGCTCAAGTTGTCCTCTGGCCCCAGCCTCCTGAGTAGCTGGGACTACAGTTGCATGCCATGATGCCTGGCTAATTTTTCTATTTATAGTAGAGACAGCGTCTCACTTTTGCTCAGGCTGCTCTCAAACTCCTGAGCTCAAGTGATCCTCTTGCCTTGGCCTCCCAGAGTGCTAGGATTACAGGCATGAGCTACCCAGCCCAGCCTAGAACTTTCTATATTGGTGGGCCAATTTGCCGTCCTCCTAAGGAATGGCATTTCTGGAATCTCTGTGGAATGTCCTAGGTGTTCTGTGAGGTCTCTTTGCTGTGGTTGGTTGGGACTTGAATGTCTCTCAGGTCCCTGCAGTTTTTTTTTCCCTGGTTATTATTTTCCTGGCCTCATGGAGTCTCATCCTATACATGTCCAACTTAGTATTCAGCCAAAGACTCAAGGGGACCGGAGCTTATTGTCTTCACAGTTCTTTCTTCTCTGGTACTTAGCCCTGCAGATTCCAGGTACCTCAGCCTCCCTGAACTTCAGTCTCTATCCATCTCCTTTGCTTTGTGAGACTGCTGTGCTCTGCGGAATTACTCTGCTCCATTTCCGGGTTTGGTGGCTGCCTACAAGAAGGAACCTGGGCAATCATATGTCTCACCTTGGTTTCCCCCCCCCTTCTCTTAGGGATCATAGCCCTGTACAACTTGTCTAACATCTGAAAACAATGTTGCATATGTTTCCTATTGAAAGCTTAGCTTGCTAGTTGTTTATGATGGGAGAGCTAGACCAGTACCAGTTACCTTACAATTTATTGAACTTTGTTTATATTTTTCATTGGTCAAGATTTAGCTCACCTCTGATAATTTGCACATATTGCTTTTTCTGCCTGGAGCTGTTTTCCCTACCACTTGTGCCTAACAAACTCTAATTCATCATTTAAGTGTCAAATTACATGTCATTTTTTCCTGGTAGTCTTCTTTGACGCTATCAAATCCTGGGTTAGATGTCAAACTTGGTACACAGAGCACCTTACATTTGCTTGTAATTTCTTGTTATTGTGATTGGTTGTAGCCTCCACAAAAACGTAAGCTCTGTGAGGGCAAGGACTAAGTCCCTTTCATTTCCATCATATCCCTAGTGCCTACCACAGTGGAGATACAAAAATCAATCAGTCTCTCTCTTTCTGACTCTCTCTCTCTCTCTCTCTCTATCTTTATTTTGCAATATTACCTGTGGAGATGAAATAGCACTATTAAATTCAAAGTGCTTCAAGCATACCTCAGAAAATTTTTGTACTTCTACTCCGATTGATTTGGAGAGGGAAGAAATTATTGACCATTGCCATCCTTATTCAGAAGTTTTCTTTTAAAATTTGTCCTGTGTCTGCAGAGATTAGTGTTTTTCTTTTTTAGTATCTATGTTGTAAATATTTTTATATACATTTAGTCACAAGTAGTATTCTGTTTATGATATGATTTTTAGAGGTGAAGTATTTTTTTTTCTTACAAATAGGTCTCATTTAAAGAGTATCTTTCAGGGTAAACACCAGTAACCACTTAGCTGCTCTGGTGGATTTGAGGAAGTGAAGGTGGCTGGGTCTCACGTGGGGCATGGCGGTGGATCCGCTGACCCATCGACGAGCATTTAGTAACAGTGGCTTTCGTAGAAAGACTTTTTTCATTATTAAATTGAAGAAGATATATTTGTGATGTAATAATTTTATTTATCTTTTATGTGTAGAAAAAGAATATTTCTTTTCCAGTTTCCATTTCACAGAGCTGTGAGTGACTGCCTTTTGTTTTAAGATTACTAGATGAAAATTTATCATGAATTTGGTTCAAGTTTGCCTTCAGTTTAAAATTGAAATTGTTGGTCTGTAAGCAATTATGAGCTGTCAGAGTATTGTAGAATCTTAGAGTTGACAGAACTCGAAGGTCATTTGTCCTAGCCTACCCTACAAGCTCCTGGACAGAGGTTAGTTTGAGGTAGATCCGTTCAATCTACTTCTGATCTACACCTTTCTAATTTTAGAAAGGTGTAAGAAGTTGCAGAAAGTTCTTGGAGTGTAACATTGAGTCAAATTCTGTTTTCCACAAACTTGTGCCCACTGATCCTACTTTTGTCTTCTGTAATTTCACACAATAAAGCTAAACTTCTCCTTAGGATATTTTATCTTATAGCAGTTTAACACCTATTCTGTCCCTCTTTTTATTTCTTTGCTTAAAGCATCTCGGTTGTAAAGCTATGCTTTATATAGTATCCCTATCTGCATTTAAAAATGTCATGTATGTATGCAGCTTCCATGTGACATTCAGAACTGAATTCAGTCTTGTAAATGTGGCCGGTGTTGAGGATAATGGAGCATCTTTGATTTGGATACTTAACCACGTGTTTCTATTGTTCTATATGTATGTAATTTATTTTATGTCAAAATGCAGACTTAATTCTTTTAAGTTGATTTTGTAATTTAACATGCTGATTTATCCTTCCTGTTTTATACGTAGATTTGACATAGATTTGTGTGATCTACACTCCAGTATATAAACCGTGGAATAAGACAAGGTGAAATGCCGAGTTCTGTTAATTACCTCCAGAATTCTTCCACTGGTGTGAAGAATTGACTAGGAAAGTACTTCCATCCAAGTACTTAATCTCTGAAGTATGTTGAGCGGTCAGCTAGGAGTGAGCCTAACTGGGGTATGGGGCTCACGTTGCCCTGTTTTATTCTTAAGGATGTCACCAGAGACTTGCTGTGCAGCCTTGCTGAAACCAAGGCGTCCCAGGTCTATGACATTCTCCTGGTCTAACGTCCTAGCAGCCTTACACTCAGTACACACAGTGTGCATTGTGTACTCCTTTTTTGTGTTCAAACTTGACAGTTGTGGGATCTACACAACTTTTTTTTTTCTTTTTGGAAATTGTGGCAACATTTGCTAATATGTTTTTTGATAATTTCCTACTTTTCTCTAATTTTAATATATTATGAATAATGGTTCAATAAATAAATCTCTAAGTTCTTTTAGTATCATAAAATGATGTTGTTCCTTTTGTCATTGCTGAGTAAAAAAAGGAAAACAAAAAGATGTTTTCTGAACCAGAAGACTTGAGTATTTGTAAAAATGTCAAGATGTTTTTATTACTTCCTATTTATACTAGGAGAAATCATATGTCATCTTCATCAATTATTGGTATACTTTATGGCAAAAACTTAATTCAAAACTCTAAATCAGTATGACAGAAAGGTCTTAACTGACTGGTAAAACTCCCCTGGTACCATAGCCTTTAAATAATTTTTCTGTTAGTTATGGAAGCTTAATTTTTTTCCTCAGTTTTATATCTCTTGAAATTCATACCATTTAAAGAATAATAAGCCCTGGTTTTTAATAAAAGAAATAAACAAAACTTCCACTCTGATTTATTATTTGTTATTAAAATGGGCTGGAATTCAAAATGATAAAAGTACAATTGGAGGGTTTTTACTATAGTGTTCACATTTTTCTATCAAAAATTTGGTTATAGTTTTCTACGGACACTACATTTGTATAAAGAACTCTGTGATAGGCTATTTCTGTCCATGGGATTCCAAAATTATAGACACTGATGTCAATGCAGATGAGGTTAGCCTAATTTGGTCAAGAGAGGGACGTGCTAAGTCTCTATATGGATAGCTAACAGCTATTGCCAAGATTGACAGGTGTCCTGTGGGTGGCAGAGAGCCCCAGGGATAAAATTTGCTCTTGGATTACTCCTCTAAGAGACAATGATCAAAGTCATACCTTTTTTCTATTAATCATACTCATAAAATAGTGAGATCTACTTTTAACTTTTCAGATATTATTACCCTTATAAACCCCAGAAAGGTAAAAAAGTTTTATACTTTTTTCTTATAGTATCAAATTCTATTTTTGAAAATTTAGCTGTACCCTGTGCATTAATTTTTCTAGAATAGTCAACTGATTTGTTGTTACTTTGTCATGTTTCATTAAGATTTGAAACTACAAAAACAGTTAATGTAAAAGAATACGTTTGTTATTAGTGTAAAAGAGGCAACTATTTCTTTATAAAATAACAAATTACATGATTCAACTCTGGAAAGATTAATTTTTAGAAGAATTTTCTAAGAAATAAGCATAATATTATAAAAATTTTCTTACTAATTTGATAACAGCTCTTGTTTTTATTCTATCTTATTGAAACTTTATTATTATTAGGAGAAGACTAATTATCAATGTAATTAGTACTAAATATATCATATCTCAAAATAAGAAAAAGTTTAACAGCCATTAGATTCATGACATTGAGAAGCCTGGGCATACTGCTTTAGGAAAAACTGTATTGCCTAAGATTTTTCTAAGATTTGACTGATGTAAATGTGCCATTAGCAACAAAGACTCTACGACTTGAGGCCTAAACCCAATAGCTGTTTCTATTCAAATAGGAAATTTTCTGACGTTGGAGGACCGTATCTTGATTATCTCTATATTACAGTCTCAGATGTACAGTACAAATTCAAGAAGTGAATGCTGGAGGAATTGTATTCAGGAGCCATCCTGTTAGCCTTTCCTGCTAGGAGTCAGGGAAGGTTTCTTAGGCCACTTGACAAGCATAGCTCAAGTTCCCCTCATGGACCCTTTTGATTGCAGTTAGGTCTAGAGTTAAGGTGAAGCTAGCATGGTTAGGGTATTGTCATTTATAGGTCTTAAATACAGTAGTAGTTAATTCTGATTCAGCCAAAATCTGTTGCGAGCCCACTGTGAGCTAGCTGTTGTTTTACAGATACCATTGAACTCCCATAAAGGGGAGGAAAATAAGGTGCAGAGAGGTGGTGATTTGCCCAGGGTCACTCAGCTCCTGGGCGGATAGCTGGGAAAGAAACCTAGCCTCTCATCTCCAAGCCCAGAAAGGTTTTGAGATGGCAGAAATAATCTCAACAGAAATTCATTTAAATGAGAGAACTTTTAGGGCTGCATTTCTTACTGTCTCTTTTTTATTCTGTGTCTCAATTCTGATTCTGTAAGTACTGTACCAAAAATAGCAAACGTGACTCTTTTTGAGCAGTTGATTGGAAGGAAAGTGTGAAAACAAGAAGAGAAACATCCCTGGGCTAAAACATCATGGCAGTGGGCTGACTCGGAGTATGCAGCCTGGGCTAGAGTGACAGAGAATGACCTCAAAGCCCAGGTTAGCCTCCAGTCCAGGCTACATGGCCTCTTACAGACGACTGCCAGCTTTTCGTTTGAGTCCTGGGCTAAGATACACTCTGCTGCTCTGGCCCATGCCTGGGCATCCTTGAGTTTGGTTGCTGGAAACTTACTAATCAAAGACCTGGACATTCTCATGTCAAAATTAGTCTCATGACAAAAGTAAAAAATGTTATCTGGATTTTTGCAAGGATTAGCATTATACCTTGTTAATTCTGAAGCAAGAAGTGAAGTTTATGGCCATATGTTATGAATGAATCCAATTTTTAGGAAAATTTTGATATAGACCTATACATTTAATTTACGCTTAACTTTGACAGTTCTACAGTTAACTTTTAAATAAACTCTTTGTAGTGAGGATTGGATAATGAAAATAACATTAGTAATTGAATGATTTGGGCTCTTTTGAAATATTTTAGAACCATCATTTGTGTACATCGATATGCAGATGACTTTGACAGCTGGGTTACCCACTGAGTGTGTCTCTCCCAGCAGCCCAGACTGTCCCCACCTCCCTCCTAGACCTCTGCCATGGTGGCCTAACTGCCCATCCAGCCCCTACCCCACTTACCTATACTTGATGGAAGTGGTCTTTTTGCCAAAGTTCTTTGGCAGGGTGGGATTAAGAGAGGACATCTTCAGGTGGCCTCTGGGGTGGCCCCTGCAAGGTCGGACCTCTGTTCCCCAGTGCTGCAGCCTCATGTGGCTCCACCTTCCCGCACTCTGAGCCAACCTGGTCTTTCTCTCTTGTACTTGCCTTACTTGGTTTTGTCTTACCCCTCAGCCCGGGCACCTGCCCTTCTCTCTGCACAAATCTATCTTCTTCATGTTCTTTCCCCATCATGTTTCAGCTCAGGGACATTTCAGGGACTCTGGAAGAAGTCCCTCACCTTTTAACTAGACGAGGCTCAAGTTTTGTTGGCAGTTCCCATCTCTGATTCATTGCACTTGTAACTATTGCAATTTTGTGTTTATTTGCATAATTGGATTAATGCAGACTCTAAACTGCAAGTGCCACAGGGCCAGAGCCTTGTCTGCCTTTACTCAATGAATATATTCCTGCTGTCGAGCATAGGGCCTGGTACGTAATAGCAGCTTAATATATATTTGCTGAATACTTGAACGAAAGTTTCACAAAAGGCTTTTTCTCGGCGATATTACCTGCAGCCTGCTAGCTTCTGTGAGAGGTCATGAAGAGGATGAATAGAGGCTCACTTTGTTATAGGAGAGCTCACTCACAGCCCTGAGAACAAAATGTGTACCAAAAATGTCATATAAGCCAGATTGCAATTAGCGCTTGAAAATCATGTACTTTTAATTATTTGAAAATGCATGATTAGACTGGCCTTTGTCAATAAAGCCAAAATGAGTGAATTATAATGTTAAGTAGCACAAACAATATGATAATGACAACCTCTAACATTCATAAAGTAATCCTAGCTCCAAAGGAAATAAAAAGTTGAAAAAATTCAGTGTTAAAAATTGAAAAGATAGAGTAAAATGCATTAATATTTTTAAGTGCTGGGATATTATGCCTGTGAAACTGGTCATTGTGAAAAGAATGAGTAAATTTTTAGTACTGCCCAACATTTTTTGAAAGTTGTTTCAAAGGCAATCTCTCTTAGTATTAAGATCGTAGAAGGGTTTGAGGCTAGCCCGAGTTTTCTTTTATCTCTATTTTGTGAGACTGTTAGGTCAGCCCTCACTGGGTTTTTTTTTCCTCTTCTATCATTACTCAGGCAGTTCTACCCCAACCCTGGGCTTGTGGCATTAAGCATGCGCCGGGTAAGGAGGCTGGCTGGGTAGTGCATTCTCAGAGGAGTCAGGTGATTGTTGTTGGAAGGCAGTTACTGTCCCCTCGCTTTTGCCTCAGGACAGCTGGTTATTTATCAGACTCCTAAGAAGTCTTCCTCGCCTGCTGATAGAGCAGAGAGATTATGCAGCGGGCTTTTGGTTGATCCAATGGGAATTGCATTGATCTGGTGTCTGGCCTTGGTTCTTATCAAGTGGATCACCTCTAAGGTAGGCTATCTTTATTTTTTAGGATTGTGACAGTAATCCTTGGTTTACATATTTGATAGGAATGAAATAGCTGGACGAGTTTTCCTCTCTTTTTGCCTTGGTTTTCATTTCTGTGATTAAAAGAGCTATGAGTTTTTTCTGTCAAACCGAAAGGCTTAAAATTAGTACTTATAATTTTTATATTCTTATCTGACGTTTTTCCTCCGTAAGGGCTTTTTATGGCATCATTCCTTAGTATCGTTCCCTTAAAGAAGATCTTATATTTAAAAAAGTTTAACTTTTAACATTATAAAATTAAACAGTTTAGATTTTGGTGTACATATTTTAAAGATTCTCTTTTGGAGAAAAAGAATTTAATAATGTGTGTATATTTAAAGTATAATTATTGAGGATTTCTAAACAATTATAAACTTAAAAACTAAAAAGCACCTTCTTTGCTTCTATGCTTCTATCATGTTCTTTCTTAAGGTTTTGCTGCTGTTAAAATATATGCCTTAGCTATAATATATTGATATAAATGTAAGACCATATATAGATATATGTTGTTTTCGAAGCTGAATTCTAAACGTCAGGCTTGAGAAATTCTTGATAGAATGCTAACTACCCATTTGCCGTCTGGACAAGGATCTAACTCTAAAGTAAGAAGGATATAAGATTATACTATTTGAAATTATTTTTTCTATATATCTATTAAAATGATTATGTCTTTGATCCACCAGGCAGCCTTTTGCTTTCTGTATTAAGAAACTGAAGGGTATTAACTTAAAACTTATAAGGCCATCACTATTTACTAGGCAACACAAAGCTTGTATAAAGTTAATTTTCTTCCTCAAGCAAGATTTTAATTCCTGCTATGTAGTCTCTCACATTTAAGCATACTGTTTGAAGCATAATTGACTCTTTCTTGAAGCGGTCCTCTTTTCTTAGTGAATATGATTGAAGAAATCTCTTAAAGAAAAACAATGTACTCAAATAAAAAAAAAAACCCTTGTGTTTTAAAAGTTAAGAATTAATTTTGTTGCACTGACAGCTATTTACTTGTTTTTAAAGGATTGGCTTGCTAAGTTATTGAATGAAGGTCAAGTTAATATTAATAATGCGTTAGTTGTGTTGTGGATGTTTTCAGAGACTTTACTTTTTTAATGACCACCAAAAACTAAAATTAAGTTTTTAAACAAAAAGAATGCTAATATTTTATGTTAAAAAATTTTAAAGAGGGAAGAAGAATAGGGAGGATACTGTTTGGTGGATCAATGCAATATGTGAATATGTTAGACGCTCAAACACAAGCGTGTTTGTCTAGCATATGTAAGATGAATGTGCTTTGAAAAAGCTCATTTTGCTATATCAGAGATAACTGGTTTCAGAACTTGGGCTGGGCTTCATCTTTTGCTATGTTACAATGTTTTGGTAATATTGCCAAAAATTTTATTTAGTGTTACTGTGTTTAAGCCCTTTAACCGTCAGTTTACTAATCTGCAAAATGGGACTAATAAAGCCTACCTTATAGAGATCTTGTGTAGGTTAAGTGAGATTTTATGTGAAAGCACTTGGAACGTTTTCTGGCACGAAGTAGGAGCACAGCAAGTGTTGGTTAATATATTATTACTTTTACCGTGTAAGGGAAATACACTTGCTTTTGCTCGATAAATCATTTAGTGGAAAACTTGAATAAAATAAAAACAATGGCTCTTAAAATATCTTTGCTGGTTTTTAAAACATGTCTATCTTTAAAAGTTATGTATTAACTAATATTGGGAACAACTTTTACACGTTTTGTCATTAACCTTCAAGTCGGATCTTTTGTGGAAGAATGATTCACGCTGATTCAAGGTGAGTGCCTTCTCACCAGGGAAGCAGAGCTCCTGCTAGCGTGGCAGTGGGTCCTTTGGAGCCTTACAGTTTAACTTGTTTGTGCTGTGGCTGTCAGTTTCTGATTAGCTCAGCCTCGCCCATGTTTTGACCTATACTCGTTTGCTTTACAAGCTGTTCCCAGGATGGCTAAATTAGAAGAGTCACGAGTAGAAGCTTCTCAGTTATTTCCATTCACTGGTGAGGTGAGGTGGGAATGTGGGTGATAGCTCAGAGTTTTTTTATGACTGACAGTGTGACACAAGATTTCGATGAAATTTGTTTTGCTATTTTTATTAAAAATGAAGTTCTTGTGTATGGTTTTTAAAATGATAATCCTTAAAGAAAGATATGTGTTCAGCAGTCTTGGTGTGTAAAGTACATATAATTATTTTTTTTAAACATGATTCTAAGATGGAAGTCAAATTTTTATTATTTGAATTCATAATTTATAGTGTGTTGTTCCAAAATGAGTTATTTTAAATTTATCATAACTAGATTGCTTAGTGAGAGAACTTAATAATATTCATTTTAATCTGAATTCTTGAGGTAGATGAATAAACTATCACTCAGGATATATTTGTTGATGGGTTCCAATATATTGAAATCATTAAAAAAGTTTTCATCTCATTTGGATTTATTTTATAAAAGATATGTCTTGTAGTTCAGTATTGCATTTAAGCTAGTATTTGTGACCCGGCCTTACTTAAATTGTTAAATTAGTACTCTATAATGAATAGAATAACTTGAATATTTTACACATCCCTAATTAATATGTTAATACAGATTTAAGATTAAATTCTACCTCTGTTGCTTAACAAATTAAGATTAATATAGACCCTATATTTTAATATCTAAATTTTAATATCTAAATTCGTGCTTCTATAAATGAGTCTAAAGTAATTACCTTAAAATAGAGTATGCCATAGTGTAACCCAGATTGTGTTCATTACCCAGTTTTTGATTTAATATTATTTTATTAACAGAGAGCTGATATTAGTCAGCATTTTGCCATCCTTAATATGTGACATGATAAATGAGATTTTACCTTTCTAATTAGTGCCTCTTTTAGTAAAAAAAAATAAAAATAAAAATAATGATAGTGCCAACCACCCTCCTAAAGAGGGCTGTTAGAGATAACAGCTTAAAATGTGTTTTAACAAGCTATTTATCCAAGTCATTACTGGACACTAACAGATTGATAGGTATTGACCATGACAAACTGTTACATAATGATATCTGTAGTTTCATTAATATGCTTGAGGTGATAGAAATACCTATTGATACAGGTTACCAGGTTTACCCCTAGAATGGTAGTATTAAGGGAAGGACTGTAATCTAATAAGCTAAATATCTTGGGGAGGGGGTTGGCACAGCAGATGTGAGTGGTGCCTTTTAATACCAAGTGACTGATTGCTCCAGAATAAATAGTTTACCATGAAACACTGCAGGAAGCTTCCCTAGCACATTCTGTCGATGGAAGGTACTTCAAGCACGATGCCGTATGATTTGGTCCCTTGGGTTTTAAGGTCATGCTTGTCTTTCTAGATTTCTTTGTAGTCGATTGATACTTTACTTTTTAATTTCAGTTTTATTTATTTTGTGAATATATAATAACTATGCACACTACACAATTAAAAAGGTCAGAGATATACATTGAAGAGCCCCCCTTTGACCTCTGTGTCAGTCAGCCTCCTTGAAGACAACCAATGTTGACAGTTAGAATTTTATTTTTGTTGGAAGTTTTTGTTCCTCTTATTTTTCATGAACTGTTTTTTTTTTTTAGGGATACATGAACTTGTATAAGGTTTTAATTGATATTTTCCTCTTAAATGGTAAGCATTAAGGATATAATTAATGTTTTGTCAAGTTGTTTTGCATACTAAATCCTAGTGAAGGCTTTAAATAAAGTAAATTTTGTTTATAATAGTAGTAAAAAATTTGTTTTTCCTTGAGATTTGTATGTCTACGTTGAGGGCTTGTAAATTTCATGCCAGAGTTTTGTGGGAGAAGAAGGAGATCATTAGTCTGATGTGTAAAAATGGGATCCCATTGCTTTAAAGTGTATTTCTTTTGTTAATGAAGTCTAGCATTTTTACCTGTGTTTATTGGGATATTTTTCGTGCAAATAGTGTGTTTATTTTCTGCCTGTTTTTCTACTATATTGTTCATTTTTCCAACTGATTCGTAAGATACTTTAAAAAAATTCTTTTTAGATATAGTAGAGAAAGATTAGCTCTTTGTCATATCTGTTGAACTCACTTCTCTTGGCTTGAGGTTTGCCTTTTGCCTTTATTTATGATATATTTTACCATCATAATTTAACTTTTGGCCAGGTGTGGTGGCTGACGCCTGTAATCTCAGCACTTTGGGAGATGGAGGCAGGAGGATCACTTGAGGACAAGAGTTTGAGACCAGCCTGGGCAGCATAGTGAGACCCTGCTTCTAAAAAAAAAAAAATGAGGGGAAAAAAATTAGCTGGGTGTGGTGACACACACTTATGGTCCCAGCTACTTGAGTGGCTGAGGCAGGGGGATCACTGGAGCCCAGGAGTTTGAGGCTCACTGAGCCCAGTGAGCTATGATTGTGCCACTGCACTCCAGTGAGAAAGACCTCGTCTTTTTTTTTTTTAATTAACTTTTAATTGGATTATTTGATTTTTTTTTCCTATTGAGTTTTTGGAGTTCCTTATATATTCCAGTTATTAATCCCTTGTCAAGGGAGTCGTTTGCATATATGTTCTCCCATTTTGTGAGTTGTCTCTTGACTTTGTTGATTGTTACCTTTGCTATGCAGAAGCTTTTTAGCTTGATGTGATCCCATTTGTCCAATTTTGCTTTGGTTGCCTGAGTTTCAAGGATATTACTCAAGAAATCCTTGCCCAGACCAATGTCCCAAAGCATTTCCCCAATCTTTTCTTTTAGTAGTTTTATAGTTTCAGGTCTTAGATTTAAGTCTTTAATCCATTTTGATTTGATTTTTGTATGTGGCAAGCGATGAGGGTCTAGTTTCATTCTTCTACATATGGATATCCAGTTTTCCCAGCACCATTTATTGAAGAGACTGTCCTTTCCCCATTTCATGTTCTTGACAGCTCTGGCAACTTTGGGTTGAAGATAAGTTCACTATAGATGTGTGGATTTATTTCTGGGTTCTCCATCTGTTCCGTTGGTTTATATGTCTGTTTTTATGGCACTACCATGCTGCTTTGTATTATAATTTAAGTCAGGTAATGTGATTACTCCAGTTTTGTTCTTTTTGCTCAGGATGGCTTTGGCCATTCTGGGTCTTTTTGTGGTTCCATATAAATTTTAGGATTATTTTTTTCTATTTCTGTGAAGAATGTCATTGGTATTTTGATGGGGATTGCATTGCATCTGTAGATTGCTTTAGGTAGTATGGACATTTTAACAATACTGATTCTTCCGATCCATGAGCATGGAATATCTTTCCATTTTTTTGTGTCCTTTTCACCTTTCATCAGTGTTTTATAGTTTTCATTATAGAGATCTTTCACTTCTTTGGTTAAGTTTATTCTTAGGTATTTTATTTTATTTGTAGCTATTGTAAATGGAACTAATTTCTATGTTTCTTTTTCAGATTGTTTTGGAGTAGGAAGAGAATAATGTAGTTTTATGTTTTTCCAGATAGCAATCACTTAGTCTAACATTTTTTATTAAATAATCAATATTCCCCCACAGATTTTAAGTCCTATATTTATTATATATAAAATTACTATATATTCTCGAATTTGTTTCTAGATTCCCTATTGACTATTTTCTCTATTTCTTTGCAGTACAACACTATTTTATTAATATCTTATTATGCTAGTTCCATTTATTACTACTTTTTAAGAATTTTTTTGCCTATTAATTCAACTAATTTTATAGGTCACTTTTTTTTTTTTTTTTGAGACAAGAGTCTTACTGTTGCCTGGGCTAGAGTGCCGTGGCTTCAGCCTAGCTCACAGCAACCTCAAACTCCTGGATTCAAGCAATCCTCCTGCCTCAGCCTCCCAGAGTGCTAGGATTACAGGCGTGAGCCACCACACCTGGCCTAGATCACTTTCCATGTGCTAGGCACTGTTCTAAATGTTGAAATTTATTCAAAATATGGGGCTACAGCAGTGAACAAAGTCCCTGACTCCACAGAGCTTAGATTCTGATAGAAGGTTTGATCAATTTTATCTTCCAGATTTTTAAATCTACCTTCATTTATGTCAATTCTATTAGCCATTAATTTATTCATCAATTTATTTACAAATTATTATTCATTAATTTATTAGTAGTAAGAGCATTCAGTCATTTATTTATCAAATATTTATTTAGAATTTACTAAACATTAGGTCCTATTTTAGGGGCTGAGTGTGCAGTGGTGACGAAAACAAGGTGCCTGCCCTTGTGGAGCTTTTGTTTTAGTAACAAACAAACAGGGTAACATCAGCTAAGTGCTGCACAGAGGACTGAGACAGGGAGCTGCGGAAGAGGGAGGCTTTCAGGTGCCGTTTGTGGTCAGGGGATGCCTGTCTGAAGAGATGACATCTGGTCTAGGACCTGAGAGATAAGAAGGGAATAGTGACAAATGATCCAGGATGAGGAACAGCAAGTGGGAAGGCCGTGCATCTGGTGTGGTTGACGAAAAGCAAAGAGGCCAGCGTCGCAGCATCACAGCGGATGGGGGAGGTGGTGGGACCAGAGGACAGAGCGATAGGCAAGTCACAGAGGACGTTGGAAATTGGAGCTTGGAACTTGAAATTTATTCTGGGTGTGGTGGGGAGCCATTGGAGGATTTTGAACAGGAGCTGTCATGCTCATTCTTGCTTTTATGTGAAGAGTGGATTGTGAGCCAAGAGCTGCAACAGGAGAACAGTGGCTTGTCCTTTTCTTCCCCTTTCCCCTTGGCAACTCCTATTAATCCCTCATCAGTCAACTCGAGGGTCACCCCAAAAACCTTTCTGACTGACTTAGATTAAATTTCTACCTACTGCATGCTCCTCATTTTGTATCCACTTTAATGGTAGTTCTTAACCATCTTGTATTACAATTATTTGTCTCCCCCAATCCCCACTAGAGATTTCAAGAGCAGGTACCGTATCTAATTTCACTTTGTATATCCAACTTCTCTTGCACAATGCTGCACAAATAAAAAATAATAAGGTTTGTTGAATTGAATTTTATATCACAATTATTTGTCGTGTATTAAAATGTGTGTATTTTTTTTTCTAGAGGCGTGGAGCTATTTCCTATGACAGTTCTGATCAGACTGCATTGTACATTCGTATGCTGGGTAAGCATTATTATTATGTACGAGTATCAATATCATATATTGTTACTTGAGGTTGAGGTGTCTTTCATTAGGTAGCCTTTCATGACTGTTTGTAGCAGGTATAATCGATCACATTGACGTTGAATGTGGTGGGAATAAAGAGAGGCATTTTAGAGTTATAGGTGACTGAGTAATCTCTGGCTTAATAACTGGGAGTCTGTCATTAGTACACAATTTTAAGTTTCATTTTGAACATTCTTCGTAGAAAATTTGATTTGTAGAGTTGCTGAATGCTTGAAGAGATGAATGCCAAATGGACAAAGATGAGGTCATGAAATGCTGGATCTGATAGACCCATCGTTGGGTGTATTTTGTTTTTAGTTGGCTGACAAGGAAGACCATTTGTCTTCTTCTAGTCTTGGTGCTTAAATTTTTGATATATTACTCAATTGCACAAGGTAAAATGAATTTAGATGGATGTGTATGTTTATACGTGTTATTTTCTTTCTCTCCTTTCTGTGAGAGATTTATCTCTTCATCGCATACTCCTTAATCTGTTGCACTTTAATTCATACATTAAAAATGCACTGTTAAGAATCCAGTAGGCAACTTTACTCATCTTTCTTAGAGAAGTCTCCCAGGACTCTTCTCTTTGTCCTCGGAATTCCTCCCCCAACTTTATGAAACTGAGCCATCCTTATTCTTTACCTACTTAGGTTTTTCTTTGTCTCCTTCACTAATTCCTTTTCATACTCTTAAACCTAAATGTTTCCCAAGGTTCTGTTTTTGCTCTTATTCCTTTTCTTCCTCTTTAATTTACCTCTTGCATCTTATCTGCCTCAGTTCTATTCTATTCTATTCCACATTTTCCCTCACAAACGTTCAGCCTCTTCCTCTTTGCTGTCTTCATCTGTCTCTATCAACATGTTCAGGGTTCCACTGTCCTGAAAACAGAGCTTTAGATTCATATTTTTTTAACTCTGTAGAACATCTCCACATGGGTGTATTATGGATACCTCAAACTTAACATGGCTAAAACAAAAGATTTGTGTTCCCCATGTCTGTTCATTTTGTAGTCTTTTGCCATCTCAGTAAATGTAATTCCATTCTTCCAGCTGTCAGACCAGAAGACTCGGAGTCTTTTTTTTCTTTTTCTTTTTTTTTTGAGACAGGGTCTCTCTCTGTCACCCAGGCTAGAGTACAGTGGTGTCATAGCTCACTCAAACTCCTGGGTTCAAACGATCCTCCTGCCTCAGCCTCCTGAGTAGCTGGGACTACAGGCATGTGACCCCACACTCGACTGATTTTTTGCAGAGATGGGATCTCGTTATGTTGCTCAGGCTGGTCTTGAACTTTTGGCCTCAAGTGATCCTCCCATCTTGGCCACCTAAAGTGCTGGGATTACAGGCCACTGTGCCTGGCCAATTTTTGACTCCTATTTCATACACACTCCATGTTGAATTCATCAGCAGTGGTCGATACCTTCAAAATACATGCAGAATCTCACTACCCCAATGCTTACCCCGCTACCTAAGCTACAGTTACTGCCTCGTCTATCATACTCGCTCTGTAACTGGTGACCCTGTGTCTACTTGCCTGCCTCGACTCAATTCTAGCCCACACAGCCAGAGTGAACCTTTTCAGACGTAAGTCATCTCACTCCTCTGTTCAGAAACCTCTGATGGCCAAAGGTCCAACATGATCTGGCCCCACTGCCTCTCTGCCTCAACCCCACCAGTTCCCCTCACTCGCCTCGTTCCTGCCACATGGGCCCCTGCTTGACCTTGACCATGCCAAGCATACCGCCATCTCAGGGTGTTTACACTTGCTCTTCCTCATGCCTGGAAACCTCTCCCTCCTGATAGCCACAAGGCACACTGCCTCCCTTGCTTCAGGTCCCTGCCCAGATGTCTCCTTTCCAGTGAGGCTGTCCCAGGCCACACCACTGAGTCACCCTCCTGCTCCCTCCTCCCTATTCTTCACCTTGCTTTAGTTTTCTCCATGTAACTTGTCATCTTCCATGGAATGAAATTATGTGTTTACTTTGTTATATGTGTCATCCCACAAAAAGATAAGCTTCACGAGGACCAGGACTTTATGTATTTCGCTCACTGCTATATTTCAGTGCTCAGTAAACATTTGTTGCCACGTGAAGGAATCATCACGTGAAAGAGGTGATTAATCATTGTGGGATGGCATGATGGCAGATGAAATGAGCCTTGGAGGAAATGACGGTTTTACTTAGAGAAACAAAGAATAAGAAGGAGAGCCTTCTAGGCAAGCAGAAGTGGAAGAGCACAGGGTTAGGGGCCGAAGACTTAAAGGATATGAACTTGGAGGCTGTGAAGTGTAGTGGGGAAAGTCCTGTCTTTGGAACCCGTGGAGCTAGGTTTGAGCCCTGGCTCACCCTTTGCACTAGCTTCGTGGGATGGGGTGTGCTATTTAACTTCTCCAAGTCCAGTTTTTGCATCTGTAAAATGGGGATTAAGATTCCTATCTCTTGAGGTTATTTATTAAATAAAATAATGCCTGTAAGGCACAAAGAGAGTGCCTGCTACATGGTTGCTATGGTTATGTTGCTGTATAGAGAAATAAATCTAAAAGTCGTGGGTACGTGTAGGAACAGCGCAGCTTATAAAGATCAAAGTTTAACACCCAGTTAAGGCCTTGTGTGTCCACCCACTGTCCATGAGAAGAGAAGATTAATCAAATAGACTTAAAGCGAAGTCCTTAACATTTTAATTTTTTACACATTTATGAAATTGTAAATTGCTTGAGAATAGGTAATGTATTTTATATTTTTCAAATCCCTTTTAGCCCATAGTATAGTACTAGGCACAGAATAGACACTTAATAAATATTTTCTTCTTGCTGTGGCTTTTGAAAATTTTATATGAAAGATTTTCTATTCCCTGTAAAACAGATTTTGTTTTCCAGTGGCCTTTTTTTTTTAAAAAAAACTTCCTGGTGAATAATAAGATGTTAGGTTGGATTATCATATACTTACATCACCTTTCAGAAGGCTAACTTTAAACTGTAGATTATAATTATTATTATTGTAGGGGTAGATGGAAAAAAATCCTCATGCATTATTATATAATTATAATATAACTATATAATAGTTATAACTCACTATTGAAATTTTGTGGACTTCTTCAAATAAATCTGCTCTTAACTGCATGTTCCATATATATCGTTAGTGCGCCATTGCTGACGAATATGATACCACGTGGACCTTTTTTTCATATAGAAGGTTCTTGACAATCTTCTAAACTTACATTTTATTCTTGATTCTGTCCAGGAGATGTTCGCGTGAGGAGCCGAGCAGGATTTGAATCAGAAAGAAGAGGTTCTCATCCGTATATCGATTTTCGTATTTTCCACTGTAAGTGTTGGCAGACAGAATGTTTCTCTCAGACTTTCACTAAACTTCAGCTCTTCACAAAATTACATAGTTTTCCAAGGGAAAAAGAATATAAGAAAAGACTTAATTATGTTTGGAATGTTTTAAAAATACTAGGTCATGTTAAATGACGTTGTTTCTAGATAATGTTAGTAAATGTTTAGAGACAGAAGAGGAAAGTATTAAAACATGAAAGTTAATATAGCTTTTCTCCTCCTTTGTAATTTAAATTTGAAAGTACTTTGCTACAATCTTTTTCTTCTTTAAAAATATATTTTTTTAAAAAATTGTTTGATTCCAAATGGTTTATCTTCATTACTTCAGACAAAATGTTTTTGTGCAGATGATATTTTATAAAGGCATTTCAACAGTTTAACAAGATGTTATCCTTTACATTTATTTGAAAATAGACATCACCTTTAAAGATGTTTGGTAGAATGCATATTTTAAAAACAAGCATTCTAGGTGGGCCTGGCCTATAATGGAGGTAATGGGAAAAATGAGAACTTTTAAACTCTTTAAATATGAAATACATTAAATCTGTTTTTGGAGGAGTTCTACTTTCAGTAATGTTACGTAACTAACCAAATGAGAAAAATTAGATAACATATAAAATACATGTATTTGAATGTATCAGAATACTATTAGTATTAAGGCAGAGAAATGAGCCTAGCATTTCAGTCCATTTTTCCCCTTAGTGGCATGTGCTGATTCTGGAAAAGGTAGATGAGAAACTGAAGCTTTTTATGGACACTTAAGGCTAGAGTAACAAAAACGGGTGTTTAGAACCCACCAAGGTTGGGAGGTTGCTACTGGTAAACCCTCTTGGCTAAGGTTGGAACCCCAAAGTGCTACACCTTATGAACAAATCCCGGCTTTGAAATATCTCAGTGATTACATTAAGGTGATCTGTGACTGTTGTGCCTCTAGCCACCTGCAGGAGAGAGATGTTTCTCCTCCCTCGAGGTTGCCAGCTACAAACACAGCCCTGGGAAATGGCTCAAGTAAAGACTGGTCAGGGCTTTGCATTCTTGGCACACTCGGTAAGATGTACAGGCATACTCGGGGGCTCTGTGGAAGATTACCTCTCCCAGTATTAACAAATGACCTCAACACTTACTGACACAAGACAACCACCTTTTCTTATGCTCATGACTCTGAGAGTCAGGAATTCAGTCAGGATATGTCAGGTTTGGCTGTCTGTGCTCTACAGTGTCTTGGTCTTCCATTGGGATGGATGAAACAGCTAGAAGTGGCTGGGATGGCTCTATTGGCTCTGTAAGTCCAGGACCTTGGTTCTTCTCATGTCATCTGCTGGGGTTGGAACCCCCAAGATGGCTTCTGCACTCTTAGGTCTGGTGCCAGCCCTGGGAAGGCTGACATTTGTAGGGGGGCGAGCATTTCTCTCTCTCCATAAGTGGCAATCTTAAGGAAGTCTTAGGGTGGTTGGACTTCTTACATGGCAGCTGCCTTCTCCCAGAGCAGGCATTTCAAGAGAGAGGGAGTGTGGGAACTCCTAGTCTCGAAGGTCTGGGCCCAGACCCTGGCACAATATCACATTTCCATATTCTGTTGGGGAGAGGACATAGACCTCAATTGTCAAAGAGAGTAAGGTCAAAATTTTCAGTCTTCCATCTTTAATCTGGTATAAAATATGTTGAAAAAGTAATTAGGGTCCCAGCAGGAGAGGAGAGGGAGAATGTAGCAGAAGCAGTTTTTGAAGAGATAATGGCAGAGAAATCTCTAGAAGTTCATAAAAGACATTGAGGCAAAGATTCAGGAAGCATTAAAAATCTCAAGCAGAGTAACATTAAAAGAAAATCATACCTAAGTGTACCATAGTATAACTGTGAAAACCAAAATCAGAGAGAAAACATTAAAAGTCATGAGAGAGAGAGAGAGGGAGAGAGGAAAAAGTATTAAATGTGAAGGAGCCATATGAGATTGCCAGAAAGAGTTTTCATTGTCAACAGAAACCAAGAAGTTAAGAGACCAAGGAAGGATAGCTCTGATATGCTAGAAAAAATAAATAATTGCCACACTAAAATTTCATTCACATACTCTTGTAGAGAATAGGGGGGAAAAGGACATACTTTATATTAATAATTTATTTTGTAAGACCAGTATAATTTTTATATTACAACCTGACAAG
>NW_012154173.1:16656914-16730273 GCF_000956105.1 Propithecus coquereli
GAATATCTTTTACCACCTTTTCTATTCAATATTATTTTGGAGGGCCTGACCAGTACACTAATGGAAGAAAAAGAAATGAAAAGTATAGGATTAGAAAAGAAAAGTAAAATTGTCATTATTTATAGATAACATGGTTATATACTTAGCAAATTATTAGGATTAATAAGTGAATTTATGAAGTATGTATTTTCAGCTTCTGGCCGGAGGCTTTGCTTCCCAATCTTTCAGAATTGCCACCCTGTGTGCTGCCACCCTTCATTTCTTCAGGAGAAATGAAGCTCTCCTTTCTAAATTAAAAAAAAAAAAAGTGAATTTAGCAAGTTTGCTGGATACAAAGTCACTATGTAATTATACTTCTAGAAAGCAGCATTGACAAAATTGAGATAATATACAATTTGAGTTTGCATCAAAATATCAAGTATGTAGGAATAAATCTAGTGATTTGTATGACTCTACGTGGAAAACTGTAAGACTTTACAGAGAAAAACTAAAGAAGACCTAAATAATTGTAAGTGTATATACTGTTTATGGATTGAAGGATTCAGTATTTAAAGATGCCAGTTTTTTCTAATTGATCTACGTAGGTTTAGTGAAATCACAATGAAAATCCCAGCAGGTATTTTTTTTTTTTTTTTGGTGGGCTCAAGAAGCTGATTTGAAAACTTCTATAAAAAATGAAAAAAAACAAGAATACACAAGGCAATCAGGAAAAAGAACCAGGTTATAGAATTTACTTCTCCTAGGTATCAAAATTTATTAGAAAGTATAATAATTAAGTCAGGGTGATAGTGGACTGACAAATAGAATGAATGGCATATTATAGAATCTAGAAATAGACGCACATGTATACGGATATTTGATTTGTGACTAATGTGGTAATGCAGTGTGTAGAAGATAAACGGTGCTAAATCAAGTGGATCTCCATACAGGAAAAATAAATAAATTTTGACCCCTGTTCACACCATACATGAAAAAAACCAGATTTTGGTGGATTAACTTTGCCAAATTATGCTGATAAATCAGATAAGACAAGGAATGAGAGTTGATTTAGCAGTGTGGAGATGGTGGTAGGGGAAGCCTGAGATGAAAGTGAATTTAAGAAAGACCAGGAAGACAGAAATTTGATATAACAAGTAGGATCTCTGAAACTAGAAAGTAACAGCAAAGCTAGAAAACAGGAAGACCTGGCCGCATGGAAATTTTTAAAATTCTGAAATACTTCTTGGTTCAAAGAGGCAGATTGTAAAGAGGTAATAATACTTAAATACTATATACAAAGACTTAAGAAACTCAGCTAAAGTAGTGCTTACAGAAAATTTCATAGCCTTAAAAATACTTACAGTCATAAATGGAAAAGAATGAAATAAGTCAACTAAGTAGTTCAACTCAAGAAGTTAGAAAAAGAATAACAAAATACACCTGAGAAAAGGCGAAGAAAGCGATAGTAAAGATAAAAACCAGAAATTAATGAATTAGAAAACTAAAATAAAAATAGAACTAAATAATCTAAGATCTGGTTGTTTACAATAAAATAAATAAATTGCTAGCTAATTTAATCAAAGGATTAAGTGGAGCTGATTCACACTTAAAATAAAACATAAGCAGGGAAAGCCCTAGCAAAATAGAGAAAATTAAAGAATCAAAATAGACTACTTGACTCTAAAAATATATTCGAACATTTATATGATCCAGAAAACAACCAAATGCAGAAAATAGAGAGAAAATAAACTAGCAATACTCAAAGTGTGGTCTGGGGTCCTCCAAACCCCGCTGGAGGTCTGTGAGGTTAAAATTATTTTCATAATAATACTAAGATGTCATTTGCCTTTTTCACTCTTATCCTCTCTCAAAGGTACAGTGGGGTTTTCCAGGCCTACATGACGTGTGACACCGCAACACATTCAGTGTATTAGCACATATGAGAAATAGCTGCAAGGAAAGAGATTTGTAAAATTATAAAATAGTGCCATTTTTCTCATTGAATTTTTGTTATGGAAAATATATTAATAGTTATTTTTAATAAAAATATGTTATTTATGTTAACATATTATGGGTTTATAGTAATAAATTTTATATTTTTAATTAACTTCAAATTTAAATAATGGACATTTGAATATTTAAATAAATATATTTTCTGTTTTTAAAAATTAAATATTTAAAATAATAAAATTAAAATTTTAATTTCTATTATGGTAAATATTAATAGCTATAACTTACGTAAATTTAAAGTTCTTTGAGGTAGCCAGTGACTTTTTTTTTTTTTTTTTTACCAGAGACATCAAGAAGGAAAGTAGTCAATGATTTTTAAGAGTGTAAAGGAGGCCGGGCGTGGTGGCTGATGCCTGTAATCCTAGCACTCTGGGAGGCTGAGGTGGGCGGATCGTTTTAGCTCAGGAGTTCGAGACCAGTCTGAGCAAGAGCGAGACTCCATCTTTACTAAAAGAAATAGAAAGAAATTAGCTGGACAACTAAAAATATGTAGAAAAAATTAGCCGGCATGGTGGTGCACGCCTGTAGTCCCAGCTACTCAGGAGGCTGAGGCAGGAGGATCCCTTGAGCCCAGGAGTTCGAGGTTGCTGTGAGCTAGGCTGATGCCATGGCACTCTATCCCGGGTAACAGAGTGAGACTCTGTCTCGAAGAAAAAAAAGAGTGTAAAGGAGTCTGTCCTGAGAACCAACGTGTTAGAGAAGGTTGCATGGGAATCACCTCTCTAAAAGCCTGAGGGCCAGAGCTTTAAAAGGCTAATTCTTTAAAATCTTTAAAAGACTGATGATCAATTTCAAAGCTTTTTAAATTCCTTCAGATTACAAAAAAAGGAACCATTCGAAGTAATTTTATAAAGCAAATATAACTTCTTAGAAGTATAATATTTTCACTATAAATGTCAGCTAAAACAATCTTTAAAAAATATTAGCATAAGAAGAGCTCTTCAGGGGATGAAAAAATATTAGCAAAAAAATTTCCAACAGCATGAAAGAATAATACTCCAGCCATGGGGGATTTGTTTCAGGGAAGAGAGCAAGGATGATCCAAAAATGTAGTTTTTCTGTGACAATACAGTAGAAACTGGTAGCATTGATTCCTTCCAGAAGGGAAACTGGGTGGCTTGAGGACATGGGAGGGGAAAGAAACTTTTTGTTGCAGACTTTGTGAATTTTGACTCATGTGAATGTATTACTCATTGAAAAGTTTAAATAGAAGTATTTTTTGATGTTGCAATAAATAAGGATTGGCTATGAGTAAGAAAATGAGTAAAAGAGGTAAGTCTAAATAAACATCCATATTAGTATAAAGAAAAATACAATTATATTTGGAGTCCCCAGTGTACTACCTAACATTCACTGAATTTACTGAAATAGAGGATTTGAAAAAATATAATTGTTTTAAGGTGTTAGAAGTTTAAAGTAGGGAATATAATGGGACTTTTTGGTGGGGGAGAGATGATGGAAATGATCAAATTGTTGGAACTATCTCTAATGGAATTAAAATAGGATAAATATCTTCTAAATCTGTAGGAAACCAGAAGCAAATAGTATAAAATCTAAAGGACAACATGAGAGAGGGAAGACCAAATGTATCAATGGAGGTAATAAAGATAAATGGGTTAAATATGCCTATTAAGAGATAAAGAAGCTCAGATTGGATAATAAATTAATGACAAAGAACAGTTCAAAATAACATGAAGCAGTGCCAGGCTTGATTAGGGTTTGGGCATCTACACTTATATCCTGATCTACTGGTGTGGACCCTTTGTGGGGTTCTGTCCTGGAACACTGGAAGCAGCTCCGTATTAAGAGCAGTGATCTCATTGTGCTGTTCATAAAAGGTGACAAATGTCTAAGGCTGTAGTTGGAAATTGACTGTCAGTGTAGAATTGGTCCTATCATTACACAAAACAAGGCTATCTCTGTTTAAGCCAAAATGGTAGTATAACTTGGAAGTTCTTTTAATAGAGAAAAAATGAATTATTCTCTCCCACCAATATAATAGTTCTGCTTATCACACAGCTCAGAATTCCTTTAAATTTTGTGAAATGTGATCTAACCAGGGATGAGCACAGGCTCCTGCTATGACTAAAATCTGTTAGCCGTTTTAAGCCTTCTCCTCTTCCACTGACTTCTCTGAATGTCCTACAAGTTTGCCAGAACTTGTTCTCTGCAGGAGTTAGCTTATAAAGCTTTTTCTTAGTTTAACCCTAGGCTTGAATTTGTGCACTGTAAGGTCTGAGCTGCCTTAGACTTCATGACCAGGAGGACTTGTCATACTTTTCTCTCCAGCTACGAATCTTAAGTTTTCTTCCTTGTGGATATTTAATTTCCCCTTGCAGTAGCTGAAGATATAAGGAGTTCATTTGTGTGGAGGCAAATTTGTTCTTTGTACCTCTACTTCCTTGTGAAGAGTCCTGGGATTAGGACACCTGTGACTTAGGCCACAAACCCATTCACCTCCTATAATCGTGGGTTTGGCAAAGGTACCAACACTTAAGCAACTGCGCAGGATGGGTTTAAACTTTCAGAGGTATTGAATCATTGAAAAGACTATCATGTGCCCTCCCCTTTGTGTATAATTAAAAAATAAACTATCTTTCCCAATGACACAAATACTTGCATTCATGCTGAAATAAAAACAATAGTTTCTAGATGTTCTGATTGCAAAATTCTGGAGAGGTGTACAAAATTCAGTGAAGCCAGAATTTTATCTGTTTATAACTCCTCAGCCCACTCTTTCTGTTCACCTCTTTACTTTTACTATAAACTCACTATTAAATTTCCCTGTTGTAAAATTCTTCTCTTTCTGCTCTTTCACTGCTTATATCCAGTCTGTCATTAAATCCCACATATTTTCGCATCCAGAAATATTTAATAGCTATTATTTTTATCTCTTCTCTGTCCTCTGTATCTCTTACCCTCCTTGATCCAGACCTTTATCACCACTGTCTGGATTAGTTTGTTATTCTCCTAACTAACCACTGTCCTTACTTTTAGGATTTCTGTCCTTTGATCCGCCCACTACCCTTTACCCAGTGTCAGGTCTTTCTAAAGAGAGAGAAAGCTTAAAATGTTGAGGAAAATGCAAGTTAAAGATATATAGTATGCTATTAGTGTATTTATTAAAACTATTTACTATAATTTTTTATTCTATGTGTGTATCTGTGAAGCGCTGCTTTTTTTTTAGGTGCTGTAATAGTTTTAACTTATTTCTGTATTATAGTTTCCTCCATGTTGAACCTACTAATCCACTTAATTAAATTTACCTGGAAATTAGACATCTACCTTGCAATATTGAGCTTTTCTTTTAAGATTAAGATTTTTTAGTATATACAGCTTATTGTAAGCAGTGCGTGGGTGTACATTATGAAGATGCACTCCTGTGAGCCAGCTTAGATCCAAGATACCTGGCCAGATAGGGCGCAATTACAGGCCCCAGAGTCAACAAGGACCTCAACAGTTTTATTATGTAGATGCTACAGTTTTTTTTACCATGAATTTTTGTGGTTTAGATTGTCTTTTGTCATAAGCCTTATTCTCTTAAGGCCTATAAATTGATCTTCACAGTAGGATTTCCCATAGCCCTTATCATCCAGCAAGTTCTGACTGTAAAAAGTTTCTGAAAGGGTTTGAAGAGGCAAAAGAAAGTCAGTTGAACACAGAAACACATTAAACACAAGAAACAATGTTCAGCCTCACTACTAAACAAACTCCTATCAAATTTAGAAAGTTAATCAGCTAAGATGCTGGTGGTAGAAGTTCAGATTATTACAGATTTTCTAAGAGGCCAGTTTGGCAATGTGCATCAAGAACTTTGGGCATTTTTTTTGTTCTTTGATTTCTATGTATGCAAAGAGAATAATTACATATAAATGTTAATATATGTGCAAAAACATTCACTGTGGCTTTGTTTATAATAACATGTATTAAGTTACAGTGTTATTCACAGAAGTGTTTTGGGGAAAAGGACTAGAATGTTTATAACCTACCCTCAAATGTTCAGAAAAAAGAATTAGGTGTCACACACACACACACACACACACACACAGCAAATGATTAAAGCGAAGGTGAACAATGGCAAATCTGAGTACAGGGTGTTCCTTGTACTATTTTTATTTTTGTGACTTTTTATATTTTGTGTTTGTATTTTGAAATTATCTCTAAACAAGAAGTTTTAAAATATGAAATTATGAAATTATCCACTTATTAAAAATAATGGGTTTATAGTCAGATCACATTTGTTAATTAAGTGGTATTAGACCAGTTCTGTGGTTGTTTATAAAGAACTGAGAGAGTTTAAACTTTGGGAAGACATTCTGAAACTTATTTGTATTCGTGGTTACAGAGGGTGGAGAAATTTTAATGGTAATGAATTGTCCTTGCCAAGAAGTGTTTTCGAAAGATCTGGTATAAATCTGCTGTCAGAGTTAGCCTGGGAGTTTTGGTGCAATGATTCTGCGTTAATCAATAAATTCTATAATTTTTAAGTTTTTCCTGAGACAGATGTATCCTACAGAGGCTTTCATTCTTAACTAGCTTTCTTTTAAAATTATATGTGTGTGTCTTTGATACTCTTAGAGGACTCTTCAATGCTAAAATCAAAAAATTTCCCCAGATATCATCTCTCACTAATGAGGTTTTCTGAAGCATTCTTTGACCCATTTTGTATTCTTCTTGATTTAATATGTCTTTTATATTATAGCACAAAAGATATTTATTATACATATTTATGTAATTTATGAGTTTGAGAAAGAGATTTTTCACATAAGGAAGTTATTGTTGACATTACTTTAGGATGACCAGAAACATTCCTTGGAGTATTATTTTGAAATAATATTTTCTTCTCGGGGAGTGTTCCCTTCTGTGATTTAAATAGAGCATATATATCAGTAGGAATTATTAATGCATTCATAGCTGGTGTTAATTAAGAAATTAGGGCCAGTTATGGTGGCTCAAAACCTGTAATCCCAGCACTTTGGGAGGCTGAGATGGGAGGATCGTTTGAGCCCAGGAGTTTGGGGCCATGGGGAGCTATGATTGGGCCACTGCACTCCAGAGTGGGCAACAGAGCAAAACCTTGCCTCTTAAAAACAAAACAAAACAAACAAATTTGGAAGATCTTTGCTCACTAAAGATACTGTTTAAATTTTTGTATGCTCACATTAGTCAAAAATTTTTATTCAGCCTGATAGAAGGACTGTGATTGCTTATTCAACAGAAAACACAGTTTCTGGTCATGCAGTTGGAAACGTGGTACAACTAATCCATAATTATTCATATAATGCAAGTCATCAATAATTTATTAAGATAACAAAAAGCTAAGATTGATGCCTCATGTTTAACCTCTTTGCCCCTTGTGTATCCCTAGAGCAGTGCGTGGGATCCTGTAATGGTGTTGAGGGCCACAGGATTAGCAGCAAATAAAATATCTAGCTCTTCTAAGTGTGTGATGATTTTATATACCTTTTATTAAACAACAGTTGGTTGGACTTAGCAGTCCATTTTTTTTTTTGTATAGGCAGATTAATTACTTTCTGACAAATATTTAAACAGAAAATATTGGCATTAATACTTCTCCAAGACCCACTGAGAAACATTTCAACCCTCATCTCATTTGTAAAGGATCTCAAACGCTCAGACCTGCCCGGTCTCTAGGTATTACTCCTACTAAGGTACAGAGTTCTGGTCCTCCTGCATTTAATAAACTGGCTCTTGAAGCCTAGCATTCAACTCATTTTAACCTGTGTAGGCTCCTGACTTATGCTGGGAAAATTCTGTTCTAAGTTTGAGGCACCTAATAACAGTGAGCGATATATAGCACTAACAAATTGGGAAGAAAAGATAAGGGGGAGAGAAAAAGGGAGGGGAAGAGAGGGAAGTTGATTGATTAGAGAGAGGAAGAGACCAACATCAATGCCTGGCTGACCGTAGAGTGATTTACACCAAAAGGTGACCAGAGTTTGTGTCTCCCTAACTTGGGCCCTTTCATTCCTGAGCTTCATTCTTTACTGTGGCAGCTTGTCCTCACCAGGCTTTTGGGAAATTTGTGCTTTCGCTCAACTCTGTAGAATAGCTGGGAGCCTTCCTCATGGGAGGTTCCCTCCTTCAGATAAGTGGCTTACATTCAGTAGGCTGAAAATTAAGAGTCCCAAATATTCCTACAGAGATTTTTCTCTGTTCAATTGGCCATATACCTGGTCTCTTGAAATAAAATATTTTGAGTTCTATATTAATCGGACGTAGTGAAATGAACTGCTGTTGATTTTTTGTCAAAAATTTATCTCTTGTTTGCTCTAAATTTATGTCTCTAAATTTAATAAATCGTTCCGTCACGTATTATTTTTAACTTACGTAACAAATACTGATGTCTTTTAACGTAAAAGAATTATTATAATCCCATTCCACATGCCCACTTAGTCTGATGTGTTGTTTTGAGAGATCCTGGCATGATTATTAAACAGTAATGGAAGTTGTCAGCTTGACAGTTCTCTTCATGGAATTTGCCAAAGCTCATTGACGTCATTCAGACTGGAGAACCTGGTCTCTCTGCCAGCGTCCGACAGGATGTAATACAAGGAATATGTTTCTTTACAGTTTTTTTCATGTCCACACAAATGGAGTTTTTTCCATTTTCTTTTACTCTTGGCACAGAGTAATGTTCCAGTCCATGTAAATGTGTTTTGCCCATTATGTTGCACTCTTGATTCATTTTAGCACTTTATTCTACCCCATGCTAGAGCCGCAGGGGAGCCTTTCACTATATTTACATTGTAGCCTAAAAGCTCTTAACTTTAGGCTGTTAGTTTTATTCATCTTTTTACTCCTAGTCTCTGGCCGCTTCTGGCTGATAGTAGAGATTGAATATATTTTTATTGCATTGAATTGACTAGAGCTGTGTATCTTCTACCAGTTAGATTTTACAGGGTCCCATTTGTAGTTCTCTACATATAATGTGTATTAACTGTTAAATGAGTTCAGGCTGGTTGCTGCCTTTCTGTTGAGTCATGTGTCTCATGTTGTCTTGATTATAATGACCCACTATGAAGACATACAAAATTCTCTCTGAATTTTCCCTTTGTTCCTCATGTGTAATTGATTTGAGGTTGTTTCCTATCTTCCTAACGGCTGTGTTAGACTTGGATCATTTGTTTCATACTTAGTTATATGATGTGAAAGAATATCTGTTTCAGTGTGTATTTTGATCTTAAAAGCCCATATTGTCCTGGTTGTGTTGTCTTAGATTATCCCATCTTATCTAGTGACACCCATGTGAGGGTAGATTCTGTTATGTTTGGAAGCTTTTAGTGCTTTTCCTCTTTACTTTAGGCATAAAAGTTGTTTGCTTGGCATATCCTTCAGCTGTGCATTTTTCTTTGTTATAGTATTTTAACTTCCATACTGTACTGTCTTGTCATTACTTTTCTATTCACAAGCATACTTTTTTCCAACTATTATTTGTTTGGTTTGCTAAAGTGGCTATGCATCATTTGTAATTTAATCTCTCATTCAAACTCGAGCATGCCAGTCTGTACTTGTAGCTGTGGTATTGTAGACTAAGGCCATATTTTTGTATAGAGTTCCTATTAAATTTTAGTTTGTTCTCAATCATTCATTTCTCTTGAAATTACATCTGGTTGTTTTAAAAGTAACATTTCCTTAATAGCTCATGGCGCTATCCCAGGAAACAATAATCCTGTGCCCCCTTTTGCTTCTTTTCTACCACCCATGATCCCACCTCCTTTCTACAGCGATCCTCCTGCCAAGTGGTGCGTGTAGAGATCAGTGCTGCTGTACCGATTTGCATTAGGAAATACGGCCTTCCGCCCCATGCATGTGTATTTCTTAAAACCTAGCTAGTTTCTAGGTGATTCTGAAAATGCCTACATTTGAGAACTACTGATTTTTGTTTCTTCTTTGCCCTAAGGTTGAAAGAACAGAATGTTCTGTCTTCTAGATACCTTTTCTAACTTCATAGCATACATTAGGTAACTGACTGGTCTGGATTGGACTTTAATCTTAATACAGTTTAATGGTAGTTTTAATTCGACTGTGCTTTGGAGAATTGGTGAAACTGGAAATTCAACTTAAGGCTGTATTTTGTATTTTAAGTTTTGAAGGAAGTGCTGCATTAAGGCCTTATGTGCTTTCTTTTGTCTTTCTTTCTTTCGCAGCTCACTTTAGTAAGGCAATTGATGATTTAATGAATTAAGAACTAAGTTTAAGGCCTGAGTTTAAGTATAAAAGGGATCCAGCATACCCTATATCCCAGCTCTGAAGAGTGAAAATGCCTAATCTATGACAAAAGAGTAATCTTTTTAGAGAGTTTTATATCTCCTGTTTTATTAAATTCTTTCAAAGTGAACATCGAATTTTACAAACTAAAGTTGTAAGAATTGCTTCAGGGAAAAAATATTGGTTATACATTTTATTCTCATTAACGTTGATCTTATTTTAGATTGTGAGTAGTTACTTTATTTCTCTGATTTATACTGAGTTTATTAGACTTATATTCATTTCAAGGTAATGAGACTATATGCATATTTTGAAATATTTTAAATATATGCATTTATTTCCACAGTACATAATAAGTATGCAGAGGTTTTCAGGATGAAGTTATGCTGTCATGAAAAATAAATCTGGTTTTGTTAAAATAAATACTATGATATGTTTAAAAATATTTTATATTTATAATAATAACAAGTATATTCATTAATTTTAAGTGCATATTCTTTACCAAAAATGCACAGGATATATTGTGTGTATTATCTCGTTTAATCTTTACAACAGTCCTGTGAGGCCTGTTTTACAGATGAAGAAAGTGAGGATCAGAAACCTTGAATAACTTGCTTAATGTCATGAAACTAGTACAAGTGGCAGAGCTGGGATTCAAACTCAGACACGTCTAACTCCTAAGCCCAGGTCTTTATCCACTGCGCCGCACGGCCTTTCCATCTCAGCACATGCTGCTCTATTAACAACCGTTGCTGTAAGCACCTACTTAATTTTTCCCCCACTTATCCATGCATGCTAAAGGTGAAAATTCTTCTAAGAAAACTTGTCCCCAAGATGTAGATAAATGTAATTACTCACTGTTAACAACAGGCTTTTAGATATGGCTCCCGTTCTTTTTGAGGAAAACTAAGAGAAAGAAAGGGAAGGTTAGAATATAGAATGTCTTCAGATTTTTTTTATTCCATCACCATCCAACATGACCTTGCAGTAGACTAGAGTTAAAACCGTATAGCATTGAATTTAAAAAAAAAAATGTGTTTTTAAACAATAATCTCCAAGGATAATTCATGGTTACATATTACCGACATGATGCTGAAGGTGCCAGATGTAGTGACTGCAGGGCTCCCTCTTGTGGACCTCTAATGCAAGTAGTGGTCAGGTTTCAAGATCCCAAGGCTTTTCTGTTAAAGATCTCTTTTGTATAACAACTAATCCCTTTCTGTGAAAGGCTTCTTTTATCTTGCACTTTGGATGATGGAGAAGAGTCTGTGGAAGAATTAGGAGCAGCACTGCTCAGGATGTGTTGTTGGCTCCCCAGCCCTTTTGTTTCCTTGACCTAGGGCTTATATTTCCTGTCTACTTTCTAATAGGCGGGAAAAGCAAGAGAAAAACATATCTTTTAAATTTGCCTCTATCCCACTTCTTATTTGACTTAGAGAAGCTACGAATGGATGACTGGAAGTGATATCCACGATCGTTAAGTAACGATGTCCATTTCGTTTTGGTGGAGGCTGATTAGTTTGTTCGTGGTCACATAGTGAGGTAATGTGATATTTTAGAAAAGAACCAGCAAAGCCAACTGCTCTTTAATAGTAACTTGATTAATTCACTGAGCCCTGTTGGCTTTCTAAGCTGGATTGGAATGTAGGTAACCATGTAAACTAGAACAAGCCTGGGACTTAAAATAAATAGTCCAAGCTTGATGGAAGCTGAGCTTTAATAAAGACAAGTTTAATCTATTGTGTATTATGCTATGAAATAAATAATGACTTGTCTCATGTTACAGAATGAGCTCATGAGAATATTGGTAATAGGGTCAGATTTTGGGTAATATGGCTGGGGGTGAGCTTTTTAGTAATTGTTTGAACGAAAGTACTAGTTAAATTCTCATAGTCACTCTTTCTTGTTGCCAGTTCCCCATGTATCCTCTTTTATATATTCCTAAGTGATGTAAATTATTCAGCTTGATATACTTTTCCCTCTGCAGTGGCCTCTACTTGCTTGTTTACTCAAGTTCCTCTCTAACCAGGCTGACGGAGAAGCTGGATGAAGGCTTCCCAGCTGTACCCTTCTTTGTTGACGCATAAAATAAGTGTATAGGCTTCTTCAATATAAGAGCTTTATGCCTGATCACTATAGGGAAACAGTGTGTCTTTGTGGGGAGAGGAGGGAGAAAGCAAAAATGAAGAAACTAAAAATTTCCAATAATCTTAAAATGATCTCATCATGTTTTATCCTTGATTTATAGTTCCTGATCCCTTTTCTTAGATCATATTTTGGAAGCTATTCTAGGACAGTTCTGGAAACAGCTCTAATTTTCTTTTAGAAAAGTTACTCTCCAGTTTGGCATGCATTTTAAACACCATTGAAATGTGTTCCTGTTACTTGTTCTACTCCTGAGGATCTATTCTAAGGGAATCAAGCTGTGTACAAAGATTTAGTTATAAGGACATTTATTAGAGACTTCTTTGTAAGAAAAATAAAAGTTCAAAACAGTTTAACAGCAAAAAGATTAAGTGAATTATAATAATTTCATACCTTGGAAAAATACATGGCTAGTAAAAATGATGTCACATGTGAGTGTATTTATTGACATAAAAAGATAGCCACAAATTCTTAAGTGAAAAAGAAAACACACTGTGAATGTTCCTGTATGAAAGAAAATTATATACACACATATACATATAGAAAAATATCTAGAGTGCCAGGGTGTTAGCAATAGTTGTTTCTGGACACTTAATCCCTCCCTGGCAACTTTTCTCCATTCTCAAACCTAGGCTGAGAGCTTGGAGTGGCTAATCCCAGAAAGGTCCAGGAAAAACACCTTTTAAAGGAAAGGGATGCATGTCACTCAGGATGGCTCAGTAAGAGGCCCCAGGGGTTGGTCTGTCTACTGAAACAACCATTAAATTGGAAAAAATGACCAGAATCAACCATTTCAGGACTCTGGGCTCTGATTTGGTTGCTTATAAAAACCAGGGGGGTGCTCAATGAAAGGAAAGGCTGCTGTCCTTTGGCAAGGGGGCAGTGTGGGTGAACCAGTGACCATCTCCTGTTCCTCAGCCCCATGGCCTATGGGGATATGGCCCCATACATCTGGAGTATCTGGCTGAAGCCAGGGCAGGCAGTGGGGACCTTGTTCTCCATAAATTTGGAGACACATGTGTTGGTCAGTCTGGTGGATCACTGAGGGACTGGTGCAGATGGTTTCCTTGGTTTTGGCCCTCTTGGCTGCAGCGATTTCCCCTAGTTGGGGGCAGGAGGGTGGATTTTTTCAGGAGATTTAAAGAGACAGTACCTCTCCCCACCCACTCTCCCCCTTTTTGGAGCCAGGCATTTAAGGAAATCTGTATCACATCACTGGCTCACTGCAGAGATAATAGAACATAAACTTTAATGACTACACACAAGGAATAGACAAAGGCAAATAGACAAGCAAAGGCAACAAGAGTTTGGTAAAGTTATAAAATGGATGACTTTAGCATACAACAAGCAATCCTGAAGGAATGAAAGAATCAGGTTTCCTGAGCTGCTCCAGTGTAAGACTCAGAATGTCCAATTCTCAACAACAACAACAATGAAACTATAAAACCTACAAAGTTACTGGGAAATATGGCCCACAGAAAAAAAGAATTTGATAGAAACCATCCCTGAGGAAGCCCACACATAGGCATTAACAGTCAAAGATGTTAACTATCTTAAATATGTTCAGTGAGCTAAAGGAAAACATGGAGAAAGAAATAAAAGAAATAAGGAGAACAATGTATGAACAAAGTGAGAATCTCAATAGAGAGAAATTATAAAAAGCAACCAAATCAATTCTGGAACTGAAAAGTACAATAACTGAAATGAAAAATTTACTAGAGAGGTTCAGCAGAAGATTTGAGCAGGCAGGAGAAAGGATCCATAAACTTGAAAGTAAGACAATTGAAATGATCTATTCTGAGGAGTAGAAAGAATGAAGGAAAGTGAACAGAGCCTGAGAGACTGGTGGGGCACCATCAAGTGTACCAATATATGAACACTGGAGCTTAGAAAGAGCCAGGGGCAGAAAAAATACTTGAAGAAATAAATTTCCCAAATCTGATGAAGACATGAATGTACTCATCCAAGAAGCTCAGTGAACTCCAGTCAGGATAAACTCGGAGATCCAAGACACATAATAATCAAGTTGCTGGAACCCAAAGAGAATTTTGAAAGCAAGAGGGAAGTAATTCATCTCATACAAGGGATCCTCAATAAGAATTAACAGCTGATTTTTTCATGAGGAACCTTGATGGCCAGAAGGCAGTGGAATGACATATTAAGAATCCTGGAAAACATAAGCAAAAAAAACTTGTCAATCAAGAATTCCATATTTGGCAAAACTGTCCTTGAAGAATGAAGGAGAGTGTAACACATTCTCAGACAAACAAAAGCTGAGGGGGTTCATTGTCAGTAGACCTGTCCTATAAGAAATACTGAAAGTAGTTCTGTAGACTGACATAGAAGATACTAGGCAGTTACCCAAAGCCATAAGGAAGAAATAAAGAACACTGGTAAAGGTAACTACACAGGTAACATAAAAACCACTATTGTTGTATTTAGGTTTGTAGCTCTTCTTTTTTTCTATCTGATGTCAAAGGCAAATGCATATAATAATTATATCTATATTAATGGCCACACGTTTATGAAGATGTAATCTGCAACAATAACAATATAAAAGGGGAAGGATTGAGATGCACAGGAGCAGAGTGTTTACTATTGAAATTAAGTTAGTATTATTCAAACTAGGTCATTATAATTTTAAGATGTTAATTGTAATCCCCAACATAACCACTAAGAAAATTTAAAAATACACAAAACAGGAAAGAAAGGAATCAAAATGGTACATTAAACAAATCAACTAAAATTTAAAAAGGCGGTAATGGAAGAATTCAGAAACAAAACATATAAGACACACAGAAAACAAAGAGTAAAATGGCAGAAGTATAATAAATCCCTCTTTATTAGTAATCGTACTAAATGTCAGTGGATTAAATTTTTCTCTTTAAAGGCAGAGACTGCTCTCTGGGAGGCCGAGGCGGGCGGATTGTTTGAGCTCAGGAGTTCGAGACCAGCCTGAGCAAGAGCGAGACCCCGTCTCTACTAAAAATAGAAAGAAATTAATCAGACAACTAAAAATATATAGAAAAAAATTAGCCGGGCATGGTGGCGCATGCCTGTAGTCCCAGCTACTCGGGAGGCTGAGGCAGAAGGATTGCTTGAGCCCAGGAGTTTGAGGTTGCTGTGAACTAGGCTGACGCCACGGCACTCACTCTAGCCCGGGCAACACAGTGAGACTCTGTCTCAAAAAAAAAAAAAAAAAAAAGGCAGAGACTGGCAGAGTGGGTGAAAAGACATTGTATGCTGTGTAGAAGAGATTCAATTTAGATACAAGGACACAAAGAGGTTGAAAGTAAAAGAATGAGGAAGGATATACCACGCAAATAGTGTCTAAAAGAGAAATGGGGTGGCCATATTATTAGCAGACAAAATAGACTTTAAGTTAAAAAAAGGTTATGAGAGATAAAGAAGGACATTATATGTTGAGGAAAATTTCAATCTAGCACAAAGATAAAAATTATAAACATATACACCCTTAAGAACAGATCTCCAGAATATATGAAGCAAAATTTGGCAGAATTGAAGAGAGAAAGGGACAATTCTATAATAATAGAGACTTTAATACCCCACTTTTGATAATGAATAGAACAACCAGACAGAAGATTAATAAGGAAATAGAGGGCTTAAGCAACATCCAATTAAAGCTAACAGACACATACAGATGCTCCATTGTACAGCAGAACACGTATTCTTCTCAAGTGCACATGGAACATTCTCAAGAATAGACCATATATTATTAGGCCACAAAGAAGTCTTAATAATTATAAAAAGGTGGCAGTGGTAGTGGTAGTGGGGTGTCACCCTCAAGTACAAAGCTGAATATTTTACTTGCCACATCTGGCCTAGGATATGGGGTTGAGCAATGTTAGGTGCAATTGGGCCCCCCGCTGGGCCCAATTTGGTTTAGAGAAACAGCAGAGATATGTTTGTAAGAAGCAGTCTGTCTCTTTGACAGAGAAGGAGAAAGCCATGTGGCCTCAAACTCCTGACCTCAAGCAATCCTCCCACCTTGGCCTCCCAAAGGGCTAGCATTACAGGCATGAGCCATTGCACCAGGCCTTAGAGAGCAATTTGGGTAGTGAAGGAAGCCCAGAAAGCTTTTCTGCTCTTTCCCAAGGCCTCCCTTCCATACCCATTAAGAGAGTTGGTCCAGGAGAATTCAGCCCATTCAATAATGACTCTTCTGAAAAAAGAAACTGCCACATCAGATAATTTATTTAAGCAAAACTGTGGAAGAAAGCAGCAGAACTTAATGATTAAAGAGTAATTAATGAAAAAATGCTGCCATAGAACTGATAAAGATTGTGACTCAATTTTTTATCACTCACTTAGAAAACTAAAAGGAGCAATAGCTTCATTGTAAAGTACAAATTTAAGAGCTTGGGGAAGAGACAACAAGACAACAAAAAGGAGTTGAAACATGTACATTCAGAATCAGGAAATAAGTCGGGTGCAGTGGCTCACACCTGTAATCCCAGCACTTTGGAAGGCCAAGGTGGGAGGATCGCTTGAGGCCAGGAGTTTGAAAACAGCCTGGGAGACACAGCAAGATCCCATTTCTACAAAATAAAAGAAAAATTAGCCAGACGTGGTGGCGTGCATCTGTAGTCATAGTTACTTGGGAGGCTGAAACAGAAGTATTCCTTGAGCCCAGGAATCCGAGGCTGCAGTGAACTATGATCAAGCCACTGTACTCCAGTCTGAGCGACAGCCTTGTCTCTTAAAGTCTGTGCTAAACACTGTAATGAATATAGTGGATAGAAATGAGAAGAGCAAACAAAACAAATCGTTAAAAAAACCTGGAGAGGCCGGGCGCGGTGGCTCATGCCTGTAATCCTAGCTCTCTGGGAAGCTGAGGTGGGCGGATTGTTTGAGCTCAGGAGTTCGAAACCAGCCTGAGCAAGAGCGAGACCCCCGTCTCTACTAAAAATAGAAAGAAATTAATCGGACAACTAAAAATATATAGAAAAATTAGCCGGGCATGGTGGCGCATGCCTGTAGTCCCAGCTACTCGGGAGGCTGAGGCAGGAGGATCACTTGAGCCCAGGAGTTTGAGGTTGCTGTGAGCGAGGATGACGCCACGGCACTCTAGCCTGGGCATCACAGTGAGACTCTTGTCTCAAAAAACAAACAAACAAAAAAAACCTGGAGAGAAAGTGAGATATAGAAGACAGATAAAGGTGTTTTAACATAGACAGTTTAGAGTCTTTGAATAAATAAAGCTAAAATAGTGGAACAGAATAAATATTTAGAGATAGAACTCAAGAAAACTTTTTGGAAATAACAGATGGTTCAAGTTTGCATGTTGAAAGAGCATAGCAGGGGAAAATCACTCAGAATGGCTAACAGTGAGATATATCTTAGTAAAGTCACTGGGCTTTAAAGATAAAGAGATAACTGTGGATGGCCATACAAAAGGACCTAGTAACTTATAATGGGGAAAATGACAAGTTTGTCTTGGATTTTGCAACTCTCAATGCCAGACGTCAGTAAACCAATACCTTCAGATAAACTCAAGAAAGAAAAATGAGAACCAAGAAGTTTACATTCAGTAAAGTTGCCCTTCAAGTACAAAGACTACAGAAAAATGTTTTGAACATTCAAGATCATATTGTGAGTGAGATATATTCCTGTGAGATAATGTTGTTTTTGAGCCCTTCTTGAGGAAACTAGTAGAGGATGAACATAAGCAAACAGATAATTGGGGAAACTAAGGTAAAAGGACTTGCAATATTGAAAATATTTAATTTATAGAGCTAAACCTAAAATGAAAGTGGAGATTAGAATGAAAGGAAAAAACGCATACTCTGATAACTGACAATATTGGAAGAGAAATGTAGAGAGAAGGTGGCATATAGAGTGACTTCCTCATGTGTAATGACTGAAAATTAAAGGATGGTACCTAAAGCTAACAAATAAAGTAGTAGGAATATAAGCATATTTAACAAAACAAGTATTTTTGGAAACTGTAAAACTATAGCAATGCCCTTCAATATTGGACTGGTTAAACATATTATGATTCATCCATATGGTAGAATACTTTACAACCTGATAAAAGAATGAGGAAGGGCTCTATGTACTGACAGGGAGAGAAGTCCAAGATGAATTAAAAAGCAAGATGAAGAACAGGTTGTAAAATATGCTGGCACTTATGTAAAAGAAGTAGAAAAATAATATATAATGATGTTTCCGTATATTTGATTTTTAAAACTCAGGAGGGATATGATAAAAACTTTTCTTGGGGGGGGCTTGAGAGTTGGTTAGATGGGGGATAGGAATGGGGGTGAAGTTTTCACTGTTGTTTTCTTCCCTTTCTCTCTTCCTTCCATCCTTTCTATTTTTAAAACATGTGAATGCATTACATATTCCAAAAGTAGATTGATGAAAAAGATCAAACCATACATCCTCCCAAATTCTGGTCCTATATTAAATCTTAGACAAAGCGTTGAGGTAATTTCAGTTGACATCTCTGCAGGGGCTCATGGGATTTTCCGTCTTTTCCAGAATATAATCTTGTTAGGTATAGGCTTCTTATATGAGGCCCTGAGGCCCTTTAAGTGAAGAAAACACTTGAATGATCTGCCATTTCATCTAGACAGGTTCTGTGTCCTTTCTTAGTTTGTCTGTGAAATAGTCAGTAATTGTTAAGGCCGGTTCTATTAATATATCATTAAGTGAAGGCCTGTTTCTTTTTCTGTTGCGTAAATTTATTTATGAGATTAGTCTCGCTGGAAGGCATTGGGTTCCTATGATGAGTGAGCATTTCTCCTTAAGTCAACGTCTAGTACTCATTCTCAGCTTAACATGGTCAAAACAGAATTCTTGATAATGAGGCCTAACTTCAGGGCTCTCTGAAACAGGAAACAGACATGCTTTTTTTTCCATTTAAGGAAAATGAGACATCAGGAGATTATGATTTGTCAGAAAGCACCCAGAACATAAGTGCTAGGCAGGGGAGGATACAATGATGATTTCATGGATGGGGCCCTGGCTCCCAGACAGTGCGAATTTACTTTACCATTTACGGTGTGAATCCTGCCACAGTGATATAGGTACTTGGCACAGTGGATTGAAGTGTTGGGGTTTTCCCCGCAAATGAGGCTAATTCATTTTTTGGACTTTATGCAGTTGTTCTCAAATTTACTTTAAGGATGCATTAATTTGGATATGTAATTTGAAAGCAGTGATCTTACTATTAGTACGTATGCACATAATGCAATCTAATTGCCAGTAATAAAATTGTTACTCTTTGTGTGTAATTTAGGATAAATCAAAGGGAATGCTCATGAAGCTGTACTCATGACCTTGAACTTTTTAAGTTACTTTTCCATACTCAATAGAGTATGTGTGTTCTGTAATATTTTCTAGAAGTTTTCTAAGTGCCTTGGCTCTAATGCGTTAATTGTATTGCATTTTTACCTTGATTTCTAAGGTTCTGTTTGTAAAATGGAGATGATAATCTTTGCCTTCCTCACAGGATTGTAGTGATTAGTAAACGGGGTAGTGATGTGAGCATACTTTTGTAAAACTGTATAGTGACTTACAAATGCAGAGGTGGTAGTGCTAGCATTATATAAATTAGATCTTGTCTCCTCCCCAGAAGTTCATGCCATTCCATTCTGTCTCTTCCAGATCTATTCTTTTCTAGTAATAAAATTAGAAGGGTCCATAATATACTTATATTTCTGTGGATTAGCTTTTTCCCTTCTGTGTTTCTTTTTGTATATATACCTTCATGTGAAGTAGGACTATTTTGAATGATTATGTATACAGAATTTTATAATAAACAGTAAATAGCAATACTGTAGAGATACAGTAATAATTTTTAAAAACCCTTATGAATAATAGTGGAGATACAGGCTTCGTAAACAGACCTGTGTTTTTTAATCCAGGTGTCGCCCTGTATTGGCTATGCGACCTTGGGAAAATTACTTAATTTCTTGTATGTTCGTTATTCTCATGTGTAAAGGGAGACGGCTATCTTCTGAGGTTGTCGATGACCAAATGAGATACTTTTTACAAGGCACTTGGAATATTGCTTTAGATGTTTAAAGGGTAGAATTTCATCTACGCTCATTTCCTCAAACAGACTAATTCTTGTTTAAACATAATCACTTCATAATAACAGTTTTTACCATTTGGGTTCTAGTCCTTTGTATAAAGTAAGTTACATTGATAAAGATCAGAAATTTAACTCCACAGTTGTTTCAGATATTCTGCATTTTGCACTCACTAGAATGAAAAATGGGAGAAGTAAATCACATAACAGTGTGCATTATTTTTCTTCCAGATTATTTGAGTATGTGGGAACCTCAAAGCTCATCAGGTATTTTAAGAACAGTATGCATTTATTCGATATACTTTGTAAATACCTGCTATATACCTGGCACTATTGTTAGGCTTTGGAATGCAGAGGTGAAAAAAAGTAGTTTATGCCTATATTGAAGGTCATCATTTGCTGAAGGAGACAGATAAATAAGCAATTATAATATAAGAAGTACTATAGCAGATAATGCAGAGGGAGCTTTGAGAACCCAGAGGAGGTGCCTCCTGTCTCTTCAAGAAGAGGGGAGTGTGCATTCAGATGTGTTTCCCAGGAAAGGTGACACCTGAGTCTAGTCTGGAGGGAACCAGAACCTGGAACATGAAGGCTTATCTTCCAGGCTACGGAGGTGGAGTTCATATTAAGATGAGGAGGAACCGTTGAATGCTTTTATTTAGAGCAACATGAGAAGATTTGGAATTTAGGATAATTACCTGGAAGTATACCGTCAAGCAGTGAGATCAACATCAACTATCATCTACATTCTACCATTTATTTAATGCCTGCTGTGTATCTGACTTGTGTATACATTATTGCACTTAATTCAGCACCCTTTGAATTAGATTTATTGGCATTATTTTATGGATAAGGAAACACAGGGTGATAGAGGTTAATAGGGGAGTAAGTGATGGGACACACAGGAGAGAATATGTTTGATTACCTGCCATTCCACCTGGTGATTCTAAATTACTGGAAGTTAAGAAGAGAGATGGTAATTTGTTGATCCTTGGTCTTAATTCTCATGTTTTATATGAACATTTTGCCGAATCTAGTTTGATTTTGATAATGTATGTTCCCTACATGATAGCTTTTAACCCAAGTCTGTTATTTCATCTGGTGCTCAATCAAAGAAACTTCAGTTTATTCTAGCACTAGAGGGAAAAAATGGTTGTGTTGGGCTCACGGAAAGAGAACATACCAATCTGCAATGTGGAGCCACATCTTTTCCAGAGTTTTTCACCTTACAGAATTTTTATCCCTATTCTTTAGAACCCTTAGGATATATAAACCACTTGGTTCCCCATTCCTTCTCCTTTTCCTCTATATAAAATTATCTTTGGGAAATATTTGAAATGATACCTCGTTGGAATTTGAAATGTGTTAGTTGTATAATTAATAAAATCTCATATGTGTGACATTTTGGGCTGGATGATTAAAAAACAACAACAAAAAAATCTCATATGTAACATAGGACCTGGCTTTTCAGGTAGTTTGAAACTAGATTTTTTTTGTGTTTTGCTCCACATTTATATAATGTACTGAAGTGATAGTTCTTGGAAGTTAAAAAAAACTGATTATTAATCCAGTCACACTCTTCATTAGCTTTCTAAATCCTGTCAAAATTGGCCATTTATCCTTTCATCCTTAGTTTTTCAATTGAAAATAGAAATAAAGTACCTCTTTTCTCCTAGAAATGTGGTATAATGATTCAATAAATTCTTAAAAATTTACTTAAATTTTTAATTTAAATGTATTTATTATTTATTAAAATTTATTTAAAATTTAATGTACATAACTAAAAGGAGTATTGCAAAGAAAGATAGCATATGTACAGTTTTGACTTGCTGTACTCACCTTTTACTCCTTTTATTTCAGCTCAATCTGAAATAGAAGTGTCTGTCTCTGCAAGGAATATCAGAAGGTTACTAAGTTTCCAGCGGTATCTTAGATCTTCACGCTTTTTTCGTGGTACTACCGTTTCAAATTCTCTGAACATTTTAGATGATGATTATAATGGACAAGCCAAGGTGTGTATAGCTTTTTTAAGAAAATATTAATTTTTTGACAAGTTTACTCAAGCCTTTTTTCCTCATATTAAAATGATTTATAGAGCTTTTTAGGTCTTTGAAAAGCAATTGAGCCCATTTTATAGGTTTTTCTTTTTTTCTTTAGAGAAGCTGTTCATTTATAATTAGTATTACAGAGCAAGAAAAATTTCTGAAGTAACTAAAGAAACATTTATTATTATAACATTAAGTAACAAGTAGTTCACTACAACATTAAACTGTAAGATCTCACAGGATTTGAATGCTGGGAAGAATATTAGAGATTACCTGATCTAACAATGTCTGTATTCTATCAGACATTAAGGGCTGGAGAGCATAGGGCCTTGTTTGAGCTCACCCTGCTGGTTAGAGCTAAACCCAACACTGGAAGTTAGGTCTCATGATTTTCAGTCCAGTGGATTTTCATAGTGTTTTGCATCAAAGAGAGACATATCTTAATTAAACCCGGTAATTGTGAGCATTATTTACTTCTTCATCTTTATATAATTTAAAAGAAAAGTCTTAATGAAAGTCAAGATTCAATGAGCTTGTTTTTGACCAAATGAGGGTTTTAAATAATCTTAAATGTTTAATATATTTTAAATTATTCTTTGGCTTAATATTTACAGGCCAGATTTTTAAGTTTGTGTAGACAAGTTTGTAAGTTGTAGAGATAAGGCTAGGGTACCTTTTTTACGATTACATTAAAGTGGAAAAATTTGCTTCCCTGTGTGATAAAAGAAATCAGTGGAAAGTGTTCATGCTTTTTTCTTTATGTTTTAAAAGGCTTACAAGTTCTGCATTTTAGAATGAGAATATTGATCTGTGTGTATCATTGGTTGTTATGAGTACTATCATAATCAACATTCTCTACTAGTAGTATCTTACTAGCTCATGTCAGTTTATTCATAGATGTATACAACAGTGAACTTTGAGATAGAAATAAAAGTTTTTTTCTTGAAAAAGTCCACAAAATGTTCAGGTTAAGAATATATGGTGTAGCTAGGCACAATGGCTCACACCTGTAATCCCAGCACTTTGGGAGGCTGAGTGGCAGGATCACTTGAGGTCAGGAATTCAACATCACTCTGGGCAACATAGTGAAACCCCCATCTGTAATAAAAAAATAATAATAATATGTGGTTTAAAAATATTTGGTTTTTAAGGTCTTTGTAGGATTTTATGCACTTGACTGAAGTATATAGCACCCTAAAAGTTTATGTAGTAAATTTTATTAATTAAAGAATATGAATATCAATAAGTTGGAAGTGTTTTTAAAAATTAAAAATGAATATTTTAAGCATAGTGCCTAGGTTCCAGAATCAGACTGCCTGATTTCAGATCCCAGCTCTATCATTTTCTTGCTGAACAAGTTAGTTACCTTTTGCCTGTTTCCCCAGGCAAATAGAATGAGGATTGAAAATAATGCCTGCTTGATAGTGTTGGTGTGAGTAGTGAAAGAGTGAGAAAAGTACTTATAACAGTACTGGGAGTGTAGTAAGTACTCAGTAGTTATTATAACTTATTTTTACTAGATTTTTAAAATCTGGCTTCTAGACCAGAAAATATATGAACTACATTTCAGTGATGTTAAGTTAGATTAGAATTCTTGAAAGTTTGTAGGACCGTAGGAATAAGTTGAGACAGAAACACTAACCTTATCTGTACATTCATTAATAGAAAAACAAAATAATATTTCATTTTTCAAATGGAGTTTATCCCTTTGGACATTTTTTGGAGCCAAGTGAAAAAGTTGTGATTAAAAGGGGAATAATACTTGACATTTTTAAAAGTAAATCAGTCACTTTCCATTTTCATTAACTTCTCTATGGACTTTCTACAAAAGATAGAATGTTATTGAAATTAAATTACAGTAGGAATGTTTGGTTTTCATTTCAGTGTATGCTGGAGAAAGTTGGAAATTGGAATTTTGATATCTTTCTATTTGATAGATTAACAAATGGTAAGTGAAGAATTTGATTTTCTTAATTTAATGTAGTCTCTAGATTTCTGCATTGATGGTACAGCCACTGGTGGGTTGTTGCTTTCATTTACCATACTTAGGTTATGAGCCCTCTGCTGGCAGAGGGAGCATCATTTTGTCCCTTTTTTAGTGACTTTTCTAAAAGCCTAGAGGATCAATCTTGTAATTTTATATTTTGATTGTTACCTTTAACAGTAATCAAAAATCATCATCATTATCATCATCATCATCACGGCTTGGCTGATTGGCAATTAATGCTGCTATTATTAATAACCCAAAGTGAACGTTATTGTCTCATTATGTTTTTGATTTTTCTTTTTTGGTTTCTTTTGGATTGTGACCATTTACAATGACATCTGACATCGTATTCCTATGTTGAGAGCCTCAGATGAGTGGTGGATTAACCGCTTTCGAGAGGCATCCTTTTCTTTGCTTGTTTGAGAGAAACGGTGTAGCACGGTGGTCCCCAGCGCCTGGCCTGGAGACGAGTACCGGTCCATGGCCTGTTAGGAACCGGGCCACACAGCAGGAGGTGAGCGGCAGGCCAGTGAGCAAAGCTTCATCTGTACTTACAGCCGCTCCCCATCGCTCGCATCGCTGCCTCAGCTCCATCTCCTGTCAGATTCCCGGCACCCTCCGGTCCATGGGAAAATTGTCTTCTTTGAAACTGGTCCCTAGTGCTAAGAAGGTTGGGGACTGCTAGTGGAGCACGATCAGCAGCAGTGGTTCCCTCTGGCACTGCTTCCTGATGGTGGGATGGGAAGGGCTTGTAGCTTCTTCAGGAGGGTTTATCCGAAGCTACAGAGAGTATGTGTGGTTTGAGAAAAGATGCCCACAGGCTATTCTGATCTGCTTACCCCCTCCTGAATTTAGTTTAGTTTTGTTTTGGGAGGAGGGATCACGTTTTCCTATTCTCTTTGGGAACAGGAATATGTTCATTGGGAACAGGGGAATAATTTTTTGTTTTTTGAGACAGAGTCTCACTGTGTTGCCCAGGCTAGAGTCGGTGGCGCCAGCCTAGCTCACAGCAACCTCACACTCCTGGGCTCAAGCGATCCTCCTGCCTCATCCTCCCGAGTAGCTGGGACTACAGGCACGCACCACTGTGCCCGGCTAATTTTTTCTATATATTTTCAGTTGTCCGATTAATTTCTTTCTGTTTTTAGTAGAGACGGAGTCTTGCTCTTGCTCAGGCTGGTTTCAAACTCCTGAGCTCAAACAATCCTCCCGCCTTGGCCTCCCAGAGTGCTAGGATTATAGGCGTGAGCCACCGCGCCCAGCCGGGAATAATTTTTATTTAGGATAAAATCTTTGGTGTAATTCTTGCCAAGAATTAGGGTAGAAGTAGTTCAGCTGTCTTTTGCCCCTTCTATCTAAATAGCTTTTCAATAAAATAAAGCAGAGTAGAAAGTACACTGAGAGGAACTCAGTTCTGACTGTATAATCGTAAAGTAAACTTGTGGTCACTGCTATGCTTTGAAATCACCTGCTTTCTCTTATTTCACTTTGGAATGAAGCTCCTTTCATAAGGAAGTCAAATATGTGAAATGGTGAGCAAAGACAGCTTTATTTTTCTTGAGAATCACTGTGGGCCTTTTAGTGTGTCACTACATTACTCCCTCGAAGCTGTATGGCAATGCATAACGAAAATACCTTTGTACATACCTTCTGTTTGTTTACGCGCTGTTGATAGAAAATAAATTGGACCGACCCAAGGCAAAAGAGTGAAGACAGTGAAGTTTGCCTTTATTGGCAAAGCCAACCTCTCACTTCCCTGCCTTTTTATCCTTCCCTTTGCTGTTTCTCTTGCACCTTTCCTTTGCCCTTTGGTGATTAAGTGTTCCTCTCCCTGCCCCCGCCTTGGCCCGTCTACACAGGAAAGGCTCTGATATCATTTACACAGTTGGCCTGCTCCTCTTTGAAAATATAGGTAGTGAACTATCAGGTGGCCCACCTTCTGCTAGCTCTGGGAAATTCGCCTTTCCTAACTCAACACAAATATTACTTTAATTATCATCTCACAATAAATACAGACGAAACAACGCCACCCTTAACACCTGCAGGGTTTAGCCTTATATAAACTCTTAACAGCTCATGGCCTATTATTAGTCTACAGGACGCTTGTCACTCATTGAAATAGTTGATTGTTCTTCTCTAAATTTTATTTTTAAAAAGTACATACGCTGTTAGTCAGAGGACATGATGAAAGTGGTGTGAGTTCAACAGCGTGTTGGATGGACAGAAGAAATAGCCACCAGGCTACCTGGGTTAATTAAGAAACCTGTGTCCCCTTTGATCTCCTCACTCCTTGAACTGGATTTGTGGAGAGGGTGGCTGAATGGTTTCCCTTTAGGGTTGATTCCAGATCATTAGGGGTTAGCAGAAATCACTCATGGTTAGCTATCCACGTGGTGATATATACATTCGATTGACTGCAGCTACCCGAAAGTTACAAGACTTCTCTACTTGGAGAGATATTATTGAGGAGCAAATTGGCAGAAGAAAATTCCTTCAAATTGCATTCTGTAATGAGAATGGCTTTCCTTTCAAAACTGCTTAGCCTGAAGTGAATTCTGGGTGATATTCACTCATGGTATCCAAGAGGATAGTGTCCCCTTCCTGCTAATTGATGCAACGCTTTCTTGTATTTCTCACCCTGGTCATTTCCCACATGACACTGGGAGGAGAAGGAAGCAAAACTCAGTGATTCTTGCCAAGACAAATGGTCCCCGGCCTGTCTGCTCCGAGGAGGGTAGTCATTGTCTAGTAGGATGCATTTGATGTTCCTTTCACAGAGATGACAGCCAGGTGACGTGAACTAGCAAGATGTAGCCTGTTGGCTTGTGAGGACACTACTGTCAGACCCCATCTGGGATCACTTTCTCAAAACCAGTGAGGGCCGCTACACCTTGGGCATTTCTATCCCTTGGTATATTTTTATGAGTGTAGCTTCTCTATAAATACAATTTTCTTTTTCAAGAAAATGTTTGTTTCCATTTCCATTTTTAAAAAGTTCTTCTGTACCTGTTTTTTGTTGAGCACAACTAAGCATCTCTTGTTTTGAAATGTTTTGTCGACTTGTGCTTTTATTTACTGGTGTAATACTCAATATCTTATTAACAGAAAAGGAAAAAAATGTTGCCTACAGCTTTTCAATTTGATATTGGTAGTACACTTTAACAGATTGGTTCTTGTAAGATTCCTTTAAAGTTCTTAGTTGGGGACATTCCATGTGTCTCTTAACTGCGATTTGCCTGGATTCCGGAAGAGGGTATTTTCCCATTAGACTGTAGCTTTCTTAAAACTAGACCCTAGAAATTGGAAATGTGTTGTGTTAGGTTTGGAAAACAATTTTGGGGGAACCCGTGATAACCTAGGTATACAGAATGAATAAACATTCTAAAATATCTATGCATATAAAAGTTGGTTGTTACAGCAATAATAACAGAAACACAGCTCACTTCTTCACAAATGGCTCCAAACCACATGGACTCCTGTTTATACCAGCAGAGTGTTATTAAGACATGAATGCATTTTAACATTTGATTTCTTAAAAATAAAAGATTTGAAATGTGTTTTCTTTCCACGTGAGGGTGATATGTCAGGTAGTTTTTAAAAAGAATGTCTTTTGGTCTGCCACATCCTTTCTAATGTTGTTCATGCAAATATTACTCCAGTTGGTTTATTTTTCCTCAGCCATGGGCTTCTGTTGGCAATTGCGTAGGCAGCTTTGGATAACGAGTTCAGCCAAATAGTTTATTATCCTTCGTATTATTGCTATAAATTTTCAATGTGGGACTAGTTATGTCTTTTATACATTTTAGTAAGAATCATAGATTTCTTTAGAGAACACTCTAATCATATTCATTTTATTGCTGTTATCTGAATGTTGGCAATAATTTATGAGTCTTTAAAATATGTAGTCTATTTAATTGTTAAAATAGTATAGCATATGTATTTTATAGAAGTTGTTTACAAAACTTTGAGAAATATCACAGGAGGTATAAAAAATGGAGAGGTACCATGGAAGGGAAAATGAAACATTATAAAAATGGTAGTTTTTTCTAATTTAATTTCTGGACTTGTATGACTCCAGTTGTCTGTGACATAGGAGTGCCCCATTGCATGTGGCAACTGTTTCAAAAACTCACCTGTGCAGGAGGATGGAGAGGGAGAAAACGGAGTGGCCGAGAGAGGCCGGGATTGTTTGCTGTTTCGCAGAGGAGAGACTCTAGAGCATGTCTGAATGCTGATGCTTATTGGGACAGTATAGAAAATGGAGGGGAGATTGGTTGATTGATTTGGGTGGGGATGGATGTATCTGATGGATAAGGAAGGTCCCTGGGGAAGTATGGAGGCCTTGGTTTTTGAAAGAAAGGGAAATTGAGGGCTTGTATTTTTTTCTGTGACAGATGAAGCTGTAGAGATGAGGGGGTGGATGGGAAGTGAGTATGTTGAAAGTTTGAGAAGAATAGAAAATGCTTAAAAACAGACATTTTAAAAAGTGAAAGAACCATTTTACAAAAAAAAAAAAAAAACATAAGACAATTGTTGGGCAGTATTAAATTTATAGCAGTAGAGTTCTACCTACTTTTGTGATTCTGCCCTCTTCCTCACCCCAGCAACTCTCAGATTTTTTTCTGCAATTATGCAAAAGGCAAGTGGTTGAGTTCAGAGTTTTGATCCTCAGGATTTTGAGGGGGTCATTGGTCACTTCTGCTGGCCCTGTATGGATGGGAATAAACACAACCTCCACCTAACAGCGAAGGCAGTCTGCTCTTGGGCAGTCCGTTCCAGTAAAAAGCAAGATAGTAGAGGGGGTGTCAGGAGACGAGGTTAAGTGCAGCTGCATTTTAGGGGCTTTGGAAAGTTGAATTAGCATATACACTAGGGAGGCAGTTTTGAAAGTTTCTTACTGTCAATCCTAATTATTTTGATGTCTTTCAAAAAAATTAATCTATTTGAAAATGTTTATCTTCCAGTTCTTTTGTTGTGGAAAAGTGAAACAACAAAAATTCATTTTTTCTTAGAGTGAAACAAAGATGTGACATTTAAAGTTCGTAACTGGTAAAATAAGAAGATGGAAATTTTAGATAGACAAAAAGTAGGAATTATTATAGTACTTTCTTTCCATGTTTTATATTCACAATCCATATTTGAAAGCATAATGTAATCATGTTAGCTTATGTTTCCTACTAATGTAGTGTCTCTTCTTTCTTTTAGGAAATAGTCTAGTAAGCTTAACCTTTCATTTATTTAGTCTTCATGGATTAATTGAGTACTTCCATTTAGATATGATGAAACTTCGTAGATTTTTAGGTAAGTGATTCTAACTCATTTAACAGTAACGAGATTTATATTAATACAAAGACCTGTTTAAATATTATATCACAGTTACATCAGTTAGCTATTGCGCTATAACAAACCACCCAACATTAGTGGCTTGAACCAACACACATTTATTTAGCTCTTGCATCTGTGGGACTGTTAAATGCTTCTTCTGGTCTGGCTGGGTTCATTTATGCACCTGCAGTCAGCAACCGTTGAGCTGCACTTTTGCAGGCCTTGGCTGGGACCTCAGCTGGGACACTGGGCCTGGCCCAGCTCACCTCTGCATGGTCTCCTATTAAACGTATAAGAGACAGAGGAGTTTGGCACCGTAACAGATTCACATAAAAAAAAATATTTCTTTTATAATAATAAGCTGAGCTTGTTCAAACAGTAGTGGCAGGTTTCCAGGAGAGAGCTGATGTGTGCAGGCCTCTGCAGCCCCGGGCTCAGAACTGCCCACCTTCACTTCCACAGCTGGCTGTTGGCCACAGTAAGTCGGATCAGGGATGAACCTATGCCTCTGGGGGAAAATCTGCAGTCTCAGAGCCATAGATGCAAGGAATAGTGAAGCATCGGGATGATGTTGTAATCAGTCTCGTACACTGCCATAGCTTGCTGCCAAAGATGACATAATTTCTATACTTTTCTAAACTTTTGAAAGCTAAAACTTTAAAAGATAAGTTGCACTTAAGTCTCTTCATTTTCTGATCCCCGAAATCTCTTGACTGTAGACTTTAAAGGTTGTTTTACATATGTTTAAATGTGCAGGGTGATATTTATATAATACTGCTCTGCTAGGAAACAAGTTAAAGCGTTTCACCAAATGAAGAAATATCTTAGAAAAAATTAAGGATCATGAGGATTCTTTCTTAGTTTTTTTTTTTAAGAAGAAGGTACTATTGTCTATCCTCTGAAGTACCAAACTAAGATAAATTTATTACCTAGGACTTTGGAGAAACTTTTAAATGCATATTAATTAATAAGTAGTGTGCCCGTCGTACTGTGCCGTAGTCCCCCTTTATCCGCAGTTACGCCCTCTATGGTCTCAGTTATCTGCTGTCAACCTCGGTCTGAAAATATTAAATGGAAAATTCCAGAAATAAATGATTCCTACGTTTTAAATTGCGAGTTCTGAGCAGCATGATGAAATTTTGTGCTGTCCTGCTCCATCCTTCCTGGGCTGTGAATCACTTTTTTGTCCAGCGTCTCCACACTGTGGACGCTCCCCACCCGTTAGTCACTTAGTAGCTGTCTCGGTTATCAGATCAACTGCCACTGTATTACTGTACTTGTGTTCAAGGAACCCTTATTTTACTTCATAATGGCCCCAGAGTGCAAGAGTAATGATGCTGGTACATTGTTATGATTATTCTATTTTATTAGTTATTGTTAATCTCTTACTGTACCTAACTTAAAAATTAAATTTTATCATAGGTATGTTTGTATAGGAAAAAACATAGTATACATAGGGTTTGGTACCATCTGCAGTTTCAGGCATCTACTGGGGGTCTTGAAACGTATCCCCCGAGGACAGAGGGGGGACTACTGTACTAATATGTAAATTACAAAATACATACAAAAACCGATATTAAGGGTATTTAAAAGGCTATTTTTTGGCCGGGCGCGGTGGCCCACGCCTGTAATCCTAGCACTCTGGGAGGCCGAGGAGGGCGGATTGTTTGAGCTCAGGAGTTCGAGACCAGCCTGAGCAAGAGCGAGACCCCGTCTCTACTAAAAATAGAAAGAAATTAATTGGACAACTAAAAATATATAGAAAAAATTAGCCGAGCATGGTGGCACATGCCTTTAGTCCCAGCTACTCGGGAGGCTGAGGCAGTAGGATTGCTTGAGCCTAGGAGTGTGAGGTTGCTGTGAGCTAGGCTAACGCCATGGCACTCACTCTAGCCAGGGCAACAGAGTGAGACTCTGTCTCAAAAAAAAAAAAAAAAAAGGCTATTTTTTGTCACTGGTCAACTTGAGATAAAAATAAATAAATAAAAGATGATTTGAAAGGATGGGATGGAAGGAAGTGCAGAATTGTAATGCTCTTTCCCACTCACCGGCAGGGGTCACAGCTCCACCCCTAATCCTAGTCTGTTCTTCCATCATAGCATGGCAGACACTGAGCAAGAAGGCAGGATTAACAGAAAACTCATTCCTGGTGCTAAAAAGCTAATTCCAGATCCAAAACTTACTACCCTGGTGATGCACACACAGTATAATTTTCATATATTCCAGTATCTGTACTATTTTAGCTTCATAAAGATTTTTGCTTGCTACTGAATTTCTAGCTAGTACCTAGAATAGTACATAGCACAGCATTTGTTGAATGAATTACACCTTTTTTTTTTGAGACAGAGTCTCACTCTGTTGCCCTGGGTAGAGTGCATCATAGCTCAAAGCAACCTCAAACTCCTGGACTCAAGTGATGCTCTTGCCTCAGTCTCCCCAGTAGCTGGGACTCCAGGCGCGTGCCACCACGCCCAGTTAATTTTTCTATTTTTAGTAGACACAGGGTCTTGCTCTTGCTCAGGCTGGTCTTGAACTCCTGAGCTCAAGCAATCCTCCTGCCTCAGCCTCCCAAAGTGCTAGGATTACAGGTGTGAACCACTGCACCCAGCCAATTGTACTTTTTTTTTTTTAGACTGAGAAACTCAGTTAAATTAAAGAGTCAGAGTACCATTAAACAAAAAGAGTCAGAGGAGATTGGCACCATGATAGATTCATATTTTAAGAGAAAAAGAAAAAAATATTTATTTTGTGATTTTGACATGAATACATTCTCATTAAAAAAATTTCCAGACAAGTTACGAGTACAATCAATATTGAATCTTTGGGTATACATGTGAGTTGTGAGGTGACTGTCATCCCCCTGAATCTGGGCAATATTAGCTGATAGCTACATAAAAAGTATGAGTGGATAACTCATAATTATCACAAATTTTGTACGTGTACATGTTGCCCATTGACAGTAAAGTTGGGCTCTTTTTCTTTGCTGCAGTTATGATTCAGGAAGACTACCACAGTCAGAATCCTTACCACAACGCAGTCCACGCTGCGGACGTTACTCAGGCCATGCACTGTTACTTAAAAGAACCTAAGGTAAGAGGTTGACATTTACTTCAGGTGAAAATCTAAGAAAATTCCTTCTGATTTACTTTATTTTTCCCTAAGTTAGTGATTTGACTTAAAATCTGAAGTTTCCTTCACATGAAAGAGATCTAGCTCCATCAAGTTTCCAAACGTGGCTCTCTGTGTAAGTGCAGCAACTGGAGAATTGAAGTGGTTGTTGAGAGAGTCTCTGGAGAACCCAAGTGGGGCCCGATCACTGGAAACCCCAGGTGCTGGGTTAAGACACTGGCTTTTCCGCTGAGCTCTGCGTGAGCCCCACGAGGGCAGGGACAGCATTGGTGTGGCTCAGCTGATGAACGGAGAGCTACGGAAGGGAAGCATGGGACTTCAGAGAGTTATCCTGGACGAGGTGTGAGAATAAATTGGGCAAGACCAGAAGCATGACTACCTGCCAGGAGCTATGACAGTGCTCCCTGGAAGAGAGCAAGGCAGGCTTGGGGAAGGAGACAAGTGGTTTGTAAGATCTCTTGGGAACTGGAATGAACAGGATGTGGTGTTTGAATGTGTTTGGGGAAAGGAAACAGAGACGTCCATGATAACTGGTTTGGGCAGTTGAGAAGAAGATAGAAGTCTTCTGTGAGGGCTGAGTGTGCAAAGAGGAGCAAGTTTGGGGGGTAGGGCCGGGAGAGGCGATGAGTTCCACGTTGGATATGTGGAGTCACATGTAGTTGTGCCACATCCAAACAAAGACATCCAGCAGGGAGTTGGATAGAAGAGGCTAAAGTATAGGAAAGAAATCAGACTGATGTACACATTTGGGAGCCATCAGCTGTAGATGTTAAGGAAAGCCATGTTTGCCCATGGGCTTGTCCTGTAAAATTACATCTGCCTATTCCTAGCCCTACTTCAAAACAGTTCTCTCCTGGGGTCTCAGTTGTGGCTAGATGTCAGGCAGGAAGCAGGTTGACCAAACCCATTCATGCTAACTTGAGAAGACAGCCAGTCTTCCTATTATTTGAGAGATTGTGGAATATGTGAAAATGTCCCAATTTTTTTAGTGTATGTATCATGACTTTTTGGAGGGAAAAATCAACTTTATTGTATAACTTACATGCAGTAATAAAATGCACACATTTTGCATGTACAATTTTGACAAATGTATACTCCCAACTGCCCCCAGTTTTTTAATTAAACTTTTTTAAAACTCTGGGCCAAGCCTGAAACCTCTATTTGAGAATCTTGTGGGAGAAGTTGATGAGTAATCACCATACAGTCTGATAAATGGAATAATGGCATAGAGGAGGGTTACCCTGGTCTGTGAAGGCTTCTCCCACTCCTACTGGGCACACCCAACCAACCATGGGAAATCGGGGTGATGCCGGGTGAGCAGGGCACGGAGACATGTGGCTAGATATGAATAGAAACATGATTTTTAGGATTTTTGCCTATAGAGCTCTGATAATACTTAAACACTTTTCATCATACTCAGTGAATTCGTTAGCTAAAGCATCAATTAAGGTACAGATAAAATCACTAAGCCCTAAAATGCAAGCAATTCCCTTCTCCTTTATCATGGTGAACATTTAAAAATAGAGTCACTCAAAGTTTTAAAAGTGAGTTGTAAACAATTAGAAGCCTTAAGATTGTCTCTCCTTTACTTCCTGAGCCTTCACATAACATCACATTTTTGAGTGTTTCCATTCATTCATTCACTGCCTATTCATTGAGCGTCTACCACGTGCCAGGCACTGTCGTGGTGCTAGAAATACAATGGTGGACAAGGAAGGAATGGCCCCTGCCTCATGAAGCTCACATCCCAGTGGGAGAGGCAATCATTAAACAGACAGATAAATAGGATTTCGACATGTATCGCAGTAATTACTGCTGTGCAGAAACCAAAATAGAGTGACGTGCTAGAGAATGACCAAGTGCATGATAAGAGTTTACAATTTAAGGTGGTCAGAAAGCACTGTCAGTGCCAGTGCGTAATGGAGGAGTCGGCCACGGAAAGTCCAGGTGCAGAGGGAGTAGTAAATAGAAAGGCTTAAATATACATATATTCAGTGAGAAATTTGTTTTCAATTTTTATATCTTATGACTTATATGGAAGAGCTAATTCTTAGGCTGTTTTCTAAGTGAAAAAAAAAATATTTCAAGCCCAAGAAATCATTGGAAATTTAGGGAACAGATCCTTCTCTCCATACATGCATTATCTCTAACTTTAGTATTTATTTTTTTATGTCCTCAAGGCTGAACTTATGTGGATTATAAAGCATTTTTTTCCCGTTGAGCCTAAAATCGCCTTGATTTATTGACACCGATAACATTCATAGTTGTCAGCTGAGGAGACTGTAATTTTCCCCTCTGTTTCCTATTTTAATGTTTAGTCTCGTGTTTACCTATGAGTTTAAATTAATTACTATACTTGATTAATAACTATTCTTAAACTGGGCCTGAATAAAAATTATACTCACACATGTTCCAGAGATAAACAGACCTACTCTAACACTGAACCTTTAACTCTTGCTCTGCTTGTCCCTGGCAATTGATGTAAGAGCTTAGGGCCCCCGTAACCCCCGCCCCGCCACACCCTCTCTTTGATGTCTGTGAGTCTAGGATGGTTGAGTTGCTTTTCTTGTGGACGTACATTTGTTGGTGCACTGAGTGGATGCTAGATAACAGGCTAGTTGCCGATGACAAAAATATGAATAAGATATGAATTTTGACCTCTGTCTAGAATCTTGTGGAACATACTGGAACCTGATATGGAAACCACAAGAATGTCGGCCCCCCGAGGGCAGGAATTTTTGCCTGTCTGTCCGCTAATGTATACCTGTCTCCTAGAACAGTGCTGGCTCGTGGCAGGTGCTCAGATAATTGAGTCATCTTAATGAGTGGCTGTTGCTATATGGTCTTTGTAACTGAGTGGGTTTACTCCAGCTTAGTTCTGTCTTTAGACCTCTAGATTATTCCTGATTTTATTGTTAACAGCTGATACTACGGAAGCCCTCCCTGGCCTTTTCCCTTTTGTGTGTGGGAGGTTCTTTAATTTCAGTAAGTCCTCAAGTCTGACATAATATATCCAAGAGTCTGGATATTTTATCTTACTAAACTGCTTCCTTCAGTGATAGTACCACTTTCTTTTTGCCCTCAGCAAGGCATCAGTATCTCAGTTACCCTCTTTCTGCCATTAGATATATATTTTTAATTTGCCAATTTAGCAACAAAAAGCCTTGCTTTAATTTACTTGTTTTGGTTAATTTTGAGCTTAGATTTTTTCTTTCTTTCTTGTATTTCTTCTTTGGGGAAATTTCTATTTCAGCTTTTGTTATTTCCTACAAAATATTTTCCCTAGTCAGTTTGTATTTTAATTTCAATTGTGGGTTATTTTTCCCCATGTTTTCCTCCAGGATAGCTGCTAAAATTATTTTGAAATTGATTAATGTCTTATATTAAATTAATTAGACACCTGCAGTAGCCATTACAGTGGGAAATCATAATGCTGGCAAACAATGAAAACAGTGAGTTTTTTACTGAATACAGGAAAACTCACCACTTAATAATCTTCTATTTTATTGAAAAAAGTGCTGATGATGGCTTTGCAGATACAAGTGAAATCTGACCTTCATAGACATTAAATGATTTGCAATTTCTTCTTCATACAACTCTTCTTCATTGTCTCATATTACCAGATACAATCATAGAATGGAAATAACATTTGTCTTTTTAAAAATTCATTTTAAAAAGATGTGTTGTACCAATCCCTATCTCTTACCATATATAAAAGTTAGATTAGCTAATAAAGATAGATTAAAACTTAAATGTAAGAGCTGACTAGAAAAAAAATGTGTTGTCATTGAATTTCTTGTCTTTGTTATAATACTCATGAAGTTTTCTTTCTGATGAAGGGTTTTTTTTACAAGAAGAAATGTTACATTTTACACAGTCAGATATTTCTTTTTTTATGTGTATGATTTGTTTTCAAACTTACTTTCCCTTCACAGAACTTTGAGAATTCAGTTGCTTCACATGTTTTTAATGGTTAACTCTTTAATCTGCCTAAGATTGCTTGATATCATGTGTAGTCATAATTTTTTTAATAATTCTAATTTTGAGTTATTATATTCTCCCAGGATAGTGTATGACACTAAGAATATAACCATTTTGCATATTGCTTAATAAATTACGTGTTCGTGAGATATACACACCCAAGCCCATTCATTTATATGTCAAGGAGGGGTGGTTGCTTTATATGCAATATGCTCTGTGTCAGATGCCTTCTGTTCATCTTGATTGTAAGCAGTGCTTTAAAATCTTTATTTTAAAAATGCTTTTGCCTATCCTAAAGAGGAAATAATTTTCTTTACTATCTTGTCCCTATTCATTGAGCTTCTCCTTATACAAATTACATGTAATACAAAATTAAATAATACACACTCTCTTTTTTTTTGGAGAAAATCTTGCTCTGTCACTCACAATAGAGTGCAGTGGCGTCACCTTAGTTCACTGCAACCTCAAACTCCTGGACTCAAGCAATCTTCCTCCCTCAGCCTCCCAAGTAGCTGGCACCACAGGTGTGCACCACCACACCTGGCGAATTTTTCTATATTTTTGGTAGAGATAGGGGTCTTGATTTTGCTCAGGCTAGTCTTGAACTCCTGAGCAAGATCAAACTAATCGAACTCCTGGGATTGCTCAAGTGATCCTCCCGCCTTGGCCTCCCAGAGTGCTAGGACTACAGACGTGAGCCACCGCGCCGGGCCCACTGTCTGCCTTCTAATAGCTTGTAGTTTTCAAGGAGATTCAAGCCCTCAGACAAGATTTTTCTGACTGAGATGAACTTAACACAGTCAGTAGAAAAAGATGATCTATTTTGGCATACAAAGAAAATCATAGAATTTGAATCTAAATTTATTTTTTATCTCATTTTTTAAATTTTCAGTTTTCATCTTTGTTTTATAATATGCAGTATATGTTAGTTCAGTATCATAATCCATGTATAAATATACTTAATACTTGTGGTGTGTGCTAAAAATTTTTTATCGTTAGGGCATAAGATGATAAAAGTTTAGGGAGCATTGTCCTAATGTAAACATAAGTAAAAGTATGCTCTGATGAATGTTATCGTGGCAGGCCACTAAGGGCTACAGGAACACAATCAGTTATTTGCTAGGGAAGGGGCTGGAACAGGGTGGGTGGGTCAGTGGAGCTGGCCCTTAAACGATGCGTTGAAGTTTGCCAGAAGATGAGAAGCAATTCATGAAAAGCTGGTGGTATACTCAAGGTGATAATTTTTTATTATTGAAATTTTCAGTCAATAATAAACTTTTATATATCGTGATTATTATATTATACCAAATAAGTTTGGTAATGGTTATTGAGTAAAGTTATAATTTCTGGTTTACGAGATTGTTTTTTCTAACATTGTGTACATTGTTCTGAATGTACCCATCTATTTGGGAGAGGAGTTTATTACAGATTTCTGCTCACATGATTACTCAGTAGTTGCCTTAAATATTAGGACTACAGGAATAACCTTGCATTTTAGATTGTATTATTGAAATTCAATAACCACTGTGTTGATGAATAAACACCCTCGAAATTGTAGGTCTTCTGTTTGGTAATGGCTACAGCAATAAAAATGTGCAAACCTGCGTTCGTTATTTTAAAGGCATTATTTCTCAGAAAGAATGGTTTATACTTTAGCCATTATAATTAAGTTTGTTAAACATGAAACAGCATAAGGATGCGCTCTGTAAATTCCACGTGGGCAGGAGCAGTGTCGTACCACCTGATGAGGCCGGGGTCTGGCCAGCACTTGGTGGCCTCAATGATCAGCTGCCTGAAGAAGGACGTGGAGGGGGAGGGAACAGCCAGCACTGCCATTGGCTGCTAGTTCAAAACCGTTGTGATGGCAGAGAGCTTGTTTCAGATGTGTCTGATGTATTATTCTCTTGTCACACTTCAGCTTGCCAATTCTGTAACTCCTTGGGATATCTTGCTGAGCTTAATTGCAGCTGCCACTCACGATCTGGATCATCCAGGTGTTAATCAACCTTTCCTTATTAAAACTAACCATTACTTGGCAACTTTATACAAGGTTAGTGCAATTTTATCACCCAAATTTCTATTTGTGCATTCTAGAAAATGTTTCACGTTTTGAGGAAATGAAGATAGTGAAAACAAATTCTCAGTGAATGTCAGAATTTTAACCAGACTGATATTACTAATAAGTATTTATGTCCAGAAAGAGATTTGTCACTAAATAACTCAGAAACGTACTTTTTTGTAGAATACCTCAGTACTGGAAAATCACCACTGGAGATCTGCAGTGGGCTTATTGAGAGAATCTGGTTTATTCTCACATATGCCATTAGAAAGCAGGTAGGTATTTGTTAGCAACTCTGGGAATTAAGTTGGCAAAGTAATTTTATAATGTTTTAAAAATTGTTATTATTGCCTCTGCTGATCTAGATTGCTAAAAAAAAATTATGTTCAAGTGTTCCACAGTTTTCAGTGGCTGATAAATTTAATGGATAAATTATTTTAATAATTTATATCAAAATTTTAATAATTCAAATTGTTCTGCAGTATAGTAACATTTTCATGAACATTTATTTTTATGAAAGACCATTCCATGGATTTGAATACTATAAAATTTACTTTAAATACACAGTGGCTCAGTCATAGTTTACTTTGTATTTACATAAATAGATGTTACATATCTCCACTTTATACACAGCTAAGTAAAACTTTAAGGTCTAGGTGTATATGTGAATTGGATAGAAAGTAGACATTCTGTATCATAAATAGATTCATCGAAGTCTTTTTTCAGGAAGTTTTCAAAACTGATAAGAAAATAAAGAGAGTGCATTATATCCTCAATAGCGTAGTCCTGGAGTCAGTTCTAGAGCTATAGGATAAAATAATGAATGGAAAAAACAATAGGAAATACTAATATTTTAGAAAAAATAATTTAATGTTAAACAGGGCATTTGAGGGTTTAATTAAAAGCATTAATGTAAATAAGCCCAACATGATGGTGCTGGTTAACAAAATCTCACAAGACTGGCATAGCATGGTCCACAAACAAAAGCTTTTACTAAAGCTGCACTCAGAGAAGATACACTTCAGAAAACCATGTCAGTGGATCTAAACCATCCAAGTCAGGAAAAATGGTGAGGCATAAAAATATATTTGGGTATTAAAATTTAAGTTACACTCACTGTTCTATCCTTTCCCTTTCATAATTTAAAACAACTTTATAAAAAACTAAGTGTTTTGTGTAATGACCATAAGAAAAAAGATGGACTTTATTTTTTATTTTTTTAAATCTTTATTCATGGATACCATTTGGAGTATGACAATACTTCTGGTAAGTAAAATCATTTCTTGCTGTAGTACAAATATAGTAATACAAATTGCTTAAGCACACAGTGTTTGTATATATAAATTATGGGGTTTTTTTATTAAGACAGATTGAAATGTTTGTTTCGTTATTCCCTTTATATCATGTTTTGCATTTGATGATTAACCCTGCTGAGTTCTCAGATTTAATAAAAATAAAAATAGAAATGAGGAATACTACTTAATAGCATCCTGTAATGTTTTCTTCATTTATGGTTTATTTTATTTAATATTTAATATTGTAAGCTGACAGTTCATTACTGTTCATCACACAAAGATAATGTTCGTTATGGCCCATTAAAACAAAAGGCAGGAATTTTTTTAAAGTGTATTTCTTTTGTTATTTGATTTGAGGCTGTTTTTAAAATGATATAATGTATTTGCTATTTATATTAACATGTTACCTTTTTCCCTCCAGAGAATTAAATATTCCTATTTACAAATAATTGATTGATTCTTGACTTTGACTATGAAAATATAGTTGAATCTAAACTTTAGTAAGTTATTCAGTGGAATTTCATCAGGATTTCATCAGGCATCTTAGTCAAAATGTCTATAGGAGTCAGTTGTTGAGTGTGCTTTTATTCTTTCCATTTGAATCTTCCTTCTGCCTTTCAGATCTCAAGTGCCAAAAAAACAAACCAAAGTTGTTGCCCTCAGCACAAGAATTTTCCAGTAAAGAATCTCAGCAAATAATTTTTTTAAACGACATACCAGAATTATATTGATTTTTTTTTTTAAAGTAAATAATTCCACCTTGGCTGGCAAAATAAAGGCACTTGTTTTGGAATGTTTGCATATTGGTATTTTCCTACAAATTCTCTTGGTTTTAATTTTGATTATTTTAATGGCTTTTGATGCATTTTTAAAAACTCATTTTTGTGATAAATTTTAAGTTGAATGACAATTAGAATATCTTAGGACTCTATAACGCTTTCTGACTATTAAGTTTAAGGAAAAAATATCAAGAAGTAACTATTTAATTGAAAATCTTATATTTTCTCTTTATATTTCTCTAATTCCAGGCAACAAATGGAGACTCAGATAGGTGCTTTGATACTAGCCACAGACATCAGTCGCCAGAATGAGTATCTGTCATTGTTTAGGTCCCATTTGGATAGAGGTGATTTATGCTTAGAAGACACCAGACATAGACATTTGGTTTTACAGGTAAAAGGGGGCTTGGAAAGATTCTATTTCTAGGGTAAATCATGTCATTGTTAAAATAAAAACGAAATATTCTAGCACAGTTTTTTAGAGTGGTTAAATCTTAAGGGAAAGCTAAGGAATTTCTTTTAATTAGTACACATATTTTACAGAAGGAGATCACCAGCAAATCTGCCACCAGGGAAGATACCATTGCTTTCTGTATTTGTCATAAAGTTTCTGATGAAAACAATTTCTGCAAGATTAGGGTACCAATCAACAAAGAGCATTTTATTCTAATAAATTCTCACATCTAAAAAATAGGAGAGAGAGAATTGGATTATTTATTTCTAGTTTATGGTTAATCCAGTCCTAGGGCTTGGCTCTTTGGTACTGTTGTCAAGCGTGTATAATTAGATTAGCAGTCTTACTGCCTCTTCATGGGCATTTCTGCAAAAACAGTTGGTAGAAACAATAGCATTATAAAATTAATATGAAGGACAGTTTTCTGTTGCAATATTTTTGTGTTCTTTGTCCTGGTATTAGAGTATATTTAAACTTCCTACATTGAGATTTTACTTTATTTTCTTAAAACAATTTTAATATTTTGTTTGCTAGATGGCTTTGAAATGTGCTGATATTTGTAACCCATGTCGGACCTGGGAATTAAGTAAGCAGTGGAGTGAAAAAGTAACAGAGGAATTCTTCCATCAAGGCAAGTGACAAGTGTTGAATGATAATTAATATATTCAGTTCATTTTTTAGCATCATAAGAATAAAATAAGAACTCAACCATTCAGAAGAGTCTAGCAGTAAATTCTCGATATTTTTAGTGACAATTGACAGTAGATGTACATATAATCAGTAATATACAAATGGAGCATCTGTTTTGAAAATTAATAGTCCTCTTTTGGAATGACGAGATGTATGTATGCATTTATGAATATACATGAGTATACATAGATTAGACTTGAAATTTTACCTCTACAGAAAGATTTCCCTGAACTTGCTCCATCCTTGTCATGTGTGGAGGGCCATATGAACATGGAAGATGTTATTTTTGTGTGTGATTTAAAGCCAGGATCTAGGGATCATTTCATGCACCTTCCTTTTTAAAATCTACATTGTAAATTAAAATGCTGACAGCATTACATTCTTGGGTAACACCTAGTAAAAGTTTTTGACCTCCTCCATTTAAAGAAAGATATCAGCTCGGCAACCTTTTCCATGTGTAAATAACTTAAATTTTAAAAAGAACTAATTAAGAAGCTATCCTCTTGTGAGGAGTATGTTTTTCTTAAGGAATTTACAAATATGATAAAGGCTTTAATTATATGCTTAACCAATAAGTGTGTCTCATACTAATGGTTCTATCTCTTTTTTTAATTTGTAGGAGATATAGAAAAAAAGTATCATTTGAGCGTGAGTCCACTTTGTGATCGTCAGACTGAATCTATTGCCAACATCCAGATTGGTAACTATACATGTTTAAATATAGCTGGTTAGAAAAATGCCACTGATTTTAATTTTGTCAAGAATAGAAATATATTTGAAATAGAAAATATTAAAATTACACTCATTTCCATTTTTTAAAATAATTTAACAAATTTTACGTTTATTCTCTCTTATGTGGCTCTTATAATTTACTCTCATTTGATCTTAGGTCATAAAAAGTATAATTTTGCAGAGTAGGCAGCAATAACTTTGTTTTTGTTCTAAAACTGAAAGAATACATTATTTGCCCATGTGGAAAGTTCCTTTGCATAATTCCGGGACTGCCATTTTAAAATGGAAAAGTGACTCACTGAGTGTGATGGTAACGGGAAGACCAGTTTCCACTACTGCTTCCTTTTCTGACCTGTTGATTAGATCTAACCTTTCGGCATCCTATGCAGGCCTCTCCTAATTAGGCCTCAAATTCTCTGCACCCATCTTCCCCCACCTTCCCCTTGATTTACCTATGTACGGCAACTTGGGAACTCAGTGTTCCCCAGATCTGTGCTGCTCCTTCACTGTCTGTACCTTGCCAGTCCTTCTTGTCTGCCTAATCAAGTCCTTTTTCTTGAAGACTCAGCTCAAACATCACCTTCTCCAGAGCCACCCTCCAATCACTTCAAGGAGAGTTAGTCACTCCTCTTCGAGATGCCAGAGCACTTGATACATCTCTCTCATGGCCTTGCCTTGCCTTGCCTTTGGTTCGTATTCCTGAGGCACATGAGAACTACTTGTTGAGTGAACTAGTAACTACAATAGAAAGCATAATGCAATGTTCTGTGATTGAAGTTCGTGCAGCTTGTTGCAGAAGGGCATAGGTAGGATGGTGTGTGTTGGGGTTTGGGTATAAAGATGGGGAGAGGTAACTCAACAAGGAATCGAGGGAGGAGTGTAACGTTGGCAGCCGGTGTTGAGTAGGGCCTTTGAGGATTAGGCTGAACATAGTGAAACCCAAACTTCAGAAAGATACGATTTCTAGAAATTCAGCAGGTGACATAATACTGTGGCATAACACTCTGAAAGGAGGACCATGCTGTGGGGTGAAAAATTCAGAAACATAATTCTTACATTGTGATGGCAAAGTGTCCTCACGTGGAAGACTGGTGGTGCCTGGTGTGAGTGAGGGGGGACAGGTAGACGAAGTGAAGACGAGCGTGCAGAGTGAGGCCAGACCCCCGCGTGTGCGGGCATGCCGAGTCTCTGAGAGCTCACACTGGCTGGGGATGCTGAGCTTAGCAGGATGTTTTTCTTTGGGGAGGACAGTCAGACAATTAAGAAACAGATCTGCTTTGTCTTGATTCTCTGGTAGAATAATCGTCAAATGTGAAAGATGAAAACATGGGCAGAAGAGAATCGAATTGGAGATAGGTGAATGGGTACTCAACTCACTCTAGCTACTTTAAATAAATGTCTTTTTGCCTGAGTAAACTACTGTCTCGTTTAATGAGAGAACTTGCAAATGAGGTTTTAAAAAATGCAATTTTTATAAGGGACCAGAAGCTAGGTCCCTTAAACTGTTCATCTCAAACTACCGATCTTGTCAGTGTTGAACAGACCTAGAGTGGGCTGTCAGAGGGACAGGCTTAAGATAACTGATCATGATAGTTCACATCTACTGACTCCTCACAACAACCCAGGAGGCAACACGGTGAGTGTCTCCCTTTTTCAGATCCTTTGTCCACTTCACACTGTTAACAGATGGTGTTGGGCTTCAAATTCAGGTCTTTCTGACACCCAATCCCAGCCTCTCAACTACCACACTAAGTAGTGAATACTATTACCCAGCCTGGGGTCAGTAAGTCCAATTCATGTTTAATTAATACAATTCCCTTCTTTGATAGGAATACTAATTCTGTTGAATAAGAAAATATCACATACTAGATAAAAGTAAGGCATTTGACAAGGCATCCTATAAAATCTGCAAGGATAGAGTGGAGGCTTGGAGGGCTAGTGCAATTAGGTGGATTCACAAATGGTTGAACAGCTGGGCTCGAGGTACTCCGAAAGAGAGGTTGTGTCCATGGCTCTGGGCTATTCATGTTTATTAGCTGCTTAATTTAAGATCCAAAAGAAATTTTAGGTTAACATAGAGCCGGAAGTGACAGCTAATTTGTTGGATGTTACAGACATCTTTGGATCCCCAAAGATGTCAACCAGTTGGAACAGTGGGAGGAATGAAGTAAGATGAATCATGTAAAACCTATGATAATAAGGCTCTGCATTTGGGCACAAAACTCCATCTGCTCATGACTTAACCACGGCACACAGGAAGGACATGGCATTGGGTGGCAGGCTCAACATGACACTGTGGTGTGAGGATGGCTGCCAAAAGCTGCTGCGTTCTTGGACTGCAGTAATGACATTTTCTGTTTATTATCTCTTTTTCTTCACCAGAATATAAGCTCCTTGAGGACAGGGGTCTTGTCTGTCTTACTGCTTTTGCCCCAGCCCCCTAGAATAGTGCCTGGTACATAGTAGGCTCTCAGTTAATATGTGTGGAGAGAATGGACCAATGAAAAAAAGCAAGCCTTATTGCAGATATAATTCCTATTTCAGATACCATATTTATGTACACTTGAAAAAATTCAACCATCAGTCTGGGCACAGTGGCTCACACCTGTAATTCCAGTGCTTTGGGAGGCCGAGGCAAGAGGATCGCTTGAGGCCAGGAGTTCAAGACCAGCCTGGACAATAGAGCGAGACCTCCCCCCTCCACCGTCATTTATGCTCAATATACAATATGATTTGATTGATAAGCTATGTTCTATGGGGCTTCTTTTGACCCTGTAAGTGTTTAAAAAAATAGGTCCCTGTACACATTTGGTGTTCACGTTAATAATTTTTTAACTAACCTCGCCTGTTATTTTTAGACTGATTAATTCTTATCGTGAGTTTTAGCTTTATATATTCTGTGTTAAATAAAGTGACCAATTGTAATCATGACCAGGTGTGAAGATTTCCATCCCTGAAGGGATAAAGCAATAAACCCCCTGTAGCTCCACTTCAGCTGAGACCACAGAACCCGGTCCTGGAGGCGTCTCAGTCTCCAGCTGTTGCACTGGAACTATCCTTCAACTTACGTTATGCCCTGGTATCCTCCGAGTTGGTATGGCCACTGCGTTTGCTCAGGTGAAAGAGGGCAGTTGTGCCACTAAGAGGAATAACCAGGAAAAATTTGCTGTGTTTGTCGGTTTGCCTTTACTTAAAGTTCCATTGAGTTACTTGAGCAATTGATTCTTCAGAGAAGATATGTAAATTACACACACACACACACACACACACACACACACACACGAATCTTTTGAAAAATAAGATTTAGGGAATATTGGAATGGGACTAAAGAAGGTTAACACGGTATTAGATGTTTTAAAGATAAAACTTTAGCACATATGTTAATAACTTTCTTCTCTAATTTTCTCAAGGTTTTATGACGTACCTAGTGGAGCCTTTGTTTACGGAATGGGCCAGGTTTTCCAATACAAGACTCTCCCAGACGATGCTCGGGCATGTGGGGCTGAATAAGGCCAGCTGGAAGGGACTGCAGAGAGAACAGCCCCGCAGTCAGGACGCTGATGCTGCATTTGAACTGAACTCACAGCTATTACCTCAGGAAAATCGGTTATCGTAACCCCCAGAACTAGTGGGACAAACTGCCTCCTGGAGGTTTTTAGAAATGTGAAATGGGGTTTTGAGGTGAGAGAACTTACTCTTGACTGCCAAGGTTTCCAAGTGAATGATGCCAGCCAGCATTATTTTTTCCAAGATTTCCTCTATTGGATCATTTGAACCCACTTTTTAATTATAAGACCCGAACATATAGCAATATGCGCTTGGCTTTTGTGCGAAACCTTGAATGTGCAAAGCCCAGCAGGAGAGAACCTGAAAGGAGGAACAAAGCAAGTTGTGAGGTGTGCCACGTGTTTTTCAAAGCATCTGTTCTTCAGACCGTGAAACTTGAACTGAATCTTTCAGCAGCAATCTCCTGGAATTTAACCAGTCTCATGCAACAATGTGTATCTTGTACCTTCCACTAAGTTCTCTTTGAGAAAACGGAAATGTGAAGTGCCCAGCCTCTGCTGCCTCTGGCAAGACTCAATGTTTACAAACCAACTCTGAAAATACTGGTTCTAAATTGCCTTGGAGCATGATTGTGAAGGAACCACTAAAAAAATTTAAAGATCAAACCTTAGACTGCAGCTCTTTCCCCCTGGTTTGCCTTTTTTCTTCTTTGGATGCCACCAAAGCCTCCCACTTGCTATAATTTTATTTTGTGCACTGGAAACAGCATTTATGATAGAGTACCGCCAAGCTTTCACTCCAGTGCTGTTTGGCAATGCAATTCTTTTTTTTAACTATTAGTTTTTAATTTGGGGCGGGAGGGGAAGACACCAATGTCCTAGCTGTATTATGATTCTGCAGTGAAGACATTGCATGTTGTTTTCACTACTGTACACTTGACCTGCACATGCAAGAAAAAAGGTGGAATGTTTAAAACACCATAATCAGCTCAGGGTATTTGCCAATCTGAAATAAAGTGGGATGGGGAAGTGTGTCCTTCAGATCAAGGGTACTAAAGTCCCTTTCACTGCAGTGAGTGAGAGGTATGTTGCGTGTGAATGTATGGATGTGTGTTTGAGTGCATGTTTGTGCATGTATGACTGTGCATGTGTTATGTTTATCCATGTGGGAAATGATTTGAAATGTAAGCTTTTATTTATTATTTTAGAATGTGACATAATGAGCAGCCACATTTGGGGGAGGGAAAGGTAGGTAAGCTGTAACAGATTGCTCCAGTTGCCTTAAACTATGCACAAAGCTAAGTGACCAAACTTCTTGTTTTGATTTGAAAAAAGTGCATTGTTTTCTTGTCCCTCCCTTTGATGAAACGTTACCCTTTGATGGGCCTTTTGATGTGAACAGATGTTTTCTAGGACAAAATACAAGGACTAATTTTAAACTTAAAACATTCCACTTTTGTAATTTGTTTTAAATTGTTTTATGTATAGTAAGCACAACTGTAATCTAGTTTTAAGAGAAACCGGTGCTTTCTTTTAGTTCATTTGTATTTCCCTTGTTACTGTAAAAGACTGTTTATTAATTATGTTTACAGTTTGTTGCAACAGCCATTTTCTTGGGAGAAAGCTTGAGTGTAAAGCCATTTGTAAAAGGCTTTGCCATACTCATTTTAATATGTGCCTGTTGCTGTTAACTTTTGATGAATAAAAACCTATCTTTTCACATTTTTATCTTTGATATTTACGGTATAACTCAATCCTTTGGAAATCACGATGCTAAATTACAAGGAAATCAAAGTTAGCTTCTTGGCTCCTGCATTCACGCATCAGATGTTTGTTCAGTCTGAGCTTATCCACTATTGTCTGCACCTTAGGAATGAGCACATAGCCCACGCTGAGCCCTGGTGCAGGTTTGCTCAGAGTCTTGACTAATCCAGGGTACAGGCCAGCTTGGAGCCAGGCCTTCTGCCTCCATAGCCTTTTGTTCCCACAGCTGGGAACAGACATCAGCAACTCTTGCAAGTACTAAAATACTAGCTGTGTTTATTTCTATCACTGACCTTTTTAAAATAATAACAAATGGCTGCTTCTACTTGATTGATATCAGTGTCAAGAAAGGTACCACCGTACCTCTCCTGTATCTTCCCAGATCCAATTCAGTAGAAGGGATATAGTGTAAAATTTTAAGTCAGACATTACTGTCATTATTTGTATAGAAGAGTGATGTCCAATAGAAATATAATGCAAGCCACATAAGTAATTTTCAATTTTCTGATAGCCACATAAAAAGGAAAAAGATGGAATTAATTTTATTTATTGTAATATATCCAAATATTTTATCATTTCAGCATGTAGTCATTATAAAAAACAATTATCAAAGAGATGTTTTACATCCTTTTTTTTTTTTTTGGTACCGAGTCTTTGAAATCCAGTGTGAATTTTACACTTACAGCACATCTCAATTCAGACTAGCCATATTTCAGGTGCCCACTATTCACGTGGCTAGTGGCTACCGTATTGGACAGTGTGGATATAGAGGTCTACGGGCAGTAGAGTGTTACCTGGGGAAGGTCAACTGGCCTCTCATATGCGGTGGCACCACCTTGGCAAATCTGATGTACCCAGAGAGTCTGATAAGGATCCGTAAAAGCTCACAGACCCGGTTTGTCAGCATATAGAGAGTGGAATCATCTCATGGCAAACTCACATTAACCAAGCTCACAGTAACTGATTTTTTAAAAAAAATAGTGTCAATATTTTCATTTACAATAAGAAATATAACTATCCATTATTCTCTCCCTTTAGGCAAATCTTCCTGGGAAGCCAAATTATGATCAGCTGGTTACTTGGTGAGCACGGATTCTGAGCAAGGGAAGCCAAGTTGCCTCATGCATCCATCTCCCTATCGGGATATACCTGCCGATAATCATGTTTGTGGACCAGGGTACCCTCTTCCCCTGGAAGGTGCTAGAGATTCTCTGCCAGCAGTTGCTTCTCCACATCAGCTTCTGATTGGCACATCCATTAGATCTGCCATTACCTTCGCCCTTGTTTCCACTGAGCCCACCTAGGCTCCGTTCTCCCTGTGTATGATTGCTTACTTCTGCTCCGACCCATTGTCTGTCTGATAGTTTAATGCTCAAAGGATTATCTTATTTATACATTCTCAGGGGAACACCTGGGTATTGCTCTCATTTCCTGCCTTCACATACATTAATAATAAACCCATTAAAAATCTGTTTTGTTATGTATATGTGGGACTCTCTTTTTAGCCCTACTTCTTAATATGACCTATATTCCTTGAATATTTATTTCTCTAGAAAAATTTGAGGAAACAGTTAAATATTTAGAAGACATTTTTTAAAAAGTAAATATTACAGAATAGAATGCAAAATTGACATGAATTTTCAAGATAAAACGAGAGACTTCAAAGAATTGTTGAGCATGCAGCAGCCCTATTTAGGTCTCTGCTCTAGGGGTAAACGTCCTTGGAGAGAAAATTTTGACAGGCCCTAACTTAAAAAAAGAAAAAATATTGGTTCCTGGTCAACATTTGTACTCACTGTAAACGTGATGGTTTGTAATGATCCTCTTTGTATAAAATAAGTAAAAATTACATTTTATGTCCTTTGCAAACCTGGGAAATCTATTTGTACCTGAGGTACAGGTTAGAGGTGCTAGTAATTTCATGAAGATTCCAAAAACAGTCTCTTTTTCCAAAATGCTTTCTTGGTTTTTATTGAGCTTTCTAATTTCTTAAAACTTTTAATCAGAGGTTTCCAATGTTTTCAAGCATGTATATTTTAATGAATAATGTTTAAATCCCCTCCCAATCAGCATTTCCTGATTGTGGAAATACACAGTGACCAATAGCTAATATGAATTCACTGTTGCTTTTAAAGAAATGTGCATATTAATCACCATAGCATCAGCATACATTTGAAGCATATAGTAATACAGGTATGTGCAGGACTCAGTCTGCAGTGTTCCTTGCTAAAGACCTGCGGATGACTGTGTCATCTGGAAGGCCCCCAGGGGTCCATGGACTACAGGTGGGCCCACCACTACTTGGGGGTAAGCTGATGGCCAGCACATAGCAGATCTCCATCTTCCTGTGCCCAGCAGAGGGTTTATGTCAATTGGGTCGTCGTCAATAAACATTTGTTGAAAAAATTAATTTGGAATTGATATGTCCCCTTTATGGCTATCAATACATCACTAAAAGAAATTATATCGAAACCTGTCCATGTTGAAGTATGTGGTAGTGATATCTGAGTCCCTGTTGTGTGCAGAGCATGGCACTGGATGTAATAAAAAGGGTATTAAATGGCATATGTTTGAGTAACAGAACAATGTGTGCAACGTGTTTGTCATATAGCACGGCAGGTTTCCGTATTGTACAAAATGAGTAATATGTTGGGTGGCTGTTTAGGAGAATGAATGGTTTAGTTAATGATGAAAATAACACCATTTCTAGGTTTTTTTTTTTATTATTAACATCTATGAATGGTAGAAATCATTTAGCCTTAGAATTTGAGTCTAAAATATAGTTTTAAATGTTCAATATGATACTTTTACTAAAATACTAAATTTTATCAATTGTATTTTTTAGTTTTATACCTAGATTTTCTAAGTTGTCCTGAAATCCATCTTAAAGTCTGGTAGGATGGCAGGGGAGAGAAAGCTCCTTATTTTTAATATTAGATTTCTTACTGGCTATAATTTAAAACTGAGGCACTGAGACTTAATTGACTTACTGAATCTTTCCACTGGTCCCATCATAGTCTTTAAGAAATTCTGTCTTATACTACAACGCTTATTTTTAAGCTACAATTTATGAGATTTTTCTGACCATAGATTTGAAGTATTTCTTTTGTTGAGCCATGTCCTATAAAGAATCAGGAGACTAATGATTTCCCAAGTTCCTTTCTTAGCTGAAATTAGGTTTTAAAAATTTATCTAAAGATAAGCTTTTTGAAGGAAATAATACAAAGGAATATACTTGTCTTAGTTCGCTCAAGCTGTTACAACAAAGTACTATAAACTGGGGGACTTATAAGCAACAGATATTTACTCCTCACAGTTTTGGAGGCTGGGAGTCTGCGATCAGGGAGCCAGCGTGGTCCAGTTCTGGTGGGCATTGTCTTTACAGCTTGACAGACCTGGGTTTGGGTCCTTGGGCAAGTGACCTGATCTTCTGAGTGGCCTCCTAACCTGTAAAATGTCTACCTCTCAGAGTAAAACTGTGTACTGGCACATATTAAATGCTGAATGAAGCATTGCTGTGAGTATTCTCCCTAATTCATTTTCTCATAATCCCTGCTTTATATAAACTCATGGATACAGTTGTACCTCCCAACATCTTTATTTGAGCTCCTGCTAACTGCCTCACTCTGTGGAGGTTTCCAATCCAAATTCCTGGGGGAGAATCTGATTTGAACAGCTCACCAAGGCTGTGTCCTTGGTCACAGAGCAGTGTGTGCATTGCCAGGTGTTCTCTTGCAGAAGGGAAGGCAGGGGTTAAGGAGGGTCTGGAGAGCCCAACCCGAGATCACTGCCCTACATACTTCTCACTTCTCTACCCTTGTTGCTAACACCAGAATTTCAGAATGACTTCCAAACCATACTCTAGTCCTCATCCTTTTTCACCCTTAAAACATGCAGTTTCCACAGCATAGTTCTCTGAGAATACGCCTTCTTTCACCCTTTGTTAAAAAGCTTATCAGGCCAATGAAGAGGGATGGCCACCAGGCAACATTAACAGAGGGCTTTTTGTACCTTTGGTAAAAACCCTGTTGGGAAGAGTCTGGCCTTTTCCCCAAATTAAGGTTTTTCCACCTGGAAAGAAAGAAATTATGAAGGACTTCCCTATGGTAGTTGTTTGGTGTGGAATGGGAGGCGCTATTTGGGTTATCTTAACATTTACCTGCCTGAAAATATCTAAATTTTACCCTTATGGAAGCCCTCTGTGAGCTTAACAAGGGGCTGGAGAATCTACCAGAGAAGAAGAGTTTGAGAAGTCCCAGGTGTAGGAACATTAAGGCTTCTGGCACATATGAAGTGGACTAAGGATAGTAGTCTCAGAGGGAAATGTGCATGAGTTCTGGATCCTTATCCTTGGTTATGCTATTTTTATTGTCCCGTCTGTCCTCCAGAAAGAGCACTAAGACCAATGAAGAACTAGCCTACTTACAAGGCTTTCAAAGAAAGTCTAAGAAGAATCCTAATTGAAATAGGTTCAATAGGGTGGCTCAGAGAATGATAAATCTCTAAGATGAGAAGAGGAAAGAAGACATAGGAACAGGACTCTAGGAATGGATGGAAGCTCATGAGAAATACTGTATTATATTGGGTATAACAATGACAATGTCTTAAACAGTGTCTTAAAACCAAGTGTCTCATCCTGCCTGGCAATCCCAGAGCTGACTTTGTTGGATGAACTGAAAATTTAAACATCTATCTGCCAGATATTATCCCACAGAGAGAACTTCTATTTTTGGAGAACTTCCCAGGACGACGGTTTTTCCAAAGCATTTGTTTCTGCTAGTTATTACCTCGTGACTTCTTCTTCATCACAAGACACAGATTCATAGGAATTCTTAATACAGCAGTAGGATAAGAGTCTTTTTATTATTATTGTTATTATTTTTGGAATTCTCTGGCTAAGGATAAGAGTCTTATGCAGAAGGGCCTATGACTGAGGAAACAACCAGAACTACAGACTGCACGTCCTACCCTCCCATCCCAAGCCTGCACAAGCAAGTGCATAGGATGACGCCTTTTACAGGTTCCAGGGACCACATGTTCTAGGAGAAATCGTACTACTGGAAACTACAGAGACTTTTTGTAAAATAATGCAACACTAAAAATGCTAACTTATTTAACAAGATCACATAAAACTCTAAGTCCAGTGCTCTCTGACTCTCATATTCTCTCTCTCTCTATATATATATGTAAAACATAAAATGAGGGTCTCTGGGTTAGTCGAAATTCATAGAAGACAAAACATACCAAATTACCAACCTTTCTGAGCCTCGGCTATGAAATGTAGAGTTTAACGTTTTTTTTAGATCTAGTACTTTAGGTATTGCGATGGGTGAGGTATTGCGATGGGTGAGAGAACCAGAAACTGAGGTGGGCATGAGAGAAGATGGGAAAACAGATTTCTCCAGCTCAGAAGTGGATTATGGGTTTGAGAATCCTGAGACAACTTGGATACCTTATGCTTGCCCTCCTGTTTTAATGCTGAGATCCCTTTAAGAGAAAAAGTGAATGAGAGATGATGTAACTTATTTTAAGGAATATATTTCCTCCTGAAAAAATGCAGAAGGAAATTATTCTGAAAAGCTACATGTGCAATATAAAAGAATCTTAACCTATTGTAAAGAAAAATATATATATTTATAGGCACTATGGTCCAGGGAAAGTAAAACAGTTTGCTTTATTTTAAAATAGTAACTTTTAAATATTGGAGAACTGGCCAAAATTCAATACTGATACAAATACAAATTTCTTAGGAGGTCAAAATATGTGTCAGGCAAATTTTCCGAATTTCTTTAAAGACAGAATTTTGAACCATATAAAACAATTAGAAACAATGAACATCAACATGTATAAAATAAGCCACAGTTCAAATTTAAGCTGAATAACCAGCCATCTAATTATCTCAAATAATTTTTGTGAATATGTAGGAGAACAATGCACATATTTTCAATAACTTAAAAGTGAATGTCGATCTACTCTTCCCATCTCTTAATTCTTCCACGAAGTATAACTTTTTAAATTAGATTTACATAAAAAATCCAAATATTTACTCATGGTAAGATATTCTAGCATTAACTATACTGAGTCTATCAGAAATAGAAAAATCATGAAGATTTGTCATGCATTTAAAAAATGATCACTTATAGCAAGTTCTCAGAAGACCTAGATAAGAAAGGCAGTTCTCCACTTTCTAATAACACCTATGGTTTATACCGCATAATATAATTCAACAGAACAGCATTTTCACCAATGATAAACAACTTATAGGAAATTCATTCGCCTATTCAATGTTTCATTATAAAGTTAATATTTTGACCAATATTAAAAATTTTAGAACTCTATTATGCTGACATTTTCAAAAGTATTAACTTAGCAACAAGTCATCTTTTTGATGCCATTTATTAAGCTGAAAGGAAAGAAGATGGTACATTCTCGGTTTTACTTAAAAAGGGATTTAATCCAATAATTAATTCGTCACTACTTGAAAACTATACTTTCTTCCTCAGCAATGGATGGCAATGAGGTGAAAGCAGCTTTCCTGGTCCTCAACTTGCCTTTAATAGAAGCATTACAGAATTTCAGCAGTGAACATTACCTGTTTCCTATTCAAACCCCAGCTCCAAGAAAATGTGAGAGAGAATCTAAGATGTGAGTTCTGTTCAAGGCATGAAGATTCCAATCTCAAATATTTCACTCCAACAACTTACGTTATACCAGCTGTTCCATCGCTGAATACTAAATGATCATGGAAAACAAATGAAGATAACAGTACCCTCATTGCCATTATTCTCTAATTTTTACATGAACTGTTTTATACCCAAATATATGTATATAAAACATTTGTACAGATAAATTAGTGTTAAGAATTAAAAATGTGCAGTAACATCCACAAATGTCCTTTCTATGTTCTGAAATCAATACAACTGTTTAAGACTGGAAACCTGAACCCCGCAGGATACACATTAAAAACATGTCAGAATACACATGTTGTGGAACTGACCATCTCATACAAGCAAAACCACACTTACAGTGCTTTCGTTATTGCTTAATCCTATAATTAGGCTAAAAAGGAGACCACTGAATACTACAGTCAAGAGTTTACTAAATAGTGTTGATTTCTACTAGCCAAACAGCCTTCTATAAACCAACAGCAGAACCAGGATAGTCTTTCTCAGCTCATTGTCTATTAGGAGTTTGATACATTTTCAATTAAAGTCTTCATTTTTCCTGTAGACTTCAACATGTGTGGCCCGAACTAGGAAAAAAAAAAAGTATAAATAAAGATACTGGTTCATGTAACAGTAATGATATATCCCCCTCCCCGCAATGGATCAGAGGGTTGAGTATGTTCTGCAGTTAAAACCAAGCAGCTACTGGTAATAATACAACATTTATGACTTGATAGTTTGTTATAAACACAGGACACATCAACAGAATGAAAGGTAAAGAGGTAGCCAAATTGCTTCCTAGAAAACCACAATCATCTTGGCAATACCCTAGTTTTGTACAATTTTACTTCGCTAATTAAAGGGAGAAATACAAAGTTTCCAATGTCTAAAGAGTTTCAAAGGTGCTAGAATTTCTAAGGTTATCTGCCTCTCTGGAAATACAAGCACATATCCCCCAAGATAGTGATGTCAATAAAGGAAATGTATAAATTAGTATTTGAGGGCTTCTATGAAATCTACTCAATCTCCATCTATGACATGATACACGTCCTCCAAGGCTGACATCAAATACACCCTCTTCACAAGACTCACAAGGTGTCCTCAGAGAAAATGATCTTGCTTTACTTTGAAGTTCTATATCACAAAATATACGTTGTCCGAAGATACAAATTTTATTATATTGAATTTTACTTCATTATGGTAAATAAAAATATAACCCTGCATGGGAAATTTAACACTGAAGATTGCTAAGGGGTTAGCACTGAAGATTGTTCAGGGGTTAATTTTTACTTTTGCTCTCTTCTTTATGCTCTTCTACAAGTTTCAAACTTCCGAATGAGTAACTATTAGTTTTATAGTTAGACAAATAAAATTATACATGCTGAACAACGTCATCCTTTTTCCAGCTAGCTGCAATCTACTTGTAGGTAGGGACTAACTCCTCTACCTTATCCCTTTAAGTCTTACAGAGGACACAGCTGAATGACTTGCAAAACACAGGTGATCAGCAATGGGGTGAATTCCCACGTAACAGGAAAAAAACCTGGGCTAACACTCACCAACAGTGTCTCTGAGGTGGCCTCCGATTCAGACTTTGGAACTCCTTTGTCAGCTTCATCTTGGTTATCATTTCGATACCGATAAGCAAATTTCTTTTTCAGAGCCTCTGCTATGAGGGCAGCAGGGTCAGTAGCATCCACCGGCTTGGGCTTTACATCTTGCTCTGACCTTAGAGAAGCGAACAGAAAACGGGGACAGGTCAATACGCCGCCTTTCGCCTAACAGCACTCCCCCACCAGCATCATAATGACTCCGTAAAGACACTGATAAAGACTGCTGGCAGTGAGAGATTTAAGGCTCAATAAAAAAAGCACGTAAGAGTCCAATAAAGAGCCACTTAACGTATCTCCAAAACACTGACTATGGGCTCCTTGCAAGCAATTAGGGTTCCATCCTCCATGCACGTTTAGTGACTACCCTACGGAGCACACAGCATAACTTTATTGAATAAATGACTGAGCAATCCCAATAAAGACCAAATGAAAGGACTGATATTTAAATGAAATGGGGCTAGGAGAGGTGGCTCACTCCTGCAATCCCAGCATTTTGGGAGGCTGAGGTGGGAGGATCACTTGAAGCCAGGAGTTCAAGACCAGTTTGGGCAACATAGTGAGACCCATCTCCACAAAAAAAGAAAAAAATTAGCTGGGTGGTGGCACACCTGTAGTCCCAGCTACTCAGGAGGCTGAGATGGGAGGATTTCTCAAGCCCAGGAGTTCAAGGCTGCAGTGAGCTATGCTTGCACCACTGCCCTCCAGCCTGGGCCACAGAGGAAGACCCCATCTCTAAATACATACATACATACGAACATGAATGAATGAATTAGGAAAACCAAAAACATCACCTGGAAATTATTTTGCTAATCTCTTAGCTACTGTGTATAGGAGCTACTGGGACTCATTTTTTTAAAACTACAAACTAATCAAATTAGTCATGATATAAAACAAAATTGCTCAAGAAGCCTAGTACTTTTGCTTCACAAGACATACAAATGGGGAAGTAAGAAAGAAGGTAAATACATCCTCACCTCTTTACTGACCGAAGTTTTACACTGTTCATATCTTTAAGGATCTCTAGCATATTTGGCATGTCAGGTTTCTTTGGATTGTTCTTCACCAAAGTCTCCCCAGCATTGGCTCTTTTGTGTCTTCGCTCCTTAATCAGATCAATAGCGGATAGGCTTTGGTGGAGCCCTGGTGGAGGCAGAGGAGGGGGAGGGGGAGGTGGCGGTGGAGCGGGTGGCGGCGTGATAGCAGATGTGGTAGAATCTAAGTCACCTACAGAAATAAGGAACAATAAACTTAACCCTGCTGGTATTAGGCAAAGGAAATATCAGTTATCAAAAGTAAAATTATGTTAAGGATTTTTGTATCCCCAAAAACAATATCCTTAAAAAGAATCTCAGTGATGTAAGGAGAGAGGTAGTTTCAATGACTTTGTGAGAAATGCCTGACTCTCAGCCACTGTATCAGTCAATCTAAAAACTCTCCAGATGGAAAAGTTCCATTTAACTTAACAGGGGTGTTTCTGTGATATCGAATGTTCAAGTTGACTGTGGCACAGTTTGAAATCACTTTTAGCAGAAACACAAGTAGGCTGTACTGCATAAACACCTCTATCTTCAATACATACAGTTTGACAATTTAGTGCTTTTATAACTATTTGAAAAAACTGAAAAATTTGTAATTCATTTTAAGTATATTTTCACATAAGACTTATTAAACATTAAAAGACTGCATTGATTAAGAACGTGTTTGGAAGAAAAGTTTTAGACTTACTGTTGAATAAACTTGTGGAAGAACAAAAGAAAAAAAGTGTTATAATTCATTTCTGAAACAAAAAGTAACTCAGATGAGAGTTTAAAAGGCTATAAAATGAGGACCTAAAATTCATCTTTCTGCACAATTGGAGGTTAGAGAGTTGTTCATTGGGTGAATCGTATCGGTTGAGGTGGGAGGAGGACTGATATAAAAATTTTACTCAAAAGATCCACATTCTAGGCTGGGTGCGGTGGCTCACGCCTGTAATCCTAGCTCTCTGGGAGGCCGAGGCGGGCGGATCATTCTGAGCTCAGGAGTTCGAAACCAGCCTGAGCAAGAGCGAGACCCCGTCTCTACTAAAATTAGAAAGAAATCAATTGGACAACTAAAAATATATAGAAAAAATTAGCCGGGCATGGTGGTGCATGCCTGTAGTCCCAGCTACTCGGGAGGCTGAGGCAGGAGGATTGCTTGAGCCCAGGAGTTTGAGGTTGCTGTGAGCTAGGCTGACGCCATGGCACTCACTCTAGCCCGGGCAACATAGTGAGACTCTGTCTCAAAAAAAAAAAAAAAAAGATTCACATTCTAAATAGACCATCTAAATATAACTCCAAAATTATCTATTTACTGAAGTTTTCCTAGTCTGCCAGAAGAGGGGGGTAAAGCAAAAGAAAAAAGCAATTTGAAGTTAAGAGAAGGCAGGACTTGAAATTTTTTAAAAGTGACGTGCGTAAGCAAAGGCCAGCACCCAGCGCCCTGAGTGCCTTCAGCCCTGGCCGTCTCTGCCCTGCCCAGTTCAGATGAGGTTCCCGTATTGGATTATGTTGAAATCCAGAAGCACAGGCGAAGTGGCTCAGAGGCAGGTCAACTGTCCTTACTCTTATCCGACAGAGCTGGTTAACAATGAGTCTAGCCAGGACTCAGGAATAAAAACAGAAAAACAACCACTATTTGCCAACAGGTTAGTGGGCTAGGATTTCAAGGCTATGGTTTCCTCCCCAATATGAAGATACCACACTAATAAAAGCTACAGTATTTGACCAGAAGACCTAAATTCAATTTCTGTTCTGCGCAACAGGAACAACTATTAAGTAGCTGCGTATGCTAAAGCAGCTACTCTCATTTATTCTCACAGTAACACTAACATAGTGTAAAACTATCCCCGTTTTAGAGCAGGAAAGGGAGGTGAAAGGTCAAGTGCTGGCCTCAGGACACAAAGGTAAACACCACCGAGCCCCCCATGACCACAGAAATCCAGGCTCCTTTCATGGAGGAGACAGAAACCCATGGACACAGACAACTAAGTTTCCCAAAAGAAAGGAAAGGATTCACAACGGTAGCAATTCAACTGCACGAATTTCAGTGTATTCAAAAGATATGTCCTAGTCATCCTCTCTGATACCATCAAGGTTTTTCAAAAGAAAAACACCATCTAAGCTTGACTAGGTCCTGTACTGGACATGCAAAAAGGAAGGACTGACCCTTGGCTTTTTTCAGCAAACCCAAAGGCTGTTACCTACTAATGAATTTTAAAATAAGTGGCATTCTCCTAATTTCCAGTCTGCCAGTTAAAACAAACAAATGTAGGACTTACAGACCTGCAATGAGATTTTGCTGTTCTTGCAGGGTCACAATTTTGGCAATCTGAGCTCTAAGAGCAGCAAGTTCGTTTTCAAGAGCACAGATCTTCTGCAATGCTTCCTCATTCGCCAGCGCTGGAGTCTTCAGGGGAGGCTCTTCCTGAGACAAGTCTGGTAAGGAAATCTGCCTTCTCGGGGGCTTCGCAAACAAAGGAAAGTCATCCTGAAGAGGTGTCCTTGACCTGACCTCTGTCCTGCAAGAAAGACATAAGGTTGGCTGTCACAGGCTTTGTAAGGAGATATGAAAAATTATCATTACCATTAATAAAGTATCAGAGCGTAACACTCAACAACCACTTTTCAGGCCGATCTTACATAAATCCCCTCCTGTTTAAGTGTTAAAACATCAATGCACCTGTCAACCTTATATAGCTACAAACTACATCTGAGGTTCTTGTTGCCATCCTTCTTAACCTTAATCTCTATATAATATGCATAAACCAACACTATCAGGAGGCAGCACAGATTCTAGCAAAGATTGTGCTTATTCATGTTGAATCTTTTTGGTTTCTTCTGAGAAGAAACTTTTAAATGCTCTTCGAAATGGTAAACTAATTACTAGTTATATTTGACTACAAAATCAAATCAATGATCCATTAGTCCTTCCCCAGGGTCTTGGCTTCTGCATATCAATGTCCGTGTTTTCCATGTACGATAGAAAGATCAAATTATAAGACATATTGTGACAATGTAGGCCAAATACAGCATCGGAAACTGAAAAGGAGAAAAAGAAACCATTATAATTGAACTCATGCAGTAACTACATAAATAGTCTCATTCTCATTTGGGTATAAATTGTTTTTTTTTTAACGTGGGGTGCCTGTGACCTCCAAATGGAGGAAGTCTTTTGGGGTTGAGAATAAAATTCAGATTTCTTTTCAACTGTCAATTTATATACTTATCTATTTGCTCATATTTTCTACAATTAAGTTTTCCCAGCCTGCATCCCACCTTTAAGCCCTTTCCTATCTGAAATTCTTTCCTTTCAAAAAATAGTCCTAGTCTCACTTTTCCCTTACGGGCTCAGAAAAGTCCTGCATACTGTCTTTTGACCTTATAGTCATTTAGAACTCTATAACACCAAAATAATTCTTCATGTAAGTACCGGAAGTAATTGTATTCATAGCTCTCAGCTCTAGATGATTCTACCTTGGGAGTAGGAAACCCAACGCCCTAATGCTATATCTCTTGGGAAAAGCCTCCAGTGTTTGAAAGTTACTAAAAAAGACCGGAAGCTAACACCAAATGTAACCTCTGTTGTCAGAGGTGGGCCTGGGGGCTTCCCTCTTCCTCACCACATTTATCTAAGCCCCATGAGGAAGATACTATTATTTTACTGCTGAGGACACAGCTCAATATCACATAGCTAGTGTGTGGAAAAGCCAACATTGGAGTTGAGATTTATGCAGTTTTTTCCTGCTAGCAATGTTGCTTTCCTTCTATGTAAGATGACAGAAGTGTTATTTAACCCTAATTCAAATACTTACAGTTTTTGGAGATAAGGATATACTGTAAGGAAAAAATCTGCCCATTTCTGGTCAAAGACTTTAGCCACATTAGTTTAACATTACTTTGCAACACTGCAATGGTGAACCATTTTCACTTCTTTGGCATACTCCAAATTGCACAGGAAAAGAATGAAAGAAGGCCTTGACTTGGAGTTTTAAAAACGAGAAAAGAGCCCATAACCGACTTGTTTCTCCTTGCTCTCAATCAACATTAACAAATTGTGCCCAACTGTTTTTGTACTCACAGAGTTTTAAAAATCTGCTGATTATTCCAGGTAATTGATGATATGTACCTCTCATAAAATTCTGCTTACACAACTGAAGGAGCCATGGCCCACAACTGAAGAATCTCTGTAACTGGCCCTGCCAAAGGGCCACACTAAAAGGAAATCTGAGTAACTCTCAGTCAGGCTGTGGATAAGATGCTAGGCGAGGCTCACTCTAGTGAACAGTGTGCACTGGGACAGAGATTGCCAGTTGCTTACTCCAACAAACACATTCCCCTTCTCCTTAGTAAACATTACCACCAAAAAAAGAAGAGAAAGAAAGAAAGAAGCCCTTATTTCAGGGCAGCAATGTGCCCGGCTAAAGGATTACACTTTCCAGTTTCCCTTGCAGTTACATGGGGACATGTGACTGAGTTTGGCTACCGAGACTGTAGGCGGAATGTTGATGAGCCATCTAGGAGGGCCACTTAAAGAGAGGTGACTCCATGGAAAAATCCCTTCGTCTTTAGTCTCAGCTGCCTTTCCTCATGCTGAGAGTCTTGAGTGCAAGGTGATGTCCCAGAGTCACAGAGGGACAGAAGCTAATCTTGATACAAAGCCAATGCCGTGGATGGCAGAGAGCCTGGCTGGGGCCCTGATGACACTGTAGAGCCACTATCAGATCAAGCCCACCCACCCTTAGGATGTCTTTCATTTGAGAGAGAAACAAATGACCTTCAGAGAAAAATAAACTTCCATCTTGTTTAAGCCATCATTCTTTTGGGCTTCTCTGTTATATACAGTCAAACTTAATCGTAACTATTAGTACATTCGACAACATTAAACTCTATTTTAATTTTCCTTTAGCTGGATATTGATATTTTATTTTTGCCTGAGAGCTGTGATAATTGTTCATTCTATCTTGCTTTTTGAATAGGGGAATCCTTGGGCTTGTAGCTTTTGGTATTATGTATTCAGGTATGTATTCACGTATTTTTCTTCATATCTGATTTTGTTTACACATTAATTACCAAACATAGAGAATGTTTGCAAATTGTTTTTTGCCTATAACAATTTTAAACAAAAAGATTTGAAGAGTAAATGTTCTTGCTCTTACCTAGCAACTATACTACCAACTTTGTTTTATTTGGAATACTTGTGGAGTAGGGAAATATGTAGCTTGCAAAGCTTCGATTACCATTTATTTTCTTAGCCCTACAATCAGAAGAAACAAGTGATGTAATTTTTTTAAAAAGCTCATGAAAATTAAACAAAGGTAAAAACTTCTGTAACAGTACCAGTGTCTGGTCAAATATTTAATATTTAAAGATTATATGCTATGAGTTATAGATTTGATGTGTGTGCTCTAATCAACTTACAATAAAGAAAATAATTTTAATAAGCCATTAAAATTTTGAAAAAAAAAAATTACCGTGGCTCTTTGTCGGCTAAATTCTGATTTCTACCCACCCTTTACAGAGCAGTTCAAATAACTTTATTACATAGCTCTGTACAATAAATACATTAAGTTACGAGTAGATAGAAATTAGTCAACCTAGTAAATGAAGCTTTGAGGGGGTAGGGGATACTTACGTAGTTCAATTACATCTAATATCGATCTAGTATTATATAAAATATTATTTAATATTCTTCTTCATATGTATTCTTGGTAATTTTTAAAAACAAAACTGAAAAATAATGATTGTATTTAAAAAGACTACTTTTGGCCAGGTGCAGCTGCTCACGCCCGTAATTCCAGCACTCTGGAAGGCTGAGGCAGGATTGCTTGAGCCCAGGAGTTCAAAGTTACAGTGAGCTGTGATCGTACCATTGCACTCTAGCTTGGGTGAAAGAAGGAGATCCTGTCTCTAATAATAACAATACTAATACTAATACTAATAATAGGAAAAAAACTTCTTGAAAAAGCCAGAAGAATTCCTGGTAGGTAGGATAGTGAGAGCAGTACAATTCTAGTCTCAAAAACAGATCTAGGCAAAGTATAGGATTCTCAAATAAATGTACAATTCAAGTAGCATACTTGCTCAAAACCACAGTGAAGAAAAAAGGAAGAGTAGTAGTAACAGAGGGTGAGTTTAGAGGAAAAAAGCGATCAGAAGCAGAGTGTTCTCAGGACAGAGGACCGGGGCCACCTCCATAGGATGAGTGGCATCTAGAAGTGACAACCAACGGAAGCAGAACTGAAAAAAGAAGAGGGAACACAGAATCTGCAGATAAAGAGACATTTCTACCCCTACTGTCTTCTCATTTCCATGAAAGCAGAATTTTGCTATGTTTACCAAAACCTACCTCAAAGAATGAATAGATTCGTATCTAGGGAAGGAAATGAGGATGATGCTTTGCTTTCATATTATGTATAAGTGCAGAGAATTCATGAAGCTTATATGCAGAAAATAAATTTTGGATACCAGAACCTTTGGTATTCATAAACAAAAAATTATGTTATAACACTGTTTTATTTAAAAGCTAGTGGTCACTTTAGGGGTCACTTCCCCATCTAAAATTCTCTTAGACGTTATAGGATCCCAAAGTAGTAAATGCTTACAAGTGTGTTTTAAAATGTTATCATTCAAGTTAAGTCGATCTTCAAATTCCATGAACATTTACTCTTCAATAATCTTTTTCCAGAATTGGAACAAAATAATATGATACACTGAATTAAGATATCAATTGCAAGGCATATTTGAATGGCTTACTTTCTATCTTCTGTTTTTTTCCCCCTCTCCCAGAGACAGGGTGTTGCTCTGTCACCCAGGCTGGAGTACAGTGGCACCATCATAGCTCACTGTACCCCCAAATTCCTGGGCTCAAGTGATCCTCTTGCTTCAGCCTTCCAAGTAGCTGGGCCTACAGGTGCATGCCACCACACCCAGCTAATTTTTTTTTTTTTTTGTGTGTAGAGATGAGGGTCTCTCTATGTTGCCCAGGCTGGTGTCAAACTCCTGGGCTCAAGGGCTCTTTCTGCCTCAGCCTCCTAAAGTGCTGCAATTACAGATGTGAGCCACTGGGCACCGCTGCTTATTTTCTTTAAGATATCTTCTAGTCAAAATAAACTGCAAGAGAAAATTAATGAATATTGAGCAGAAACTAGTGCTTAAAAAGGATTAAGTTTCTAAATTTTCCCATAACTCCTCAGGTGAATTTTATCTTTTTGGTTTTCTTTTTATTTATTAAAAATTAAGGACAAATTACTCATTCATCTTGAACACCAGTGTGCCAAGGTAAGAGAAAAAAAGTTTAGGACGTTTGGCAAAGCAAATTAAGTAATAGTGTCACCTGTACTTTATGTCTATAATATTGTGGTATCTTTTTATAATTCAGAATTTCCCTATGCGAAATACTGTTAATGTTTATGGGTTCAAACAAAGTAATTACAGGAAATGTAGAGGTTTAAAATCCCAGATTTGTAGTTGAAAGAGGAAAGTAATCCTGAAATGGTTATGTCTTCTCAAAAGAGGTTAGACATTTATTCCAGAACCAAAACCAAAAAAGAACGTTTTGTAAAGTTCTTTCTTGTGTATGGAAAAAGTTTAGATTTTGTGATAATTATCAGATACACCCCTTACTTTAAAAACAAAAATACATAACCTTCTCCCAGGTAACTATTTTAAGAAAGTCACCAAATAATTCATTCTTAGAATCAATCTGTTTAGTCATCCTTAAGAATAGAAGGCTATGAAGAGCTAGAATACAGAGGCAGAATAAATCCAAACTAAGAAGTGCTCTTTTCTGGAATTTTTGTAATTCAGAGAAATTTTAAGAAACAACAACAAATACAAAAACAAAAATAACAAAAAGACAATTCAAGCATAGATGTCTCAAAATCGGAAGACAAACAGCCAAAGAGTGATGTTTTCTAAAACCATTTTCTGCATATCAACTTCTGGTAAGATTTCTGCTGTTTATATTTGTTTTGGTTTGGGTTTTTGTTTGTTGATTTTGGTTCCAAGTACCCTAGGGCAGAAGAGCACTGGTTCCTATTTACAGTAACCCTGCACTAAATTATCTAGCTCTCTGTTGTTTTCAATGTTAGTATTAAGAGAAGCCACTTTGGGATTACAATTTACATAAATCCAAAAGGATTTTTAGCTCCATTGACCAAAGACAACTCTAAATTAAATGTAATACACTTCTGGGGTCCTTTCCTCTTATCTCAGTTAATGGAAACTCAAAACCTGAGATAGTTTTAAATTAGCCCTGTGTCCTATTCCCAAAATGATTTTTAATGACTCTCCCTCATCTTTTTAATTTAGAGAACAACCTAGAAAGGTATAAAAATACACTCTATAGTCTCAGAATCCAGGGAGGAAAAAAGCTGGCAGTTTAGTTCCCTGAAACACCAAGTTGGGTAGAAAATAAACAACCCTTTCAAAGCAGGCAAGTGGTTGAATAGAGACAATGGGACTGGGGAAATCATTTTGACAGAGGATGTAATCCACAAGAGGACCTACAATGGGAATAGACAGGATTGCTGTGATGCTACAGATACAGAAAACTGGTGGGATTTGCCCCATTAGCTGTTCTAGGCTCTGTTTAATACATACTTTTCTGTTGTTTTATATTTTAAAAGCTGGATATTCCTTTAAGTGATATTTAGTGGAAATTACATTTCTCTCTTGAATGCACTATTTTATTGATTGTTATCAGTCAATGTCTACTGTGAAATCATTAAGATTAAAATGGGAATAAGTAACACCTGCTGTTTGATGTGCTGTGAGAAACCGTCTTGCTCTGATCCACAGAGTCGCCTGGTCTACTCTTGCACCTACGGAAGCTGTGGCAAGCCAGCCTGCTTGCTTCTTGAGTCATTTCCTTTGGAGTCCTGGTACTCCTCGTCATCCTCTATGAGGTTGAAGGTCTTCCCTGACACTCCTTAAAAACAGCACATTCCATTTTACATTTAATATTGAAATTTGAAAAATTAAGCTGGATATATTCAGTCAAAGTCCTCAGCCTCGCTTTACTCGCTAGCCTTATATTACAGATTTTTGTAAATATGTTCACCTTCCTCATTAGATTGCAAACATCCTGGTGTAAGAAAAAAGGCTACTTGAAATATTTTTAAGCTCCATGAGCCTATAAATTTGTAGGAAAAGAGTTTGATATGTAAGTGATACTCTACAGAAGAATTAGATACAATTATAAAATACATTAATACAGAATGAACAAATTGGAGTTAAACTTTCAGTATTTCAATATTCCTTAAATGTTCTTATACTCCAAAAGCAATCAAATCCTTGATGGCAATGTCTATGATGTCTACTAGAAGCCTCAGAGATTAGTCTTTAATTTTACCATACAGCACAAACGTTATACTATATATATATCCAAAGACTACACATTCTCCTGACAATACTACTATGAAAGAGAACAAACTAATCACCTTAGACAAGATCATCAGTTATATTGATTTTTTCAAAGAATGTCAACGTTTCTTATGAAAATGAAGATCTTTTCAATTCTGAGGCCATTCTGTTAATACACAAGGATGAAAATGTGTATCGAAAAGAGAAAAAACCGTGAGGCCTTACGCTGCGCTAAAGTTTTGTCACGTTATCTTTTAAAATTCTCTTCTCAAGATAGATATTAATACTTCCAACTTATAGATGAAAAACTGAAATTCAGTTCGCTTGAAAAAATTATTTGTGTAATAACCAATTATGAAGGACTGATATGTATGCTATTTTCCCAGAGACATAACAGTATGGCATTATAAATAATTGTTACAGAAATGTTAACAACATAAATTTCAAGGGAGAAATTCTAAGAAAAAATTATCTTGAAGAGCTTTGGCTTCCATAGAAATATAAAAGTGAAAGGCACAGAAACACTCAAACTGCAATATATGATTAGTCTTGAATAGAACTTGTTTCTACATAGGCTCACATAATAAATTAAAAGCAAGGAAAGGTATTTCATGGTGTGGAATAAATACTTTAAAACTTGCCCATACAGACCATCATTTCACTGAATGTACTCTATTTCATATTATTTCTATGATTTAGTCATAAAAAAAATCCCCACAGAAATGCAATTAATGTCAATGTGACAGATGACAAAGGATTCAAACTACATGGTGAGATTACTGATACCCAGTAATTGTCAAGACAAAGTAAAATTCCATCAACGCTCATCCTTCTATTTTGCCCTACTGTTCAAACTACCCTGTCCATCTGTACAATACATTACTGTTTAGCTGGTATGTGAAACTGATAGCACAGAGCTCCTTCAAGGCTCCCCTTCCATGGAAAGATGGTAAGACTCAGATGTGTCAGCTTGTTAGTAATCAAGACTGTGTGGTATTGGTACAGGGATAAACACATAAGTCAGTGGAACAGAATAGAGAATCCAGAAATAGATCACACAAATATGCCCAACTGATTGTGGACAAAGGTACAAAAGCAATCATTGGAAGAAAGACTGCCTTTCAACAAATGGTGCTGGAACAACGTACATCCACAGGCAACAAACACTCTTGACTTAAGTCTCATAGCTTATGCAGGTTGAGTATCCCTTATCCAAAATGCTTAGGACCAGAAATGTTTTGGATTTCAGATATTTTTCAGATTTTTGAAAATTTGCACATACCTAATGAAATATGTTGGGGGTAGGATCCAAATCTAAACATGAAATTCATTTATGTTTCATATATACCTTATACATGTAGGCTGAAGGTAATTTCATACATTTTTAATAATTTTGTGCATGAAACAATGTCTTGATTGCATTTTAACTGTAACCCATCACATAGAGATTGCACGTGGAATTTTCCACTTGTGATGTCATGTTGGTGCTCAAAAAGTTGTGGGTTTTGGAGTATTTCAGATTCTGAATTTTCAGATTAGGGATGCTCAACCTGCACAAAAAATTTAACTCAAAAAGAATCATGGACTAAAATGCAAAACATAAAAACAGGAGAAAAGTCACAGGATCTGAGGCTAGGCAAAGAGTTCTTAGACTTGACACAAAAAGCATGATCCATAAAAAAAGAAAAACTGATACACTGGACCTCATCAAAATTGATAACTTTTTCTCTATGAAAGACCCTGTTAAATGCAGGAAAAGGTAAGTCACAGAGTGGGAGAAAATATTTATAAACCACATATTTGACAAGGACTGCTACCTAGAATATATAAAGAAGTATCAAAAATACCCAATAAGAAAATCTGCAAAAGGATGAAGACATATTTTACTCAAAAGAATATATAGATGGCACGAAAAGATGTTCAACATCATTAGCTACTAAGAAAATAAAAATTAAAACTACAATGAAATGTCACTACACACCTATCGGAATGGGAGGCAGAAAAGAGGAAAAAAGGTTAAAAAAAGAGAAACAGACACAACACCAAATGTAGGTGAGAATGCAAAGAAAATGAATCAGCCATACACTGCCGACGGGATGTATATAACAGTGTGGTCACTCAAGAAAAGTTTGTCAGTATCTTGAAAAAATAAGTATGCAACTACCATTTGACCCAGTAATTGCACTCATGAGCATTTATCCTAGAGAAATGAAAACTTATGGTCACTTGAAAACATACATACAAATGTTTATGTACCAACTGTTTTTGTAACAGCCAAAAACTGCAATCAGCCCAGATGTTCATCAACTGCTCAATGGCTAAACAAAAAGTGGTACATCCACACCAATGACAATAAAAATGACCAATGACCAGCAATAAAAAAGGAACAAACTATTTATACACACAAAAATCTGAACGAATAGCCAGAGAATAATGCTGAGTGAAGAAAGCCAGCCCCAAAAGGTTACCTATTGTATGATCCAATTTATACAATATTCTTTAAATGACAAAACTGTGGAAATGGAGAACAGATTAATGGTTGCCAGTGATTAAGGAGGGGTTGGGGACAGAAGGGAAGCGGGTGTGGCTGTAACAGGGCAACATGAAGAATGGGTATGGGTATGGGTATGTCCTGCATCCTGACTTTATCAACATCAATATCCTGTTGTGAGGCCAGGTGAGGTGGCTTACACCTGTAATCCCACCACAGGCTGAGGCAGGAGGATCACTTGAGGCCTGAAGTTCTAAACCAGCCTTGGCAACACAGCAAGAGCCCATCACTACAAAAAATAGAAAAATTAGCCGGGCGTGGTGGTGCACACCTGCAGTCCCAAGCTACCTGGGAGCCTGAGGCTGGAGGATCACTTGGAGCCCAGGAGTTTGAGGTTGCAGTGAGTTATGATGACACCACTGCACCTAGCCTGGGCAACAGAGAGAGACCTTTTCTCTTTTTAAAAAAAAAAAAAAAAATCCCGCTGTGATACTATACTACAGTCTCAAAGGATGTTATCACCAGAGGAAAATGAATTAAAAGGAAGAGGAAATTTCTCTATATTGTTCCTTACAACTGCATGTGAAGAATCTGTGATTATCTCAAAATAAGAAAGTTTACATTAAAAAACAAAATAAACATCTTAAAAAGGAAAGGCTCTTTACCTGCTAATCCTACAATACCTGCTCTGTGTTCCTCATCTCCTGCTATGTCCTCACTTCTATTTGTCATTCAAACCAAATTCCTTCTTTGCTCACGGATTACTTGATTCTTATTTTATCTAGCTAATACCACTCAAATGAAATAACTCTTCCTAAAGTCAATGATAATCTTTCAACTGAAAAACAAAATTGAAATTTGCTACTTTTTGGATTTAACTAGCCTTTAAGTATTTGACACCAATGACTACTCCTCTTCCATAAAAATTCTTTCCTACCTCCTCTGCTTCTGTAACAATACCCTCTACTAGTTCCCCGCTTGAACTGCTTGTTGGGGGGTGAAGGCGGGGAGAGGAGGCTTTTTCTTTTAACTTCCAAATGCTGGCTTCATTCAGGACACGAATATTCTTCATGTCCTGTATGTGCTCCTTGGTGCTCTCATTTTCAGCCATTCCATCTACATGTTAATAGAGTGTAAGCCTCCCTTATCAATATCTATTCACATAAATCGTTTCTAGATCAATGTGAAGGTCTCAAAGAAAAGTCAACATATTCCAGACTGGACTACTCCCTCCTATGCCCACCCACCAAAATAATCTGTTTTCTTATATTCCTATTAATTGTTCTGCCATCCATATAGTTATTCTAGCCAGAAACCTGAGAGTTATCTTAGACTCTTCCTTCCTTAACCCCCATCTCTAATAAGTTTCTATGTCCTTTCAATTCTTCTAAATCTCTCTTGGCTTTGACCCTCCTCTGCCAGTTTCTTAACACATTAACTGCCATGTGAGTTGTATTTAACTCATGCTAGTTCTGAGCCCAGGGCTTCATGAAGCATATGTAACTCACATGTCTCTTTACCTTTATCCTTATGAACTATTTTTCAAGTTACATATAATGCATGCACAGAAAACAACTTAAAAAACCAACTTTTTGATTAAATTAGAAAGGATCGTTTTCTTTTCAAAGTTTTTATTTTATTTTTGTAATAAAACACCGTGGCCCCAAGGAAAAAAATTTTTTCTGGTGTGCAGTCAATGTGTTAATTTAGTCAAATTCTAATCATCTATTAGTTGGTCTATCTCCTTATCTGGCTCCCTTCTACTCTCATACTGTTTACAGATTAATTTTACTAAAACACAAATCTGATCTCATTACTATATAGTGCTTAAATTTCTCCCATAGTTCCACATTGCTTTCAGGAAAAAAGTCTAAATTTGTTGTTGCAACATGTATGGCCTTTAAACCTCTACCTACTTTCTGTCCTCATCTCCTACAGCTTACACTTCTCTGCTAGTCTCTCATCTCACTGAGCCACACGGCATTTCCCAAACATGCCACATTGTTTCCTGATTTTACCTTTAAACAAATTCTTTGCTCTTCCTGGAATGCAGCCTTCCCACATGCCTGGCCCCTGCTGACCCCCATCACACAGCTCTAGCACTCCCTCCCGAAAGGCCTTGACCAACAGCCCACATCCTACAGTGGCCTTCTGTAATTATGTGGTAGACTTTACAGCACCAATAATATTGATTTCCTTTTTAATCTTCTTTACCACACCAAATACTCCCGAAACACAAGACTATGTCTTATTTTATCTCGGTATCCTTGATGCCTAATGAGAGTGGAAGTATATGTTGAATAACTTTTATTAGATTGAACGTATAGTCAATATTTTATTCAAGCTCTTTCAAGTAAATGGGAGTACCTCTAACTCTTACACATTGTTTCCTTTGAATCACGACTCATCTTAACTCACAGTTTTTTTCCTTTTGACATTTTTTTTTTTTTTTAAAGAGATAGGATCCCACTGTCACTTAGGCTGGAGTACAGTGGCACGATCTCCTAGGCTCATGCAAACCTTCAGCCTCAGCCTCCCTGTAGCTGGGAATACAGGTGTGTACCACCATGCCTGGTTCCTTGACTCATAATTTTTAGGAAACATTCTCTAATTACACAAATTCCTTATTATGATCCACACTGATCCTTCTGCCCCAATGAGACCATTATAATTACTATACTTATCTAAACACATTTATGATTGTTCTTTCTGGTCTTTCATATTATAATGTAAACTTCTGAAGGGCAAGGAATTCTATAATGAATAAGGACTTAGGACACAATTATATGTCTCTAGGAACTTTATAAATATAAGCTGAGGCCTGGTGCGATAGCCTGTAATCCTAGCATTCTGGGAGGCCAAGGTGGGAGGACTGCTTGAGCTCAGGAACTTGAGACCAGTCTGAGCAAGAGCGAGACCCCGTCTCTACTAAAAATAGAAAAATTAGCCAAGCTTTGTGGTGCGCCCTGTAGTCCCAGCAACTCGGGAGGCTGAGGCAGGAGGATCACTTGAGCCCAGGAGTTTGAGGTTGCAGTGAGCTATGATGATGCCACTGCATCTACTCCGGACGACAGAGCAAGACTCTGTCTCAAAAAAAAAAAAAAAAGAACTGAGTTAGTTACTAGAGATCACATTAGGCTATTAAAAAGTTAAGGATTACAAATAATATCCTCCTTTAATACATTTATTGCCACACAAAAAAATCAGAAACTTTTCCTCGGGGCCACAGTGTTTTATTACAAAAATAGAATAAAAACTTCGAATGTAATTTAAAGGTAAACATAAATGGAAAAATGAAATTTATTGACTTCTATTCATTTAATCATTTTCAAATTAAACTGTCAATATTAATTGTAACAATAAGAACATCAACAAGTAAGATTTTTTTATACTTCACGTGGCCCTAGGATTAAAACTAGAGTGAGTTAAATATAAGTCTCACGGCAGTTAGTGTTAAAATAATAGATATTGCATCTTAGCCCTGACAGCCTTCCAAACTAACCTCAGTCTTGTTGAACACTCTCCTTCTTCTTTGGCTACCCATCCGATGTCAGCAAAAGATGCCACTGCATCCTCCTCTGGGTGGTTGGGACTCCATTCTGTTGCATGGCTGGTAAGCTATAAGTTACAAATAGGGAAAGTTCTTCATCTGGCACCAAAATATTAAACTTTTTTTTTTTTTTTACTCACCTAAAGGAAAATCGTGAACTCTGGCATTAAAAACACGTATGTGCTTTCTAACACTTCCATTGACGTTCTCCATGAAAAGGATAATCAGTCATAACACTGTTGCCTAATATTTTATGACAATCTCTGCACTAGAATTTAAGTATATTCAATTTTTATTTTACGAGTTAATTTTTTTAAAAACTCCATTTATCCTAAAATGTTAAAAAAAAATTTAGAATCTAAGCATTAGAAACCATTTTTTTTCTGAAGAGATTTTTTAAAAGGGGATAGGGGATTATAAGAACAAGCAAGTGAACAATTTGTGATAAATTCGGGAGTATTTTTAAATGACTTATATAGCTGTT
>NW_012154173.1:16731186-16750209 GCF_000956105.1 Propithecus coquereli
GTATCTTTAAAGTAGTATGAATAAAACTTCAATTAAGTATATCAGCTATGTGTATGTATACTCATTCTGGTATTATAATTACTTAACATTATCAACTTAATAAATAGCATTTAAAAATGACATTTTAATAATAATGTACTAAGAACATCAAGTATCTACAATGCCCTAAATTATAGTCTTTGGGAAGGGCAGGTGGACGGGCAAGAGAGAAAATAAGTTCTATCAAAAGAGTAGACATTTAAAAATCTAACCCTCTGCAAACAAACAAACAAAACCTAATAATAGAATTATGATACAAAATTATACTAATGTTTTACATGTAGTGGAAGTAATTTGTAGTCAGAAGAAAAGCATAAACTCTTCAGTAAGTACATTCTTGAGGTACATGATCAAAGAAAGATCGAAAAGAAGATTTTTGTACTTTTCCTATATATTTCAGAAAGGTATCCAAACAAGTCAATATCCAAACAGATAATCAGCAAATGGGTATCTTACACAACTTAAATTGGACGTCACACCTGATCTCAAGAGGTTAAGAACTCTGGTAATATTCTGCCCCTGCCCAATACTAAAAACAGAATGATACCTAAATTCTCTGTAACACTGTAATAGGGAGATCCTACATGAGGACGGTCCCCAAGCTCTGCAGAAGCTCCTAGAAGAGATGGTATTTAATGGGCTGTTTTGTACAAGTGTACGAGTGAGAGAAATCCTACGATTACAACCCAAATGGTGCCTTCCTAAGGTACTAGTTCATGAAGATTAATCTGATTATAACCCTTTGTTTAGAAAACAAAATTTTGTTTCTTTACAGTGACTAGTTGATAGAAAGTTAAGGTATATTTAACACAAAGTCCAGTTTTGACTTTAAGACTTTTACAAAAATTGCTGTTTTCTTCTAAAATACTTATAAAAGGAAACAAAATATTACTTTTCTTAGAATATATACTCAAAGAAATATAAGTTAACCCATTTTCAGGATATCATAAATGGTAATCAAGGATTAAACATATTTCTCAACTTTACATCTATAATACCACATACATTAAACACGAAACACTGCTTTTTGCACAAACCTTAAAAAACACAAACTATTCCATGGACTTAGTTTACAATATTATTTAAGCATTATTTATGCTTAGAAATAATACCATACCTATAACGTGCTCAATGAGATGAAAATGGTAATGATACTGTCAAGAACCAATTCCAAAATTGTTAAGATCTATGTCATTTCTACTTGACATTTTGTCCCACAAAACAAAGGAGTTTTGACATTTAAGTTAAATTCATTAAGAAGACAAAATAAAACTGAAAAGACATTATTTTCTAAAAGACCATCTAAGGTGTTGCTGAGGGGAACATTCGTTGAGTGACAGAAGCATAGAATGGGAAGGACAATTTTCAAGACAACCCACTTAGCAGAGTCCAAATCAAGATGTCAGTGCTGGCAACCGGCACAGAAGGTAAGAGGTTCTTGGAAGTACGATTTAGACAGCACTACTAACATGCATGGATGACTGATGAGAAGTGTGAAAAACAAAAGAGCAACTTACTTAAATTAAGGTTCCCAGAAAGGTGTTGTCCTACTATAGCTATTGTTAGTAGAAAAGGGAAAAAAAAGTGAAAAGATAGAAAACCTTTTTTCAAAATCGTATTTTATTCAGAGTAAAAATTCAGTACCAGCATTATATTTTTACTGGCTTTAAGAAGTTCAATTTAACATTTGAAAAAATTTAAATTATTCAAAATTCAATTATATATTAGGAATCTCACTAAAGCAAACTTAGTTTATTTAAAATGTTCTAACAGGCCGGGCGCAGTGGCTCACGCCTGTAATCCTAGCACTCTGGGAGGCTGAGGCGGGCGGATCGTTCTGAGCTCAGGAGTTCGAGAGCGGCCTGAGCAAGAGCGAGACCCCGTCTCTACCAAAAAATGGAAAGAAATTAAATGGACAGCTAAAAATATATGTAGAAAAAATTAGCCGGGCATGGTGGCGCGTGCCTGTGGTCCCAGCTACTCGGGAGGCTGAGACAGCAGGATTGCTTGAGCCCAGGAGTTTGAGGTTGCTGTGAGCTAGGGCTGACGCCATGGCACTCGCCTCAGGCAAGAGAGTGAGACTCTGTCTCAAAGAAAATAAATAAATAAATAAATAAAATAAAATGTTCTAATAATGTAAAACTGTACCAAGGAAATCAGTTCATTTAGTAAGATGCAGATCCCTGGTCATCTAGTGGCCAGGAAAAAAAAAAATGCAGAGAAGTAAAATCCAAACATGCAACAGTTGAAATACTTAGAAGTGATAGTTTTGTCGTCTCGTGACTTTTTATAAAATAAACACACTGGTACTGGGAACTTCTCTGCCAAGATAATAGTAAATAAACAATAAACTCAGTCTCTTTTACCACCATTTGTTTATAGCCAAATACAATACATGCACTTACTCTTAAAAGCAAAAGTAAAGTAATAACTTCTAGCTTTTTACCTACATACGACTTACTTATTCCTCTTTTTCTCTAATTGCTACCACTGTAAGAAAAATTAAAAGCAGAATTTCTGTATTTTAATACAGTATAGTGACATCCATTGACACCATGACACCAAGTGGCCAGGTAGTATACCTGTATAAAGAACACTTAGTCTGTAGCTTGATGACTTACCATGGGGGCGGGGACAGACAAACACTACTAGTCTGAAAGATGTGGAACACTGAAACGAATAAATATTCTAGGCCAGACTCAGCCACTGATATTTCTGAATGATATGGTCACTTTTAAAACAAATTTTTTTAACTGACAAATAAAAGTTATATATATTTATCATGTACAACATGTTGTTTTCAAACATGTATACACTGTGGAATGGCTCACTGAGTTAACATATATGCATCACCTCACGTATTTTTTTTGGTGTGAACACTTAACATCTACCTTCTTAGTGATTTTTAAAATACTATTAACTACAGTCACTATGCTGTACAAGAGATCACATGTGCTCACTTTTTACAACTGAATATTATTAAAAGTTTCTACACATAACACTCTAGAATGGTGGAAAGGGAAGGAAAAGGGGAAGGCAACAGACCAGAGACAAGAGAAAGGAAAATGTGTGTATGTCCCTGAAAATGACATTGGGGAGTAGGCAACAGTATCCCCGAATGGCCACAAACACTTGTTACCAAGTTATTCCTGAAACTACTATTCCACACTGCCAAACTTATAAAACATAATACTTGTAGCGGGATTCAGCAAACATTTAGGGCCATTTTGTAGCTAAAAATACCAAGAAAAGGACATCATATACAGTATGATATCATATGTTAGCATATTCCAGATTATGAATTAGTAACTGAAAAAAGAGGGTTAAGTTGTTATTTTAAATATTAATCTAGGTATAGAGTTTCAGATGGCTCAGACATCAAAGATCACTATCCCACATTACTAAATCTCCTACTTCACCAGTTCCTGACAGACTGGCCTTCTCTTAGTTCCTCAAACACTAACTTCTATCTGTCTTAGGACCTCTGTCCGTGCTATTCTTATTCTCTCTGCACACAATACTCCCCCAGCCTCTACCCTGTCCTTAACACTACATAGCTGGCTCTTTCTAATCCTTGTCATTCCTTTACAGAGGCCTTCCCTGACCACTGCTGTTATTCTCCCCAATGCTATACTACCTTTTTCTACACGGCATTTATTATAATACAAATTATATATTTATTAGCATATTTATTTGTTTAATATCTCTCCCACTGAATCATATAAACAATAAGGGCAGACCTATAACTCTATTTTGTTCACCCTTGAAAAGCAGCATCTAGCATAAAGTACAGATTTCAAGTTTATTTGCTAAATAAAGAAAAACGGGCCCTGACAAGTGGTCATTTCACTTCCAGATTTAATTATGGTGTCTGAAGTTAAGTGGGACTCTTATTCTTTACCTGTCTGGTAACAGAACATGCCTTCCACCACCAACTCCAACCACCACTCCTCACAGTCCAAGAAAATAGCCTGGGGCAGGGTTACCCGAGAGAAAAGGGTAGTCCAGATCAAATTACCTAGAGGCCTGTCAGTTATACAGTTGGGATTCAAACCACTATACCACACAGCCAAGTCCCCCAGCACAGGGCCTTAAGTTTTTGGTTTGTTTTTGTATTTTAAAAAATTTTTCTTTACATGAGTACTAGTACATCAGGAAATTGTGTTTTTTTTTTTAAAGTGTAGTATTTATTATCACAATAAGCTACACTCACATTCCAAAAATTCACCCAGAAGCGCTTTAGAGATTACTTTCCCAATTGCCAATAGATAATATGTTACTGCTTTAAAGAAAACCTTCTTTAGCAAAATACTAGAACACAACTATGTCTGAGGTCCTCAACCTTAGCTGCATAAAATGATACTTAAGAGGTTTTTAAAAAAACAAGCACATGAAATTCAGCTTTAGTAAGCCTTATAGAGGACCTGTATGTGTTTTTTGCAGGGAAGTGGAGAGGGTATATAGCACCACACTGGAAGACAAGGTGTGAGCATGGGTATATTTTAAAGCTCCTAATGATTTGAGAAAGCATCCAGTATTCCAGAACCACTGCAAATCAAAACCTCTCACCCCTTACTCCCAATCCCTCAGAGTTTACTGCTTTTGCAAGTCCCTCCATAATCCGTATTTTCTTGTGGTGTCATGAATCTAGAATAAGAACTGGGAGACAAAAGAAGGGCCTGTTTGTTCCCCGAGTTTGTGTTATTCTGGGTTCCTACCTCCAAGAGGGAGGGCAACAATACTCAAACACACAAAATGCTCATGGCTACACATGTAGTTGTGACCCAAGGCTGAAAGGCACGTAAGTGAAAGGTGGAAAAGGGCCAGGGGAACTTATTTTTCTTCAATTAAAGTAAACATGAGGAGTCTAGGGATCCTGTTTTGAGTGTAAAGTAGCCAACTCATTCCCAGTACTAAGGGGAAGCCAATAAAACCTATGAGGTTACAGACAGGTCTTCAAATAACATAGCAAATAAACATCTATTCATTGTTTTTTATATGCTTTTTACATTTATTATGTCATTTTATTCCCAGCACAATAGTCATTGTGCCCATTAACTAGATGAAGGTGCAACTAAATCTGTGTTCTGATTTGTGACCCTGTAAATATACAGAAATCCAATCGGTAAAAAGAGGGAGTTAAATTAGAGAACTGAATAAAATAATTTGCTCTGAAACTGTAAAATGGCAATAGCAATAATAAGAACAAAATCGTCACCACCAGGAGCACTTCTATTGTGCACTCCCTATGGATGATCAGTCGTCATACTCAGGACGTCACATGGATAATCTTGACTAATGTTCACTACACCAAGTAATGTGCCTGTCTCCTATCACTTATATAGGAGTCTTCCTACAGGTATAGTGAAAAGATGTGATCTAGAACAGCGGTCTCCAACCTTTTTGGCACCAGGGACCAGTTTCATGGAAGACAATTTTTCCATGGACCAGGCAGGTAGGGTGGGGGTGGGGATATGGTTTCAGGGTGATTCAAGCACATTACATTTATTGTGCAGTCAAACCTCTCTGCTAATGATAATCTGTATTTGCAGCCACTCCCCAGCACTAGCATCACCGCCTCAGCTCCATCTCAGATCACCAGGCATTGGATTCTCATAAGGAGCACACAACCTAGATCTGCTGCATGTGCAGTTTACAGTAGGGTTCATGGTCCTATGAGAATCTAACGCTGCTGATCTGACAGGAGGTAGAGCTCAGGCTATGATGCAAGCCATGAGGAGCAATAAATACAGAAGTTTCCCTCGCTTGCCCACTGTTTCACCTCCTGCTGTGTGGTCTGGTTCCTAACAGGCCACAGACTTGCCCTGGGGTTAGGAACTGCAGATTTAGAAGGAAAAAATACATATATTTTACATATATATGTATATATAAATATATATTCATATATATACATATAAAAATATTTCATTTATATGTATTATTATTATTTTTTTAGAGACAGGGTCTCACTCTGTCACCCAGGAGTGCAGTGGTGTGATACTGTGCCCTCAAACTCCTGGGCTCAAGGGAGCCTCCCACCTGAGCCTCCCAAATAGCTAAGACTACAGAAGCATGCCACTACATCTGGCTAATTTTTTTTTTTTTTTACGAGATGGGGTCTTGCTATGTCACCCAGGCTGGTCTTGAACTCCTGGGCTCAAGCGGTCCTCCCACCATGGCCTCCCAAAATGCTAGGATTACAGGCATGAGCCACCATACCTGGCATGGAAGGAATATCCCAAGGTTTAGGATTTCAGAGGTGAAACTATTTTGAGAGTGACAGAATTGAGCTGCTGCCAATCATGTGGGTACTAGGAAAGGAAGTGAAAGTCAACAGGAGGAAAGAAAGCAACAAAAAATGAAGCTACGTTTCAGATGCGTCTCCAAGACACTAAAATCATCGGGGACAAGGGGAGACTGGTTTTGACTACCTAACTCCTGTTTGTAAATTGACCCCGTGCACGTCCTACTCTCAGTTTAATCTATTTCAACTTCTCTCTCCTGAATATGGCCTTAGTATAATGATGTCTACTCGCCCTGGGCCCCATAGTGGTTACCCAGTCTCAAACTGTCTATATTATTTACCTGTGTCAAAGTCCTAGATAGCTCAGATACATCCCAAATCAATTAGCCTCCAAATGAGCCATAAAAATAGCAAAAATACATTTTCAATTATATTACTCTAAACTACATCCTCTATATTTTTGGAAGATGCTGTATTTTTTATATTTCTGATAGACAAAAAATAGAGATATAGAGGAATAATAGCAGATTTAAACATCTAAGTAGCAGACAAAATACTCACTTTAACACTCAATTTTAAAAGACTCAGTATGCCTGGAAATAAAAATCTCACTATAAATAAATGGCTTCCATCTTCCACTACATTCTCAAGTAGGTCACCAACGTTTCCCTTAACTTACTCTTCTCCTTATGTTAATTCGTTTCTTTTCAAATACAGTTCCTATACTAAATCTAATACTCTTTTTCTGCTCATACCCTCTTTCAGTGGCCAGTAATAACACTGAGAATGAGAACCCTCCCAAGTAAATGTATTTGGCTGTAGCACATTAGCCCGGTGACTGCCAAGGTAGATCTGGGTTGCAGTCAGAACACATTAGATATCTCCACATCCTTTCGCATAACTCTAGCTACATGAACACAAGTGCTGAAGCAAGTTCTCCTGCAACTAGTATGTTAAATATAAAGAAAATTTTAGTGGCAATGAGCAATCAGAAAAAAGTTAATAAGCCTTAATTAACACAGTAAGTTATCTGAAGGAAGTTGGCAAATATAGCAAACAGTAATTCATGTCTAAATGAACTGAATTCTTGGAAATTGTACTGGAGAGACTTACTACCACAGATTTCTTCATTTTGATTATATTTTTTAAAAGTCTAAGATTTGATAAAAATTTAATTCTTGGAAAGTTCCAATCTTTCAGTTTCTAGACTGATGCACAAAACAGTCAATCTGCAAGCAGGAATATGAACACAGCAACGAACAACCTGTTAGTCAAACTGAATAAATGCTAACTTCTACCACTTATTTAGAAATAGATTTTTTTTTTTTTTAAGACAGAGTCTCACTCTATTGCCTTGAGTAGAGTGCCATGCTGTCAGCCTAGCTCACAGCAATCTCAAACTCCTAGGCTCAAGCGATCCTCCTGCCTCAGCCTCCCAAGTAGCTAGGACTACAGGTGCACACCACAATGCCCAGCTAATTTTTCTATTTTTTGTAGAGATGGGGTCTTGCTCTTGCTCAGGCTGGTCTTGAACTCCTGAGCTCAAGCAATCCTCCTACCTCGGCCTCCCAGAGTGCTAGGATTACAGGCATGAGCCACTACGCCTGGCCTAGAAATAGATTTTTATTACAATTTACCAGAAGTGATTTATGAGTACAACATGATATCAAATAAGTGTGCATGGGCACTTCTGAACTTCTGAATGATAAGTTAAATACATGTTCCACATCTCCACATGCTAATCTATTATTTAAAATTGGTATAGATATCTGTTGAATTTTATATTATGTAATGTTGAACTGAAATGTTTTGTCATATGACTGTTGTAGGGAATTATAAAAAATAAGAACAAAGCTATGTGATACATGTCTAACATTACAATAACAGTAAGAAACAAAAGCCAAAATCAAAGAAAATAGTAATAATCTCCAAGCAAAGAGTAGAGCTGCTCCTGATTTGGCACTAGAAGAGAATACCGTACTAAGATGTAAGCATTCAAAAGCTCTCCTAATTCAGGGTTTGACTATCACTTCATTGAGAGAACTAGAGTTACCTCATTGTCTTGACACTGTCATTGCCAAGGCAATGGATCCTACAATTAATGCTGAGCTTGAAACCAATGATAGAGAAAGCAACTTATATGGTATTCACAGAGACATCTAAAAACAAACTAAGGGAACAGAGTGGCTGTCCAAAGAGGAAGGTGTAACGGCAAAAGAAAAATAAAGCACTTGAAAGTAACATAAGGCCTATGTTTAAGGTCACCTGGGAATTAACGACTGCTTAGCTTACTATGTGGTTCTAAATCTTCACATATGCAGTCTTAAGAAGGATAAATGTCTTGAAGACCTTGAATAATCACTTCACAGAGGAACTAAAGTTAGAAAGATTCTACTGTGGTTCTTAAGCCTTTTTATTTTGATAGTGGCACAATGGGGGAAAAGGCTCAAAAACAAAGAAAATACTTTTACAACCATCTTGCTTGTTTATATTTCTAATGTACATATTAACATAAAAATTTGAAATATGTAAACACAGTACCTGAAATTGAACCCTTGGACACTGAATAAGAGATAAATTAGTTCCAATTTTCCTTACGATACTTCGAGATGAACCATATGGCTTCCCAGACCAAAGTACCTGAGGAAGTAGGAAAAATCAAAAGCTTAATTACAAGAGTTAGAGAACTGTTAACACAAAGCATTAGACAATTATTTGCAAGACATGCTAACACATTAATTACAGGATTGCAATGCTCTAAATGTTATGGGAAATAAGCTGGTATTTCTCAATTGAAAATTTAAAAATATGTATCTCCAGTTGTTATTACTGCAATAAAGTTTAATGTAAGGTATTACATAATATTAAAACAAAGAATAACTAGTAATTTTTTAAAAATACTATATTTGGAGTAAAAACTTTATTTTCATCATGTTTTCATACTATTCTGCAAAAGAAACACTATTTTGCCTCTTGTGCTACATTTTTAGTTTTAGAGTTTAAATATATGTATTTCTTTAAAAAAAAATAGGCTACTTTTGCTGTAATGGACTTTTCAAAACAATTCCAAATTAGTATGAAGTTTAGAATTTGAATGTGTGCCATGCAGGGTGCTGCATGTCGTTTGCTGCACGGCAGTGCCTGGCCAATGGTGAGTGAGTGGGGGCTAAAATCCAGGTGCACTGCTCACTGGGTACTGCATTGTCTCAGGAGGCCTTGTCCCCAGAGGAAAGGCGCTAAATGGGCTAGTGGCAGCCCTAATGAGAATTTCTCAGACTAAATCCTAATATACACAGGACTTTATGCTATGCTTAAAGCAAAAATAAAAACAAACTCTCAAAGTAGAAAGCAAACAGAAAACACACATGTAGAATGTTAAATCATTACAAACTGTACCTTGAACCTTCTTCTCAAGTATATGATCTTTCCTTAAAGAGAAAAACTATCCTCCTGTTTTGGGTGCTACACCTGAAAGCCTGGACAGAAGAGGTAAAAGAAAGGTAGCATGCTATTAAAAGCACTTTTAAAAGAATAGAATGAGAATGAGATGACCATTATCCTTAGCTCACCAAGCTTTAACATTCAATTATATCCCAAAGACTATAAACAGTATCACATCAGCCAGATATGGATTCTAAAGCAATGGACATCATCCCCTTTTTAAGGTTAGTCAATGACCATTCTAACTTAAAGAACAGAATTACCCAAATGCAAACAATATGATCAAGCAATTGGTCATTGTAAACAGTGGTGGCTCCAAAACCTAACCCAAACTAAACCTGTGGATCTTCTAGAAGCATGCACAACTTATAAAATGAGCATGGAAGCAATCTCATTTCTTAGATTTTAGCAACCAAATCTAATTTAAGGATTACAATACGAATCAAAGTGGGGTTTACAGAGGTATATATAATACCCCTGGCATCTGCCACAGCTTTTATATAAATTTTATCATTTAACTTTGTTTCAAGGTTTTGCTGACTCTTACCTAGGAGAGTTACAGAAAGTACTATAATAAACTGGCTACAATAACCAACAAAAACTATAACGCTTGCTTTGGAAATGTAAATTAAGAGGATAGTACAGATTGGAAAATGGGTCAGTAGAAAGATAGGAAGATATCAATATTAAAATATGAATAGTATACAAAATATAAGAGGCAAAGTTACTCTGAAGCTTAGAGTAAAACATCATTCACATCAGTGATCATACAGAGGATTATCACACAAATAGCCTTAATAACACGTTAGGACTAAGAAAAGGAAAAACATCTGACTAGAGGAAAAAGGGGAGGCTCATAGTTCTACAAAGTCAACATAAGAGCTCCCGCTGTTCCCAAAACAGAATGTGAGCAAATTCTAAAACAGAAAATATTTAAGCAAAGTTTTTACCTTATACATTCTATTAATAGGTCCTGATCTGTTAAAAACAAACCCATAGGGCAAAAGTAACTATACCATTCAGTCATTTCTCTTCTTGAGTATTCAATTTCATCATAAGTCAAAACTCTCCTATGATGTAGCACAAATAGAATGCTATTTTGCATCATAATGTGACAATTACAGAGTCTAAAGTGAAACTCTCTCTCTCTCTCTCTCCTCCAGTAAGCAAAGATCTTGCCTGAAGATGAAGAGGACAAAAAGCTCACAAAGAAAAATTTAGAAAAGATTTGCCAAGGTCAGAAACCAATGTTTCTGTGCCAGCTTTTAGCATTCCTTACTAGGCATGCTGCAGGGCTAAGTTTCAACTATTATCTTTCCATCTGTTTAATATCAGAAGGAAAGAATACCAGGTGCCTTCTATAAAAGAAGTGGCCAAGGATACAGCTTTTAATTATAAGGAATAAGTAGACTATTTAGGTTTCTTCTACAAAGTTTTAAAGGAAAAGAACAGATTGCTTTATGTGATTATTTTTTCAAGCCTACACAACAGACTAACATAATGTGTTCTTCTGTTATTTGTGCATTGCATAGTACTTAGTACAAAGAAATATGAAGCAAAGGTCTGTGTAAACTGACTAGAATATTTAGAAAGAAGAGCCAGAACCTTTATTGGAATAGTAGGAAAAAGTGAGGGGAAAGAATAGCTAACTTCTAGGAACTCTAAAACTAGGTCTGACTACTTTTTTCTATTTTTTCTATTCAGCCCTCATAGAGGGGAAGAAATTATAAATGGCTGTGAAGAAACAGTAAACAGATGGTACTGCAGAGTCACCATCTGTGCACTGGGAGGCTATGTGACCCAAGAGCATCTCCTATCCTAACTTGTGACTGAACTGTGTCTTGTCAGTATATTGGTTTAGAGAAGGGAAGACTTCCTCTAAAGATAAACTGTCATTAATATTTCTTCAGATGTAAAAGAGAAGGCAGGGAGAAAACTGTCATTACTAGATAATTCGATTTCATTAAGAAATAAGACATTTCACACCATTAAGAAATAACAGAAAAACTACGCTTTATCTACAAAAACTGCTTTTAAATAATCTAATAGTGAATCTGTGTGTGTGTGTGTGTGTGTGTGTGTGCAGTAATCTGTGTGTCTAGTAATGGCAGTCCATAACATTTAGCAACAGTGTTTGAAAGTGATGACAGCAAGGAGGATGACAACAGAAAAGCAATTTGCTCTTTTTTAACATTGTAAAATGCTACAGAGGAAGTGTTGATGTGTACGGCTAAAATCTGAAGCTGTCATCTGTCTCATCCATGGTGACTGCACTCAAGCTTTATGTGGTAAATCATTTGTTATAGACTAGTTTAATCTATATTATTTTTTGAGGAACTATATAGCAGGAAAAACTATAAATTTAAATTCTAAGTAAACACTTGTTTTTTGGCTGGGCATGGTGGTTCACGCCCGTAATCTTAGCATTCTGAGAGGCTGAGGCAGGAGGACTGCTTGAGCTCAGGAGTTTGAGATCAGCCTGATCAAGAGTGAGACCCTGTCTCTACTAAAAATAGAAAAATCAGCCGAGTGTTGTGGTGCATGCCTGTAGTCCCAGCTACTCAGGAGGCTGAGGCAGGAGGATCACTTGAGCCCAGGAGTTTGAGGTTGCTGTGAGCTAGGCTGACGCCACCTGTCTCTACTAAAAATAGAAAAATCAGCCGAGTGTTGTGGTGCATGCCTGTAGTCCCAGCTACTCAGGAGGCTGAGGCAGGAGGATCACTTGAGCCCAGGAGTTTGAGGTTGCTGTGAGCTAGGCTGACGCCATGGCACTCTAGCCTTGGAGACAGAGCAAGACCCTGTATCCATAATGTATGTGTGTGTGTGTGTGTGTGTGTATGTATGTATGTATGTATGTATGTATGTGTGTGTGTGTGTGTGTGTGTGTGTGTTTTATGTTTTTCAAGACAAACTATGTTATATTGATGCAGAGGTTCACGTATCCTTGAAATTACACACAAAATTGTTTATGTATAAGAAAGGAGCAGATATCAGAAGATCAAACTCTGTAACAATTTCAAAAATCCCTTAACTGAAGATTAACACTTCCCACAGTTCTCTTCTTCCTTACTCTAGATTCCTAGGCACAGTCACATTCCTCCTGCAAAGTACAAAAGGAAAACCAGGGTACAATTTTTATGTACTACTATATTGCTATTATAAATTAGATACTTGCTGTTACTTTTTTTCCAATATAAAATACTGAGATGAATCAGAATCACATTAAGTTCTCCCTAGTCTTACTTTCTCTAGTTTAAAATCATTTTTGCTTAGGGACATAAATATAATAATAGATTGAGAAGAAAGTCTGGATATATGTGAACACATGATTTTTAATTCAAGCTAATGTTGAGGCAAAATGGAAGGCAGTGAAGAGAAAACATAGGCCACGGTAGCCACAGGCCTGGCTTCAAACGTAGCCTCTACCAATTGATTGCCTGTATAAAGCTGGCCAAGTTACTGATCCCTCTGTGCACCTGTTTTCTCATCTATAAAATGGGAAAATATCTACTCCGTGAGCCTACGAGCACTAAATGAGTTAAAGTATTTATAATATGTCTTTAATAAACATTAACAGTCTTCTTCTATAAGAGGTAGTAAAGTACACTAAAAAGAGGAAAGATTTTGCTATCGGAACTGGGTGCATATTATAGCTCCACCATTTATTAGGTAACTTTGGTCAAGGCTGACCAAACACACTAAACCTCAAGTTTCTTATTGGTGAAGAGTGTTTTTCTATTGAACACAGACAAAAAGTTTGCATCATTTTTTTTAAACAGCAGGTAAAACATCAAAAAAATGAAGGCAGTTTCTGCCCTTGGAATGGTTTCAAGCACAGCATCAAATTCAATTACAGGCATATCTTCTTTTATTCCACTTAATTTATTGCCATTTGCACACAGTGCACTTCTAACAAATTGAAGGTTTGTGGCAACCCTACAAGCAAGTCTATTAGTGCCATTTTTCCAACAGCATATGCCCATTTTGTGTCTGTGTGTGATATTTTGGTAAATCTTGCAATATTTCAAACTTTTTCATTATTATTATATCTGTTATAATGATCTCTGATCAGTGATCTTTGACATAACCATTGTAACTGTTTTGGGGTGCCACAAACCATGCCCACATAAGACGCTGAATTTAATTGATAAATGTGTGTGTTCTGGCTGCCTTACTGACCAGCTATTCCCCCGTCTCTCACCCTTCTCTTTGGTCCTCCCTATCCCCTGAGACACAATATTGAAATTAGGCCAGTTAATAACCCTACAATGGTCTCTAATTATTCAAATGAAAGGAAGAGTTGCACATCTTTCACTTTAAATCAAAAGCTAGACATGATTAAGCTTAGTGAGGAGGGCTAATCAAAAGCTGAAAGAGGCCAAAGGCTTTTTGCACCAGTCAGCCAAGTTGTGAATGCAAAGGAAAAGTTCTTGAAGGAAATTAAAAGTGCTGCTCCAGTAAACACATGAATGATAAGAAAGCGAAATAGCCTTATTGCTGATATGTAGAATGTTCTAGTGGTCTGGATAGAATATCAAACCAGTCACATACATGGGACACCTTATGACAACAACAACAAAAAAAGAAAGAAAGAAAGAAAGAAAAAAGCAGCAGCCACAACATGCCCTTAAGCCAAAGCCTAATCCAGAGCAAGGCCCTAACTCTCTCCAATTCTATAATGGCTGAAAGAGGTGAGGAAGAGGCAAAAAAAAAAAAAAAAAAAGTCTGAAGCTAGCAGAGAACTGCTGAAGCCAGCAGTTCATAAAAGTTGAAAGAAAGAAGCCTTCAAGATGAAACAGCAAGGGCTGATAGTGAAGCTATAGCAAGCCAGACAGAAGATCTAGCTAAGATAATTGATGAAAGTGGCTACACTAAACAGATTTTCAATGTAGATGAAACACCCTTCTATTGGAAGAAGATGCCATCTAGAACTTTCATAACTAGAGAGAAGTTAAGCCTGGATTCAAAGGACAGGCTGACTCTCTTGTTAGACTGTTGAAGTTGAAGCCAGTCCTCACTTAACCATTCCAAAAGCCTGGGCCCCTTAAGAATGATGCTTAATCTCTTCTGCCTGTGCTCTATCAAGGGACCAACAAAGCCTGGATGACAGCACCTCTATTTACAGCATGGTTTACTGAATATTTTAAGCCCACTGTTGAGACTTACTGCTCAGAAAAAAAATTCCTTCCAGGCTAGGCACGGTGGCTCATGCCTGTAATCCTAACACTCTAGGAGGACAAGGTGGGGGTACTGCTTGAGACCAGGACTTCAAGACCAGCCTGAGCAAGAGCGAGACCCCCATCTCTACAAAAAATAGAAAAATTAGCCAGGCATGGTGGCACGTGCCTGTAGTCTCAGCTACTTGGGAGGCTGAGGCAGGAGAATCACTTGGGCCCGGGAGTTTGAAGTTGCAGTGAGCTATAATAACACCACTGCACTCTGTACTCTAGCCGGGAAACAGAGTGAGACTCTGTCTCAAAAAAAAAAAAAAAAAAAAAAAAGATTTTTTCCAAAAGATCATTGCTCATTGACAATGTACCTGGTCACCCAAGAGCTCTGATGGACATGCACAGGAGGTTAACATTATGTTCATGCCTGCTAACACAACATCCATTCTGCATCCCCTGGTTGAAGGAGTAATTTCAACTTTCAAGTCTTCTTATTTAAGAAATTCATTTTTAAAGACTATAGCTGCCTTAGAGACTGACTCCTCTGATGGATGTAGGCAACGCAGAATGAGAAACTTCTGGGAAGAATTCTCCATTCTAGATGCCATGAAGAACACTCGTGATTTATAGGAGGAGGTTAAAATATCCACATTAACAGAAATTTAGAAGAAGTTGGTTCCAACCCTCTTAGATCTGAAGTTACTTTAGATGTGATGGAAATAGCAAAAGAACTAGAATTAGAAGGGAAACCTCAAGATGTGACTGAATTGCAGCAATCTCATGATCAAACTTAAATGCATGAGGAGTTGCTTCTTATGGATGAGCAAAGAAAAGAGGTTTCTTGAGATGTAATCTACTCCAGGTAAAGATGCTATGAAAACTGCTGAAATGACAACAAAGGATTTAGAATATTCCATAAATTTAGCTGATAAGGCAACATCAGGGTTTGAGAGGACTGACTCCAATTTTGAAAGAAGTTGTACTGTGGATAAGATCACACAACGTCACACGCTACAGAGAAATCTCTTGTGAAATAGTCAATCGATGCAGCAAACTTCATTATTGTCTTAAGAAATTGCCACAGCCACCCCAACCTTCAGCAATCACCACCCTGATCAGTCAGCAGCCATCAACATTGAGGCAAGACCTTCCAGCAGTAAAGATTAGGACTTGTTGAAAGCTCAGATGATCATTAGCTTTTTTTTTTTTTTAAGCAATGAAGTACTTTTAATTAAGGCATATATATTGTTTTGTTAGAGGTAATACTATTGCACACTTCACAGACTGTAGTACAGTATAAACATAACTTTATATGCACTGGAAAATCAAGAGATTCATGTGACTCACTTTATTGCAATATTTGCTTTATGGCAGTGGTCTAAAACTGAACCCAAAATCTCTCCAAGGTATGCCTGTATATGTCAAATCATTGGGGAAAAAAAAAAAAATATATACACACACACACACACACACACACACACACACACACACACACACCTTTTTTAGAGTTAACATTCCTGTTGGGGAAAATATATGTTAATCATCAAAAGGTAGAGCTAAGAATGTTTCTTTTATTTTCAGGTACCCAAAGGTAAAATCTTGGTGGACTGTACCTCTATTTTTATTCTTAGGCAGTAAACTAAAAAATTTTGGAAATTAAAATAGAAAATAACCCCAAAAGATCAAATTGTTTTATGTTAGAAGAAAACTTGTTTTTATATAGATTTTCAGCTAATTGATGATGATTATATATTAGCCTCCATACATTAAAAAAAAAGGTTCTGTTCATCCACTATTAGTAGGAAAAGCCCTCAGCTGCAATTACAATATTTTGAGCAAGTTAATCCTCTCTTAGCTGGTCCATTCACTGATGAAAGTCACCCATTTTGCAGCTTAAAATGAATAAAACTAAATAAATGAACAAGCTAAATAAAGTGTTATCTGTATCTGAAACAGAATTCTGCACTTTGGCGTCAATGAGCAGTACCCTCATTAACCTGACTTGGGGCAGGGTGCTGGTGGAACAGCAAAAACACAGGAAACTTTATCCATTAAACTAAACATTATTGAATGTACCTACATCGCACAAGCCACTGTGCTAGGTGCTTCAATACACTGTCATCTAACCCACAGGCTAACTGTGCAGCAGCAGTTCTCATTCCTGTTTTGTAGATGAAGAGAATAACTGGCAGAGACAAATTTCGGATCCAGGGTTACTTAAATTCAGGACCCACAATCTTTCAATTAAACTATACTTCTTATTGGAGTTACAATCAACAGAAATCATAAAGCTTCGCTTTTTGGGAATCATAAATAACAAAAGCTTCCCTTCTTTCTAAAAGCAAGAGAAAAAGAAACTCTTTTGCTGCCAGTATTAAAATGTTAATCCACCCTGTGTAGCCAAATGGTGGCAAATAACAAATGAGAAAGGTGGTACAACTGCACTAAGTTCAAAACATAAGGACGTGTATCTGAAAAAGATGAAAACTCCAACAACTTTACAAGTCATTTTTCTATTGCTTATCATCAAGCTAATACTCTCAAAATTATGCGGGTGTAGAGAAAGATAATTTTATTTGGCTCTCTGCTTTTTATCTCCAAAGAAAATATATGTAACCTTGGGGATTGGGAAGATTCCAAGTTAAGACTCACAAAAAAAGTGAGAGTAGTGCATTAAAAAGTATATCCATATTCAAATTACATAACCTGTGTATACCTTTAATAAATAAAACTTAATTCCGTGTCATAGCCAGCAAAACACTGAATTTGAAAATGAATAACAAGTATTCTACAAAATGTGTTTGGTACAATTGCTCTAATAATTTACAGTAGATCTGAACAAACTTTATATATCAATAGAAAATACTTATAAAAATGTCAAGATCAAAATTAACAACTCTGGCATAGAACAATTGTGTAAGTTTTTTCTTATCTATAGTATTATATTTTAGGAGACATGACTGGCTTTTTACTTTAAATAATTGTGTGATAATCTGCATTATAACAGCATTCAATATTAATAATCCTACAACATTCGGAGTTGTCAAGTGTTAGTCCAGCATACTTTATTAAATGATTTCTCTTTAAGCCTCTTCCTCACTAACAATGAATACATTGGCTTTAATGGTTACACAAATATTGGTAAGTTTAGAATGTAATCCACAAAGTTACCCCTTTACTTAGCATGCTGGGAAAAAAGATTCACTTCTGTGATTTAAATAGTAAGCAAATTAAACTGTACATAAACATATTGAATTCAAGATGGTCATACATAGATTCCATTTTCTCAGAAAAAAATTCTTAAAATATCTAAATGTCTGGATTTTGAAAATGAATTTTGAGCACTCACCGATTGCATGCTGACTCCAACTTGTTGAAAAACCATCCTAATTAGGCGCTTAATCCAGCCAAGCATTTAGATGGCAAAGTCTCCCCGAATTTGCATTTCAAGTACTTCAGGCATACATAGCAGCACATGGTCCATAAAGCACACTGAAAATTTTAAATGCAAATACTAAAATGAAATAATTATTATTTAGAATCTGTACTGTCTACATGTCTCACAAAGTAAGCCTAAAACATTTTAAAACTTCATGTGTAAATTAAGAGAAAACAAGATTCACTTGTGATCAGCTACCTTAAAGTAACTATAATTGCACAAGTTTTTTGTAGGTATTTTCCCTCCCAGTCAGGGTTCTTAGTTGGAAGCAACAAAAACCTACTTTGGCTAATTTAAGTAAAAAATACATGTATGAAAAGATATTTGGTGGAAAACAATTGTCAGCGAACCCAATTTATAGGCTACACAGCTAGGAAAGACCTTCAAAATTGCAGCAGAACTGGTCCTAGGAAAACACGACTGCAACAGCTACTGCCACCAAAGACATAACAGGGTTTACGAGGTTCTTCCTTTTCTGTGTCACCAACTCCTGAGTTGCTGACCCTACTGGGGCAATTGCTTCGCCAAGACTAAAGCTCATATATAGCAAAAGGGAGGCTGGGCCAGCCATGGTAGTTCATGGTGGTAATCCCAGCACTTTGGAAGGCTGAGACAGGAGGATCGCTTGAGGCCAGGAGTTCAAGACCAGTCTGGGCAGCACAGTGAGATCCAATCTCTACAAAAAATATATA
>NW_012154173.1:16751604-16784274 GCF_000956105.1 Propithecus coquereli
AGTTCAAGACCAGCCTGAGCAAGAGCGAGACCCCGCATCTCTACAAAAAGCAGAAAAATTAGCCAGGCCTGGTGGCGCGCACCTGTAGTCCCAGCTACTTGGGAGACTGAGGCAGGAGGACTGCCTGAGCCAGGAGTTTGAGGTTGCTGTGAGCTATGATGATGCTACTGCACTCTAGCCCGGGCAACAGAGCAAGAACCTGTCTAAAAAAAAAAAAAAACCACACACACACAAAATAAAATCAAACAAACAAAAAAACCCAAAAAACAAAAAAGTTTGCTGAATTTACTAAAGTTTAAATATTTTTGATCCTTTGAAAAACTGTAAAAAAGATAGTACATTTTAATATGCTCTATACCAAATTTTACATAATGGAAAGTTCTACTAACACGTTTCATGATTCCCTTTATAAGTAAATGATATATATTTGAATTAATAAAGTAATACTTTTAGTCTTCTTTCTTTATTGGTGTTCCAAACAAGAGTGCCTAGCTAAAAATTTCCAAATACCACTAAATTGTACAGTAATAACAAGAGCTAACTTCACTGAATATTTACTATGTGCCAGGAACCATGAGGAACATTTTTATGCTTAAGTCATTACACGTAAAATCTCTATCACAAACTACCTCATTATGGTAGATATCAAATTATTTCCCATATTTAGAAGAGCAAACTGAAGCACAAGTTAATATAACTTGAACAAGTGTCACATGCTTGTTAAGTGGCAAAGTTAGGACTAAAACTAGATGTTTAGATAAAAATCTGTGCTTTTATCTACTATATCATGCTACTACCAAAAAGGTAGTAGTTTGAGGAACCTATTCAAAATTGGGTGTTTTCCATTTTAAGTTTTCATATTTTGATTCTACTAAACTTTCAACATGTTTATATTCTCAAACTAATGACAGAGTATTGAAGTGTTAAGGGTCTGGTCTTGAGTCTGTACTCTTGTGCCACCTACCAACTGCTGAGTATGAACACGTTTACCTGCAGATAGTTGCAGTCCTCACAGAACTGATAGAGATAATGCATAAGCCATTTTAGTAAAAGTACTAAAAACGCAAGTTAATACCAGTAGGAATGGAAAGAGATGGAGTCAGGATACCAATAAAAATAAGAATTAACTAGACTTGGCTGGGTGCGGTGGCTCACACCTGTTATCCTAGCACTCTGGGAGGACTGCCTGAGCTCAGGAGTTCGAGATCAGCCTGAGCAAGAGTGAGACCCTGTCTCTACTAAAAACAGAAAAAATTAGCTGGGTGTGGTGGCACACAACTGTAGTGACAGCTACTTGGGAGGCTGAGGCAGGAGGATTGCTTGAGCCCAGGAGTTTAAGGTTGCTGTGAGCTATGATGACGCCATGGCACTCTAGGCCGGGCAACAGTGCAAGATTTTATCTCAAGAAAAAAGAATTAACTAGACTTGGTAAAGTGGCTGGCTAAAGCCAGGTACTTTATATAGCATAGCTACTTGGGAGGCTGAGGTCAAGGACTGCCTGAGACCAGGAGTCAAGGCCAGCCTGGGCAACATAGCAAGACCTTGTCTCTTAAAAAAAAAAAAAAATTCAAGCGGCTGACTAGAGGAACAAAGAGGGGGAAAAATCAAATGATCCCAAGGTTTTGAATGGAGATAATGGAAATTATGGCTGTCAGATAAGGAAATGTTGGTGAGTAAAGCTCTTTAATGAAGATGAGTCTAGGATGATAGAAGTATATCTAGGTGAAATTATGTAGTAGAGTACTAAGCATTGGCAGGAATATATATTTATTACTATAAAATGTCCATGATTTTGATCAGATATATTTTAATGTTACCAAGATCTATTATTGGTTGTAGAAATAAATCCACTCTCTGAGTAAATGGGAATAAAAAGAGCTAAGGAACAAAAATAATGTCAAAGTTGAAAATGACTGGCAAAAAAGTGGGCAGGGAGAAATGATAGTTTTATGTGGGGTTTGAAAACCTCTCACTCTTTGAAAAAATGTACTGTGCTATATAACACAGAAAAATGCACAAATTTTAAACATCCAGCTCGACAAATTTGTATGCATGTGTATACCTTTGTATTGTAACAGTTCCAGAACCCAGTCAATATCTATACCTCACCTAGCCAACCACTATTCTAACTTTTACAACCATGTATTAGTTGTGCCTACTGTATGGACTCTTTTGAGTCCGATTTCTGTCATTCAACACTGCCTGTGAGATTCATTCATATCTTTCGTGAATCACAGCTCTTTCTAATTGCTAAGTGGTATTTCATTGTATTATTATAATTTACTTACTCATTTTACTGTTTATGAACATTTGGGTTGTTTCCAGTTTTTAGTTGTTACAAATAAGGTGCTAAGATAATTCTTGCACATAGAATAGCAAGGTACACAGAGTTTTTGTTTTTTTTTTTTGAGACAGTCTTGCTCTGTCGCCCTGGGTAGAGTGCAGTGGCATCATCCTAGCTCACTGCAACCTCAAACTCCTGGGCTCAAGCAATCCTCCTGCCTCAGCCTCCCAAGTAGCTGGGACTACAGGCATGGGCCATGACACCCAGCTAATTTTTCTAGTTTTAGTAGAGACAGGGTCTTGCTGTTACTCAGGCTGGTCTCTAACTCCTGAGCTCAAACGATTCTCCTGCCTCAGGCTCCCAGAATGCTAGGATTACAGGTGTGAGCCACTGCCAGGCCTCATTTCTCAAGTGTTCTCTTGAGTACCTAGGAGCAAAATTGCGAGACATAAGCAATATATAGTTTTAACAGCAACTGCCAAACATTTTACCAAGGTTGTTATACCAATTACACTCCCAACAAGCAATTAAGAGAGCTCCAGGTACTCCACATCCTTGTCAATACTTGGTATTGTGGGGTTTTTTTTTTGAAATTTTAGCAATTCTAGTGTTTTCTTCATGTTTCGGGGGCAGTTTGTCAACTTTTGTGAAGTGTCTAAGTTTTCACTCATTTTTTGAAATATTTTTTAGAGCAGTTTTACATTTACAGCAAAATCGAGCGGAAGGAACAGGGATTTCCCACTTAAGCACAGTCTCCATACTATCAATGTTCCACACAAGAGTGGTATATTTATTATTAAATAATCAATGACCCTACATTGACACATCATTGTCACCCAAAGCCCATAGTTTACATTAGGGTGCACTCTGGATATTATACATTCATTCTGTGGGTTTCAACAAATGTATGACATGTATCCACCATTATAGTATCATACACAATAGTTTTATTGCCCTAAAAATCCTGTGTTCAGCCTATTCATCCCCCTCCCCACAACTCTTGGCAATCACTGACCCTTTTATTGCCTCCATTGTTTTGTCTGTTCCAGAATGTCATATAGCTGGAATCATACAACATGTAACCTTTTCCAGATTGGCTCTTCTACCTAGTAATATGCATTTAAGGTTCCTCCATATCTTTTCATGGTTTGATAGCTCATTTATTTACAGTGTTGAATAATATTCCATAGTCTGGATGTATCACAGTTCATTTATCCATTCACCTACTGAAGGACATCTTGGTTGCTTCCAGGTTTTGTTCTGAGACAGGGTTTCACTCTGTTGCCCAGGCTAGTGTGCCGCAGCATCATCACAGCTCATTGCATCCACAAACTCCTGGGCTCAAATGATCCTCCTGTCTTGGTCTCTGAGTAGCTGCGACTACAGGCACCATCACATCTGGCTGATATTTTTAATTTTTGTAGAGACAGGGTCTCGCTGTTGCCCAGGCTGGTCTTAAACTCCTGGGCTCAAGCAATCCTCCGACCCTGGCCTCCCAAACTTCTAGGATTACAGGCATGAACCACCATGCCTGGCCCCAAATTTTGACAATTATGAATAAAGCTGCTATGTGTGTGCAGGTTTTATTCATTTTTTAAATGGATAGTGTATTAGTCACAGTTCTCCACAGAAAAAGAACCGATAGGATATACATAGATAGACCCTGTAATATTCTAAAAATTAAAAACTAAATTTAAAAAAAAGGTGGGGGGAATTACAGGGATGCTAGGGAGATAGTTTTGGGGGAAAAAATAGACACATAGAAAGAGATTTACTATAATTGGTTCACGTGATTATGGACCCTGGGAAGTTGAACAATCTGCCAAGTGCGAGCAAGAGATCCAATAGAGTTAATGGTGTTAGGCCCCAGTCTGAGTCCAAAGGGCCTGAGCAAGGGCCTTTTCTGAGGACAGAAGATGGATGTCCCAGCAGAAGAGGAGAACAAATTTGCCCTTTGCCTTTTTGTTTTATTCAGGCTCTTAAGGGACTGGTGATACCTTACTCACTCTACAGACCTAAATGTTAGTATCCTCCAGAAACACCCTCACAGATGTATCCAGTAACAATGTTTTACCAGTTATCTGGGCATCCCTTAGTCCAGCCTAGTTGGCACATAAAATTAACCTTCGCAGATAGTTTTCTTTTGTTTTTTTGAGGTAGGGTCTTACTTTGCCGGCCTGGGTAGAGTGCAGGGGCATCACTGTAGCTCACTTCAACCTCAAATTCCTGGCTCAAGCGATCCTCCTGCCTCAGCCTCCTGAGTAGCTGGGACTACAGCGCCATTACACCCGGCTAATTTTTCTATTTTTTGTAGAGATGGAGTTTTGCTCTTGCTCAGGCTGATCTTTAACTCCTGACGTCAAGCAATCCTCCTGCCTCGGCCTCCCAGAGTGCTAGGATTACAGATGTGAGCCACTGTGTCCAGCCTGTTTTTTTGTTTGTTTGTTCATTGTTTGAAAATCATCTTTATTTGCCAGGAGGGATGTTTCTTCAGTCTGGACAGAAAAAAAGAATACAGAGCACTGCCTCAGAAAAAAAGAGATGAAATGAATTAACTCCAAAAAGTAGGAAGAGAAGGCAGGATAGAAAGCTCAGCAAATATTTGCAGAACAGGAAAAAAATAAAGGGCACTGAGAAAAAATAATCAACGAAATATTAATAGTAGAAAAATGAGAGTGGTATTGTCACCAAAATAGAACAAAACAGAAAAAGGAAAATTCCAAGAAACGTAATGGTCCTTGTTAAGCACAGAAGGGAGGTAACAAAGTTGGTGGCCTCCTACTACTATCCTTTCCTTCGGACTTCTCCACTGCTTTCTGGAGCTTGTCTGTCAGTAAATATTCCCCAATTTCAACACACTCACTCACTATTTGAGCTCTCCCTGCCCTCTCTCTCCCTTAACTGAATCTTGGCTTCCCTTTAGGATACTGCTTCTCGTACTGCTACAGCCTTCTCAAAGGGTTTCTGCTTGCTTATTCTCTTACACTTTATGTCAGTGCTGTTTCCTATCAATTGTTTCTCCAAGATCTTTTAAAAACCCTTCCACAAAGGCAAAACTACCTGGAGTGCAGACAACTTTCTATTTCTTACCCTGGGATGTCATTATATGGGTGCTTGCTTTGTGATAATTTATTGAGCTGTACATTTTATATTTGTGCATTTTTCTGTGTTATACTTCAAAATAAATGAAAAGGTTTAAAAGAGATTACTGAGAACCAGACTGCATTTTGTTTTCTAGGTTCCATATGAATGAATATATGTATATACATATACACACACACACACACACACACACACACACACACACATATTCAACTGCTAGAAATTTTATGAAGACAGTATAGGCTTATAATCTAGTCTACCGTAGCACAGACTATAATAGCAAATTTCTTTTTGTGGGGAGGGCTGGTTGGCAACTGGTAGAAGAGAAAACTAAGAGTAAATGAGAAACTTTGAAAACAGCTTTTCTTTTTCCTCCACAAACGCTGTGAAAATATATAATAGTGTATAGCTAGGCTAATTAAGACTGACAGCAGTCAAATCAAAGATAATATAATACTGCCTTCAACTAACATAATATCTGTTTTGAGATAGCTGTAATAATAAAAAGGTAGCCACAGTAAATAGTTTCATAGTAATCCTGTTTGCAGTAATGACAAGACTGTCATTAGGCCGGGTGCCATGGTTCATGCCTGTAAAACCAGCATTTTGAGAGGCTGAGGCCAGGCGTTCCAAGACCAGCCTGGGCAACATAGTGAGACCCCATCTCTACAAAAAAATTTTTAAAATTAAATTAAAAAAGATTGTCATTAAATTTAAAATGCCAAAAACTTATAAAGTTATAGAAATATGGCAGGAGTCTTTGAAAACTATTAGTGGAAATGGCCATTTAATTATCTTTACATTAGGAGAGGAGTACAAAGCATTTTTTAGTTGGGAAAATTTCTAAGAAGATTTAATAGAACAATCTCAGTTATTTGCTTTGCTAAATCATCATTAGAATAATGTTTATTATTCTCAGAATACTAAGAGATTAGGTAAACCATACCATTGCATCCAAAATGCCAGTCCACATTTTAAGGCCAATTGATGATACAAAAGAAAAGGACCATAAAGTAGAAAAACAAAAACAAACAAAAAAACCTTATTTAATTTAAAGTTACTGTCCTTTAAGATAATGTCTTTCTTACACTTTTGGTGTAAAAGTGCCTTTTCCTTTAGGATATGAGGACAGTAGATGGATGTTATTTGATTTTTTAAAAAATGTCCTTACTTGTCACAACATAAAACTGTCAGCCCTGTATGGGCTCCCTACCCTACTTTTTGGAAATTAAACTTTGAAATTCAAGTCTAGTGACCACTGCTGTACCTCTTATCAGTCTAGTTGAGACTTTAAGTCAGAACATTTTGCCATCTATAAAACAATAATATAGTATTCAACCTGTGGGCACAATTTCCTGGCAGTAATTTAGAATATTCTATACTGTTCATACAAAATTAAGTATATTGCTATGCTCCCATTAACCAGCACAGAACCTGACATATAATGTCATTTTTTTCAGTCCACAAATGCATAAATCTCATGACCTGCACTACATGTCTCAACAAAAAAGTAAAACTGTTAAGAGGTTTACGAACATAAGCTAATTAAAACTTGATAAAAATTCTTTCAAGTTAATGGCTTTTAGATAGGAAATTAAACTTTTGAAGGACATTTTGAGGTTATCTTTCCCTCTATATTATAAAGGAATTACCAGGAATTCCAGGGACATAGAGGTTATATTTCCATTTGACTAAAAGTCTGCCGTTTTTCATGTGAGGATCTCTAAAATATAACTCCATAGTGAATGACATAGGTATTTTCTTCTTAAAGTATTTTTGTTATTTTAAGCAGCCCCATGCAAATAAATAAATATTTTAAAACAATCTTTTGAAAAGACTGTTCAAATATCTTAAATGACCCTGGAATGGACATCAATAGAAGCAAACAATGACCATTTAATTATCTTTACATTACGAGAGGGAAGTCAACAACGCTGTCCTTAGGCCCAAGGAAGTGATGAAAATTCACTGTATAAAGGTGATTTTGATAAGTAGTATAGTAATTATTGTTCCCTGCATATGTGTATAAAAAATTGTTTTACTGGAAAAACTCAGTAAATTATACCTTATAAATGAAGATGTTTCGTTTTTGAAAGCTGGTCAGGATATTTACTGAAGCATTAGTTGTGAAAGAAAATCTAGGAGGCAATCTCAATGTCCATCAATAGGGAAATAGCTATCTATTTCCCTACTTTTTTTTTAATTGAGAAAGGGTCTTGCACTTTTGCCTGGGCTAGAGTGCAGTGGCATCATCATAGATCACTGTAACTCAAACTCCTGGGCTCAAGCGATCCTCCTGCCTCAGCCTCCTGAGTTGCTGGGACTACAGGCACATGCTACCACGCCCGGCTAATTTTTTTCTATTTTTAGTAGAGATCGGGTCTCGCTCTTGCTCAGGCTGGTCTCAAAGTCCTGAGCTCAAGTGATCCTCTCACCTGGCCTCCTAGAGTGCTACAATTTATAGGAGTGAGCCACCACACCTGGCCAATCATAGGGATTTAATTTAACTTTTCTATTTAACTTTTTACATTTTAACCACAACCAACTCACACTATTCAAATCCAGTTATAGAAATTAATCTTTTACATGATATCAGATATTTATACAATTTGGTAATACTGACTTACACACTGGCAGCCAACAACTTCAGTATTGTAAATTAAGGAACTATTTCAGAGGTGGCATGTTCTAGTCCCTAAAACAGCAGCTCTGAATGCTCTCCCAGCTGATACGTATATTTCACTTTGCTAGCCACTCTGTAGCTTTTAAAAGAAAATAGACATGTAATTGAGAAACCTACCTGCAACTTAATGTAACAAATGATTTATATACCTAATGAATATACAGTGCTGGCAAATCAAGAAACAAAAGCTCAAAAGCCCAGTAGAAAAATAGGCATAGGGGCTGAGCAGGCATTTTACAAGCGGAAACACAAATGGACAATAAAACGTGTGAAAAAATGTTCACCAGTAATCAAATGTTAACTAGAACTGTTACCATTTTTTCCCTATCAAAGCATCATCAGTGGTTTTCAGTAAATGGTGGGATTATAGTGTCACACTTTGTTACTTATCTAAACTGCATCACTTCTATCAACAGTAGTACCTAATAAAAACAAGAGAATAGTTGAGTAACTGAGGAGTAATTAACACTTCAAAGAACAGTGACTGCATAATACTCACCACCAAGACTGACCAAGAAAACTCATGGCAACTGAAGTGTACCAGCACTTCAGAACCTACTATACACCACACTGTCTTTTCTTCTTTTTTTCAGGCTATTTTCTTTGTCCAGTCCTTATATCCATAAATTCACCAGTATTTCCTTTATATTCATCAGGTCAACACATTAATCCTTTCACATCTCTGGTGAAGCCATCTTGGACAGTGCCAGCTCACTATCTTCTTTGCTCATTAAGTTCAAACTCCTCAGATGTGGCACTTGGTTCCTTTGCAAACAAGCCTGACCTTACTTCTGGACTTCTGAATTACTCCTACGCAGTAGGAACCCAAAACTTCAATTTAATAGGCCTTCTCCACTGTCCTCTGAATAAGCCTAGCTGTCTCATTCTAGTGCCTTATTCATCTAACACTATTTGGATGAAGTTGCTGTTTTAGAAGTAGTTTAAGATTGGGAAGATGAAAAATACAGATGAAATAGTATAAATATCCAGTACATGCTATGTGCTAAAGAAGTGGTGGAGACCAGTCAGTGATGTATACTTTTCCTTTTTGCTTTCCCCTTTAACTAGCCATATATTAAAGAATAAAATTAGGCCGAGTGTGGTGGCTCACACCTGTAATCCCAGCACTTTGGGCGGCCAAGGTGAAAGGACTGCTTGAGGCCAGGAGTTGAGAACAGCCTGGGCAACATAGCAAGACCCCCCAGCCCTACAAAAAATTTAATAAATTATAAAAATAAATTAGCCAGGCATGGTGGTACACACTGTAATCCTAGCTATTAAGGAGGCTGAGCTGGGAGGATACCTTGAGTCCAGGAGTTCTAGGTTGCAGTGAGCTATGAGCCACTGTATCCTAGCGTGGGCAACAGAGCTAGACCCTGTCTCTAAAAACATTAAAACTAAAATTAAAAATTTAACACTTATATTTGTTTAACTATATTTATATACTTGCTCATAACTTTAAATTTAGTTGTATTAATCATTCACTGTTGCAAAGAAACAAACATACCTCTCTCTCACTACTGCTTTGTACCCATGTAAATTTCCACAACTTTTTTCCAGTATGAATTTGTAGCTCAATAGAAATAATTTTCCACTGCAGTTCTATTTACTCCACAAGTCTTGGGACATTCAATTATAGTTAAAAGAGCAAGAACTTTGCAATGACAAAGGACAAAATTAGCATCCTGACTTCTATCCCCCATCTTTTCAGCACTGTGATCTTAGGCAAATTATGACCTCTCTGAATTTCTTTTTCCTTCAACTGTAAAATGAGGATAGTAACAGCCATGTGTAGTGGCTCAAGCCTGTAATCCTAGCATTCTGGGAGGCTGAAAAGGGAGGATGGGTTGAGGCCAGGAGTTTGAGCAGGAGTTCAAGAACAGCCTGAGCAAGGTAGAAGACCCTATCTCTACAAAAAATAGAAAAGTCAGTCTGGAGTGGTGGAGCGTGCCTTTAGTCCCAGCTACTACAGAGGCTGAGGCAGGAGGATCGCTTGAGACCAGGAGTTTGATGTTGTAGTGAGCTGTGATAAAGCCACTGCACTCTAGCCTGGGCAACAGAGCAAGAAACAAGAAACTGTCTCAAGAAAAACAAAACAAAACAAAAAAACCCACACACAAAAAAAACAAATAAAATGGAGATAATACCTACTTCATAGGGCTGTTGTAAAAATTAAATGAAAAGCTGAAAAAAATTTCACAGTCCTTCATACATACTAAGAACTCCCTATCTAGAAATCATCAATACAATTATTACTGCTCAAAAGCAGTAACGTTACTGCCTAGATTATTTGGTACCTTTGATTTTGAAAACCTGAGCCACGGAGTACCGAGACTGCACCGTGGGAGAGCCGTCCACATTCTTGTAGCACAAAATTAAATTAGCACTGTCTATTCTTTAATGTGTGCCTTATTTTACTTAACTCCTCTAGAAAGCTAATGATTAGAGGGGATGCCTGATTACTGATCATGACAGAAGCGTAGAAATATGTAAAAGAGATGAAATGATATAATGTCTGGGATTTACTTCAAAATAATCCGGGGAGAGGAGCAGGACTGGCCAGGTATACACAACTACTGAAACTGGTTGACGACACACTGAGTTCTTTATATTCACTCGCCCAACTTCTCCATAGTTTGAAGACTTCCATAATAAATGTTTCTGAAAAATGTCCAAAAGCCTACTTTGGGGCTTCATGCAAACCTTGGTCATGGTTAGGAACACACATCGGGAAGTTCTGGGAGGCGAAAAGTGACACAGCAACAAAAGCCAGGTGGGGCTGGTTAAACCTCCTCTCGGTCGACCAGTGAGTGCTCTCCTCCTCCCGGAATCCGCGAGGCCGGGCTGGAGGTGCATCCGCGGAGCGCGCTCCCCGGAGTCCCAGGAAAGGGGGCAACGCCCAGGGGACCGCCGCCCGGCGCGGGAACTGGGGACTCCGAAAGACCGAGACCGAAGGGCGGGGGAGGGGCAAGAGGTGTAGGGGTAGATAGGAGGGAGGGCGGGCGAGCTCAGCCCTCAGGGCAAGGCGGCCGAATTCCCTCCGCTCCGCCAAGCCCCGTACCCACGAGGGCCCTCAGCCACTCCGGCTGCCCGAGAACGTCTCCGCCTCCCGGCCGCTCGGCACACACCCAACCAACCGGCACACGGAGCCGCCGGCCTCCATGCAGTTCCGAACCGCGCTCCTTCGGCTCCTGCCCTGACTGTTACTAGAGCGCCCCACCGCCGTCAAGTCCGGAGCCGCCTCCCTGCCCCTCTCGTCAACCGCTTTTCCGAGTCTGGAGCCCAACTTACCACCGCCGCGCGGCAGCCAGCACCACCTCCAGCTGCTCAAGCTTCTAGCTTGGCTGTCCCGGGGCGTTGCTACCAATCAACCAATTCCCTCCCCCCGAGCCTGGGCCAGGCTGACCAATCAGCTGTTTTCTCCGCTCGGAGGCGGGCACAGGGAGCTGCCGGCGGAAGGCTAGGCGACCGCCCCAGGCGTGCTGAGCCGCCTTGCGCTGCCGGTGTGCGCACGCGCGGGGTTGTGCGAGGGCAGTGTTCCTTCGCATGGACCTGGCTTTGTTTTTTCGCTGCTTTCCGCTGCGAAGTACCTGTGTCTGTAAACTTCACGTCTAGGTGCTTAGGAAGACTTTCTTAATGTAGCCAAAAGTGTGAGTCTTAAGCCCTCATTAGCCTAACATGTTGAGCCCTTTTCATCCCACGCTGTAGGAACTTGCGCTCGCCGAGCAGATCTGCTTACGCGGACCTCACATCCGGCTGCGTTTCTCTTTAGGAGTAGGGGTGCAAGGGTGTACAGGGTGCCCGATGGATAAGGATTTTACTTTACCGTCTTCGGTTCCAGCGTCTGTTTAGTCCTATTCATCGGGGCACATGCTTTCTAAATAGTTGAATATTCTAGGACACTCTGGATTTCAAATAATTCTGTCATGAAAATATATTCATTACATTTGTCGCTAACTGTATTCCGCATAGTAAAGTGTGTAGGCGTGATAAAAGATTCATATGTAGGGCGAGGAACCCGTCAGTATTTACGTATGGCCTTTCCAGAGGCTGTTACTGATTGGCTGTCTCTCTTACCCTCCCATTGCAATTGATCCCTGAGGTCGCTGGTAGGGCACCAGAGCTCTGGATGTTCTTGCCCCGAGTGGCCCAAGTCTCTTCCTGGTGAGGGCTTTCCTGCTTCAGCAAGAGCATTAATTTAATTACTCAACAAGGGCATGTTGGGGGGCCCATTATGACTCTACAAAGATTTTAAAAAGCCTTGAACCACGCCCCAAGTGAGCCTATAGGATAACAGAGAGATACAAACATGAAGAACATACGTGATCAAATGTTATAATGGAACTAAAGTGGGAGCCTAGGAGTCTACAGGGTGGCTCAGGGAACATTTCCTCAGGATTGAGCTTTGGTCTGAGGCTTGATGAAAGAGCTAGTGCAGGGATGGGGAACCATTTCTTGTTGGAAAGCCACATTAATTTAGCTCTAATCAAATAAGGCCACATTAAAGAAACTTCAATTAGATATACTTTAAAATGCACATTATTTTGTAAAAATCTAACCACTATGTAATTCATAATTTCAAAAAATGAAACTTATTTGTTAATTTTAAAGTTAGCTAACCTCTTAATGACTTTGTTGAGTCTTTTTTGTTGGAAAGCATTTGAATATTTGGTTGCAGCATGGAAGTCTGCAGTTCCAGTTAATCTTCTAGATGGGCATCAGTCATTTATGACTTAAGGGTGTCTTGATTTAGGTTAGGAAGGAGAATGTAGATTCACAGCAATAAGTGGTTGAAAAGCAAGAAAGCATTTTTTGGGCATGTTGCTGAAGGTGTGGGTATTATACTGCATTTTCCATATACCAATTGAATCTTTCTTAGCATTAAACAATGACTTTAAAATGTCATCTACTGAGAGCTCAATCAAGTCCATCTGTAGTTCTTTAGGTGCCTTGCTGATATCAACTAGGTGAGGCTGAAATGCTAATTTGAGTGTGAGGTCATGATTCTCAAAGTCAGTGAACCTTTCATTGTATTCTCCAATTAATAGGTCTATAACAGCTGCTTATTCTTCAGATGATTCACATATATCATCCTGCTCATCAATGAGCTTTGCTAACTGGGGAAAATGTTCATTTGAAATTTCCTTTTGAAGAAGTGTTTTGGAAAAAGATAGCTTTTTTGAAATGCTTGGGGTTTTTTGCCACATATATAGACTTAGTTTACCTTGCAAAGAAATCTTCAAGTCGTTTTGATTTGACACATCACACAGAAATGTTGCATTCCTATAGAAATATTTCAATAATTCACATCGCTCATTCTGTTCTTCATAAAACTTAACTATCTGTTCTCACAGAGATAAAATTTTGGCTAACACCTGTGTCTGTGATAGCCAATGTACTTTAGAATGGTGAGGCAAATCTACACTGAATACCTCATCCTTCAACTTTAGTGTGTTACAAAACTGGCAATGCCGTGTTGCATTTGCAGTAATACAGATATCAGTACTTGTAACTTGATGCAAAGTGTCACTTAAAATAGTTGCTTTAGCACAGAGATTTTGCTATTGCAAGATACAATGAAAAGAAATGAGAACATCTGGATCTGTTAATACTTTTTTTTATCTGTGCAATAAACCTTTCATGTTTTCCTGTTATGGAAGATGCACCATCTGTTATATACACTCACTAAATTTACCAAATTCAGTCCAACTTCACGACATTTATCTTGAAAGTTGTTAAAGATATCTATTCCCCATGTTCTGTTAGCAAGAGTGCCCAAAGCGAGTAACTCTTTGTAGCAAAGAAAATCTTCTGTTATGACCCAAATGAAATATAAAACCTGTGCTGAATCAGTAGTAACAATTGATTCATCCAAAGCAATTGAATAATATATATTTTCCTTTTGAAGTATTGCATGAAGTTGTTCTGTTAAGTTGAAGGCTAATTCATGCTACCAATCACTTATGATTTTCCTTGAAAGAGGCAGTTGTTTGTACTTTGAAATGTTATTGGGGTCTAAGCATCCTACAACTTTGACAATGCATTGTTTCGCAATTTCTGTATCACTGAATGTCTTCCTTACCCGCCCCCCGCCCCCCCGCCTAGTATATAAGCTACTTTATAAGTTGCTTCAGTGGTATTATTTCCAGGTCTTATTGCTGCTTGAAAGAATTGTCTTTGCTTTTGCTTTTCATCTTTTGATTTCTGCAATACAACCTTTTGTGCCTCTGACTCTAATATAAAATATTTGTGATCCTTTTGAGTGTGATAGTGCTGATGAGCATTGAATTTCTTTAATGTTGATATTGCAGAATCACAAAGCAAGCAAATCATCTTATCTTTAGCAAAAACAAGATAATATTGTTATTCCCAATCCTCATTAAAAAATCAGCCCTTTCCAAGGCCTGTGGAGGAACCCTAACGCTAGGTTCACATGATCACATGTTGTTTTCTACTTTTTAAAAGGAAGGTGTCTTAAAGCACCCCACAAACAGGGATTGGTTTTTCCTTTCCAGCTTCCCTTCCTTCAAACTTCCCTTCATACTACCTGGGGTGACCCTGGATGTTTTTGGGATCTGGGTGGGGGAAAGAGAGCTGAACTTTCTGATAAGTTACTGCTTTACTGTTGGCTCTTTAGCTGCTGAAATGGCATTCAAGAGGAGTAGGGGATTAAGCTTCAACTCTTGGAGGGGAACATCTATATACGTTATTTGCAATTCTTTTGTAAGAGAGATTTGTCTCTTTTACCCATTTATTTATTTATATTCAATCATTTATTTATATAGACACTGTGTATTTATTTTACACTTTGCTTTATATTTATACTATTGATTTTTATTTTCTTGCTCAAATTGTTCCAGCTTTGGCCATTGGGAGTTCTTTTAGGGTGACTGTGTGTCTCAAGTTTGTTTTCTGATTATCTTCTTTTTCTGTAGAATTACAAGATGTTCCAGGCTTACCTTGTATTTTTCTTGCCCCAACCCTAAAATCAGCCATTTTTCCAAGGAGCCCTGGAATAGTATTTAGAACCCAAGATCTAGGTACTGTAGTGTCATCGAATTTAGCTTATCTTAGCAGATGGAACTAGGAAATATATTACCACCTTGTTTTTTAATTCTTTGCATGTCTATGATAGGCAGCCTATAAGATGTTCCCCAGGGATGCCTGCCTCCTGGTATCGTGTTATCCCCTCTCCTTGAGCACGGACTGGATCTAGTGACTTTCTTCTAATGAACAGAATACAAGAGTGAGAGGATGTCTTTTCTGAGAATAGGTTACAAAAGGATTGTGGCTTTCATCTTGTTTGCTCTCTCTTGATCTCCCCTTCACGCACTCTGAGCGAAGTCAGTACCATATTGTAAGTTGCCCTAAGGAGAGGCCCACGTGGCAAGAAACTGAGGGAGGCCTCTGGCTAACAGCTAGCAAGGAACCGAGGTCCTCCATACATCAGCCTGTGAGAAACTGAATCCTGCTAACAGCCATGTGAGTTGAGCTTGGAAAAATATCCTCTCTCCCTCAAGCCTTGAGATGACTGCAGCCCTTGCTGATACCTTGATTGCAGCCTTGTGACCTGAGCCAGAGGCACTCAGCTTAGCTGCACATAGATCCTTGACATACAGAAAGAAACTACGAGATAATAAATGATTATTGTGTTAAGCTGATAAATTTTGTAGCAGTTTGTTAGGGAGCAATAGATAACTAATACAATTTCTGTATCCTTCACAAGATCAATGGTTCTTAAATTTCACATTGGAGCTATTTAAAAATACATATGTTCAGGCACCTACCTAGAATCTCGGATCATTGTTCTGCATAGCTAAGTTTGGAAACAAATGTAGAAGGTTGCAGGGCAATCCATTTGGATATATAAGAAGAAAATAGACTTTTCTTTTTAGTGTATTTGATCCTGGAGTTCTCGACCCAAATTAATGGCTCAGCTTTCTTGGCAGAATCCAGAATAACTGAAACTTCATCTGCTATTTGGAGGTTTTCATTTAAGAGGAAAAAGAATTAGAGCTCTCTTACTCACTAAATGGCCTTGAAAGAGTCACTTATCTTTTCTGTGCCTCCAAATTCCTTCTTTAATAGGAAATTAAAGCATTATAATGCCATTGTTTAGGCAAGTAGATTTATCCATTGTTAGGTATATTAGGCAATAAAAAGGTGACCAAGGCTGATTGTGAGCTTCCTTCCCTGTAGAGATGTAACAAAAGATCAGATTTTCATTTATTTGTATTGGTAGACAGTGAAGCTGTATACTGTTGTAGAAGGTATGTGGGCTTCGGAGTCAGACACACCCATGTTCGAAATGTGCCTCTGCCACTGACCAGCTGTGTGGCCTTGAGCAAGCCAGTCGGCCTCCCTGGGTCTTAATTTCCTGTGGCAATAGTAGACAGCTCAAATAGAAGCCTTGATGTCCCATAACATAACATTTGTCAAATGCTCAGAGTAATGCCTGGCTTATCACAAGGGCCCAATAAAAACAGTAGCCATGAAGGTATACAATCAGCTCGTGTGGTTGTGATCCAGTGGTTAGTAAAGCAGGGAACAGACAAATTTCCACGTCAGCCTGGTTCTTTTAATGACAGCCCCATTTGGTGAGACAGATTGAATGATCTGCAACTCTTTCATGAGACCTTTCTGGAAATCGAGACTCTTTCCCTCTCGTTCTGTTCTTTTACCAGCACTAATTGCTTCTCTGTAGAAAACGTAACACACTGAAATGGGCCTCAAGAATCCAGGAAAACTTTCTGGATGGTAAAAGACCATTGGATGGGGTGATGAAGTGCTTCTGTGAAGGGTGCTGTAAGACAAGTTGAGGCTGGATGTGTCTGGGAGAGGTTCAGCTACAGGACACGCTAGTTAAGGCTAATTGGTGGACCAAGCTCATCTCACAAGAGGTGAGAGTCAGAGAAGCAGGCAGTGCCCATTGACTTCAAAGCTCCTTTAATCACTATTAAAGGCAGATTATTGTTGGGGAAAAAAATAACATTTTAATCTGTGTTAATTATTTACATCTCTGAGTGAATGAAAGTTTTTTTACCCTGGTGCCCAATGACAAATTGTTGAGCTATTTTGATTTGATCATACATCTTGGAGTATATTTGTTGTTCTGAACCCTGAAACTATTTTATTCTTCTCAATGTGTAAGGTGACAAAAACGATCTGTATCCAAATAGGTGAAAAGATCACTGCCTTCCAGAGATTGTGACATTCCTTTCTCTTAACCAGCTCTTGGGATTGACCCTGACCTACAGAGCTCTTTTTTTATATTTTGTTTTTAAAATTGTAATTATGGAAAACGTCAAACATGCACAAAAGTTAAAAGTACAAGGAATCGGCCAGGCACAGTGGCTTATCCCTGTAATCCCAGAACTTTGGGAGGCCAAGGTGGGAAGATTGCTTAAGCCCAGCAGTTTGGCTGCAGTAAGCTATGATTATGCCACTGCACTCCAACAGACAGAGTGAGGCCTTGTCTCAAAAAACAAAACAAAACAAAAAAAAAAGGAATCCTCATGTATTCATCAGCCGCTTTAATAATCAGCAGCTCATAGCTACTGTTTAATCCACAGCTTCTCCTCTTCCCCCACTTTGATTTTCTTTTTTTAAGAGTCTACACTGACATAGATCTTTGATTCTTTTGAAACTAATCTCAGGTATGTAATTTCATCCATAAATATTAATATTTCAGGGGATGTCACTAAAAGATAAGGAGTCTTTTTTAAAACATTACTGCAATATCATTATCAGATCTAAAACATTAATAATTTCTCAATATCGAATTAGTTCTCAAATTTACCAGGTGGTCTTTTTAACAAAAAAATGTAGTTAATTTCTTTGAATCAAATCCAAAAAGAGCTACACATTTGGATATGTCTCTTAAATCTATTTTATTTTATTTTATTTTATTTATTTATTTATTTATTTATTTATTTATTTTTAGTGGGGGTGGGAGATGGGGCAACTTGGTTGGCTGGTTGCTTCCTTCTTTCCTCCTTACCCCCAGCACCCCCCACCCCCTGCCTATTAAATCTATTTTAGTCTACAGCTTCCCTGTCCTCCCCAACACTTTTTGGTTATGTTGAAGAAACTGATATTTTTGTCCTGTAGAAATTTCCCACATTTAGGGTTTTGCTGATTGCATTCCTATGGTGACATTTAACAAATTCCTTTGTTTCCTTTTATTTTCTGTAAACTCGTAATTACATGTAAAGGCCTAATCTGCTTCAGATTCAGTTTTTTGGCAAGAATACTTCATAGGCAGTGATGTGCATTTCTATCAGAAAGCACATAATGTTCATGTGTTTCTCTTTGTAATATTAACAGCCATTGATGGTCATTATCTAGAATTCATGATCTCATTAAGGATTTGTAAAATGGTGATAGTCTATCATTCCTTTTCATTTATTAGTTAATTAGAGACCTTGCACATTTGTAAAGCAGGTTGAATGCTTGTTTCTTAATATTTACCAGTTTTCAGAATTATCCCATGTCCACTATTCCACTATTTTGTTACCTTGAAGTACAGTTCATTTAAGAAAGGCAAGTTTAATGCTTCATTTTTTTTTTTTTAACTTCTGGGAGTCTGGATTAATGCATGATATGATTCTTTCCTTTTATTTATCACTTTTCAGAAAAACAGGTTGGTTCCTTCAAATTCTCTAAAGGTGGCCAGTGATGTTTCTTTTTTCTTTTATTAATATTTCTCTTACTTTTTTTTCGGTATCAGTAAACACTCATAATTTTATTGTAATAAATTAGCTTTTATCAGATCTTTTCTGGAGAACAGATTTTTATACAGAGAGAAGCGGGACTGAATTTACATTGATGGAGCATCTTCTAGACACAGGCTAGGTGCTCTCATATACGCTATTTTATTTAATTCCCACAATAGTCTTTGAAGGCAAGTGCCGTAATCTCTGTTTCTTATAGAGGAGACTGAGATCCTCAGTAACCCCATGACTAGTCCAAAGTCACACAGCCAGAAAGTGGTCAAAAGGCACCATGTAGCTTTTGAAAATAATGTCCTACAGACAACGAGTTCCTAACTGGGGCTCACTGGTTATCCCTCCAGCCTCCTGTCTTACTTATCATATACCCTCCTCATTGGTAACTGTTCCTGTGACCCCCATTGAACTGCTAAGTATCCTTCTTCTTTATAACCTGGCTCATAGCTTTTTGTTAAGGCTGTTGACAACATTTTATTATATTTACATATATGACTTCACTTAATGCAAACTTATCACATTGTATGTGAAACTACATTTACCCACATACCCTTCCCCAGTAAAGTTAATTTTATTTTTACCTTTTCTTTGTGTGGAGGGCTCCTATCTCCCAGATCCTGTTCCACTCATTCTGGTAATACATGCTAAAAGCCTAGATTATATCTTTCTCTATATTTTCCATGCTCATATAATAATATATAAAGATATGTACTTCTATAATCATGTATAGGATTTGTTATTGTTTTCAAAAATAAGATCATAATATACATACTTTTCAGCACTTTATTTTTATCACGTAATGTGGCAATTTTTCTAAGTCTCTTCCTATAGCTCCATTTTTCCTAGTGGTTATATAATGGTCCATGGCTTCCAGATATACCATGATTTACTGAAACATTCTACTTTTTTTTTGAGACAGGGTCTTACTCTGTTGCCTGGGCTAGAGTACAGTGGCATGATCATAGCTCACTGTGACCTTGAACTCCTGGGCTTGAGCAATCCTCCTGCCTTGGCCTCCCAAAGTGCTGGGATTACAGGCATGAGCCACTGTGCCCAGCCTCTTTTTTAACTTCTGGATTTCTAGTTTTGTTTAAGGTTACCCCTCACTTTTAGGTTGTATATGTAGTCTCCAAGATTTGAGTTTTTAATACATCTGGAATTTAATTTTTTGGTAAATGATGCAATATATAGATCCAATTTTATTTTCATCTAGATGGTTAGCCAGAGTTTCCATTTATTTACCTTTTAAAAATTTCTATTTTGACATGTTTTTAAATCTATATATTAGTTTGATAGTGCATACATAGAATTTATGAATACATACACATATATCAGAGCTATGTGCTCAAAAATATTTTTTTTTCAAGTTGAAAGAGTTGATCAAAAGGTTTTGGAAACCACTGCCCTTGAGCTCCTTACACCATTAGATTTAAGGGCAGGGATTATGATTTTCCTTATTTTTGAATCCATATCTAAGACTGTCTCTGGCACATTGTATGCATTTGAAAAATGGTTGTTAAATAATTGAATGAATGAAACTGCCAGTATCTGAATTATGTGTCTTAAGCAACACAGCTATTGAGAAACTTGACATTCCAGCTGTGTCCCATGGCAAGGTATCTGAGGCTAAGAACAAGCAATGACTCATAATGACAGGTAGTACAACTTCATTGGTGTCAGCTTTACATTCCCATTTTTAATATGGGAATATAAATTATTAAAATCTTAAAGACCTTCCTGTGGCTTGTAATCCATAGGTGTTTAGGAAACTGGTAATTTTTTGCATCCGTGCTTTTTAATGCCAGTCTTCTATTCCATAATGGCAGTTTGAAGGAAGAGTAAGTCTCCTCAATGTTTTAATGGTAGAGGTATGATTACATTTATTTATTTTTTATTTAATTTAGTTATTTATTTAAGAGACAGGGTCTCACTCTGTCACCCAGGCTGGGGTGCAGTGGTGTGATCATAACTCACTGCAGCCTCAACCTCCTGGGCTGAAGCAATCCTCCTGCCTCAGCCTCCCAAGGAGCTGGGACTAACAGAGGCAAACCACCATGCCCGCTAATTTTTTAATTTTTGTAGAGACCGGGTCTGGCTATGTTGCTCAGGATGTTCTCAAACTCCTGGGCTCAAGTGGTCCTTCTTCCTTGGCCTCTCAGTGCTGGGATTACAGGCATGAGCCACTGCACCCAGCTTACATTTAATTTTAGATCGTGAACTTCCAAAACACAAAGACTTTATGGAACATGAAGTTCCATAAAGTCTGGACAGTACCCAAAACCTCTGCCATCAATTACTAGTTGGGAAAATCCCAAATGTCTTTTCCCTTCCTAATATACAAATTAACCTTAGCAAAAATAGCAACTTCACTTTTCTGGGTTTTTGAGTTGTTTTTAATAATAATATTCTACAAAATTTCATTTACTCAAACGGATAGGTTATGTTTAAACTAGCTGTGTCCTTTGGACTTCTTATATTTACTTTTTTACAGATTTCTACATTTACAATTTCTTTTCCCTTCCCCCCCGCCCAATTCCAGCAGTTCATAAGTCTGGTTGATCGTTACAAATGAGGTTGGTGCTTCCACCACTGGACATTTCGCATCATCTTTCATTTCAGGCTCAAAGTTAACTTAGCACCACTCCCTCTTGTGGCATTAGGAAACAGAAACCATGCCAGACTTGTTTCTGCTATACGTCAAATACTGTGAAAGAAACCAGTAATTGTTTTCTACTTAGCTTACTTTGCTCCTGTTTTCTTGAGTGTATTAGGAGGAAGAGGATAACCAGGAGCAACGGAACGCAAAGAAACTGAAGGAGAAGTAAACGTTTGGTTTTTTAATTCACTTACAAAGTATAGGAGATATTAATATTTAGCACACAGTCTGGGATATTTATTCTCATCCACTCTTTCCTCATTAGAGGGCTCTCATATTCCTTTTGACTTTAATATATGTGAGCTACGTGGCAGAATCAATCTGTAAAAGAGGGAATCCAGAATCTGTTCAGTGGGATTGTGGAGTGCAATGGGTACATTTTTCTCAAAAACTAGCCTTAGCGTTAAGATTACGCTTATATTTAGAGAAACTTTAAAAATTAAAATCTATACCTAAACAAAAACTATCAAATATAACAAAATATAACAAAAACAGTGACTGCCATAGATTAAAAAAAGTATTTAAATCCTTATTTTGATAAGCTAAATAGAAGACGATATTTAAAAAAATACTGCAAGACGAATTTGAGAAAATTGTCTTCTGATCAGAATGCTCTTACAAGAAAAGAAGAAAGGAAATTCCTTCCAAAAAGACATTGCTATTTAAACAAAACCTGTACTGTGCAGCCTTCGCGCTGCTAGGGAGACAGTAGACACCAAGAAGGAATGAACGAAACCCTAAGAATGCCTAATATAGTGCTAACGTTCATAAAAAAACTCAAATTTTTAAAAGATTATAAATCAAGACTTACAAAAGCTAATGAAATATCACGAAATTGCTTTATTAGAACTGAAAGTTGCTAAAGAAGACACATTCAATTTGAATTTCTGTACGCATAAGCGGAGAAGTCTTTTCGGCACGCACTGGAATTGTCACGAAAACGCGATGGTTTCTTAGCTGGAATCAAACTCTTTGGTTAGTGCTTAATGGACGGAGAGTCGCGAGGTCCAATCTAATGTTCCTGGGTCCTTATTGGATGCGTCCACTGAACCCTTAGTGTATTTGCCTAAACCACCAATGAACGCTTCACTCTAAAAAAACCTTCACTGATTGGATATTTTGTCCTCGCATTGGGCTCATTATCAGCCAATGGGAAGGCAGAACTGATGGAGGTTACAGGGTCACTGGGAGAGACTCTGTACAGCCTTTCGCCCGCACTGCTTTTTCTCTTTTTGGCTCCTTGAGTTGGGTTATTTGCGATCGCCGAGGCCGGGTTGCGAACAGAGGGACTCACTCCGCGCCGCCCGGGTCCCTCTACCTCATCCGTAGGTGTAGCCCTGATGGTGCGGCAGGCTCTGGACTCCTAAGACTGGAGCGGTATGTAGGGTCCATGGGCGGCGGAGAAAGCTATGCAGTCGGGAAGGCCGCGGAAAGCGGCATCTGCACCAAGGCAGAGAATCCACCTGGGTGGGGACGTTCCGCCTACCTTCTTGTCGGAACCCAACAATGCGTCCCATCGAGGCAACTTAGAACGTCCTGCTCCCATGTGTCCCGTGAAAATGTTAGCTTTGTTCACTTCCTCTCCATCCCCCTCACACCCGACTTAGACTAGCGCTAACATTATTAGTGGGTGACATCTCCTCTTTTCTTCATTTCTCCAGGTTATTCTTTGGTAACTTTATATTAGTTTTGTGGATCTGCATTTCTCCTAAGAGTGGGAGGACATAGTTGTGTTTGGCTTAATTCAAGAGAGACCAGTGTTAACATCACTGTATTTAAAACTTGTTCTTGGTGTTATTCGTGCTGTTAGCAGCTCCTCTCGTGATACGTAGTGTACTGAAGTGTCAGGACAGCGCTGAAGATACCTCCAACACCTGGCGGAACAGAAGTTCCCATAGGATCAAGTATTGTTCTGGTTTGGTAATTGCCAGGGTTCTATTTTACCATCTCGTGTTATTATTTTCTTTGATCTTGATTACCGCTCAGGATTGTTATGTGACGAAACTGAGGTTCGGAGAAGTTAACCCAACTTCTTAAAGTTACATTTAATCTTTGAGTAAGTGGAAAGTCAGATTTGATCTCAATGCTTATTTTATTAATGCTCACCTAACTGAGTAAGGATTTAGGTTGTATGTGTACCCTCTGCAGCTCTTAGCATGCGAGAGTTAAATAATTCTATGAGTTGAATGGTGAATCTCGGCTGAAAGAAAAAATCTTTCAGGCATCTGCCCAATTACAGGTGTCTCACATGTACTGTCTAACTCCTTGCTTCTCAACGTGTGATTTCTTGACAGGCAGCATAGGCCTCACCTGGAAGCTGGTTATAAATGAAGACTCTTTGGCCCCACCTCACCTGCTGAATCAGAATTTGCTTTTTAGCAAGATCATCCCTTAGGTGATCAGAGTGCTCATTAAAGATTAGGAAGCATTCATTGTCTAATAATGATTTTTTTGTCCAAATTGAACTAAACAAAGAGAAAGTAAAGATATGCAGTACATCCACTTGTGGATGTGTACTAATAAGACTGGAACATAGAAAGACAAGAAAAAAGTTTTTTCACAATTTCATCATTTGCTAGTGAGGCCATGATTTTTGAAAAATATGTTTGTATTGACAATTTTAGTTTAACAGTCACACATCTTAAAATATACATGAATATTTAAACAGTGATTCAAAACTATCTTGTATGACATCAGGTGCTGGTCTTAAAAGTAAAAAGCAGACGAAAAAATGTTAAATACTACTGCTGACAAATAAAATTTAAGAACCTTTTCTTTATACCCACATGCAATCTGTGCACACGCTAATTCCCCACTATAATTTTCTCACACAATTTTGTTCCATTGATCAAGAGCTTCTAATCAGTTTCTTTGGAAGGAAGGGGTAGATTTGCTACTGCTAGTGGTTTTTCCAGTTAATTAATGTGGTTATCTGGTAATAAAACCGAAACCTAGTCCTAAATTCTCATAATCTCATGTTGTTCAGCAATTAAAGAAAGTCTCTTGTAAAGTTTTAATGTGTAGGTTTTTTTTCATGTATTCATAGCAATGTTATAAAGACATGCATTTATAGACCAGCATAAAGTTTTAGTGGTTCTTTTTTGCAGCAGAAATCACCTAGTGTGCTTATTAAAATAAGTCTTGGGCCCTACCTCCAAAGATTCCTACTTAGGATTGGGTAAGGCCTAGGAATTTGCTTTTTAACAATAAACCCAGTTTGTTCTGTCTAGGTCCACACTTCTTGGTGTTAGTGTTTTGGATAAAAACACAACTAGAGAAAAATTTATTTTCCCTTGAGCTCAATGCAGTACTTGTAAAAGAAGGTAGGAGAAGAGAAATTTTTTTTTTTTACTTGCAGTATAGTTCTTTGGCTGCTGTAAAAGTGCTCAGATCAGTGTATTTCAGGTTATTTAAAAATTATTTTATGATCTGCCAAATTGGGAATACAAAGGGTAGGATAGAATGAATCCTGAAATAATCATTTAAAAACATTTTTTCCAGCCTTTGAAGGCAAACATTTAAATGTTTGTGTGAAATTGATAGAATTAACACAAAAACACAAAATGACTTGCAGTTAAAGTTATAACTTCTCCTTATTGTTTCCATTTTCTTAACTGTTCCATAGCTGTCTCTTATAAAATATGCTTTATGACAAAAATGTTGATCATTTAACAGAATTCAGGCAATGTAGTAGTTAGAAATGGATGTTGGAGTAACTTGGTATTATCAAGAATATTAAAAGAAAGCCAAATGAATCTTAACAGTGAGGAGTTCTCTCCTGAAGTTTTATATAAAATCCTTCTAATTTGGGAGACAAATTGTAGTTTCTCTTTGCTTTTCTTACCTTCATTTAAATGCCATAGGAAATGCAGCCCTTGACCGCAGCTTCTGCGTCTTAGGCAGTTGACCCTTGGCATCCCTGGATTCAACCAACCACAGATCGAAAATACTGTACAGTATTCTCAGGATGTGAAAGCCAAGGATACAGAGGGCTGACTGTATTAGTTAAGATCTTTGATGCTGCCTGGTAGTCCTGACCCTTTCCTAGGCAGATCTTGATTTGAGCCCACTCCTTAAAGATTGGAAGTTTTTACAATTTGATTTTTGTTCATCTCAAAGGAATAGGAAGGCTGTAATTTTATCAGGACTGTTTTACTGAATAATTATCTAATGACTCCTGAGATGAGAATGGAACTTTCCAGTTACAAGGCCAGTATTGTATGTAAAAGGCCCTCACTCAGAGTATTTGGTTCTTTTTTTACCCTGATTTACTTGATTTTTAAAAATTTTATTGTAATCGACAATTTATATATATTTATGGGGTACAGAGTGATGTTACGATCTATGACTATAATGTGGAATAAGTAAATCAAGATAGTTAACAAATAAAGTAATTCTTTTTGCCGTGTGGTATGAGTTAAAGATCCTTAGCGGTGGTTTTAAAATTGCTAAGAAGTTATTCCAATACCATTTATAAATATATTATTTTCCATTGATTTTTGACACTATGTAACTTATAACTACCATTTATTGAGCATTTACTATGTGCTAGGCACTAGTGCATATTGTTTTTACATGTTTTGGCATTTCATCTGGACAATAAGCTCTTTGGTAGCTGCTATAATTAACCCCATTTTATAGATGAAGAAACAAGACAAAGTTTAAGGGATTTTCCTAAAAATCATAGAGTTATCCAGTGATGGAGCCTGGGTCTGATTCAATTGAGCCCTCTTTCTTACACTGAATGTGTAAATAACTTTATTGGGATAATATCTTTATCTCTTCTCTTGACCCCAATCAGTACTACTGCATATATAATAGCTTTGTATATTTCAATACATTGTAAGCCAGTTCTGTTTTATTACCTTTTTCCTTCAAAATGATTTTAACAGCCTTTCTGGACTTACAGAATAACCTTGTCCCTGTTGCTCTCACAGTTGGCATTGTTATTGAAATTGACATTAAACTCATTAATTTGTGGAAAGTATACCTTTATATTCTTCCTAATAAGATTGTACTGTGTAATTTGGTTAATTGGAGTTACTATTTTCAACTTGCATATATGAAGATTAATTCTTGATATTTCGTTTCTTTGGCTTTTGTATATCTAGCATGTTGCATTTTTTAAAATACCCTGTTTACTTTTATGGAAAAAAGATATGCTGACTTTAAAAGGACTCTGTGGAAAGTGGAAAGACTGCTGACCAATTTAGGAAGTAGTAAATAAGATTTTAGCCCAGTTTTATACTAACTAGCTTTTGTGACCCAGGGAAAATTATTGAACTTCTCTGTGATTGTTTCCTTATCTGGCAAATGAATTACCTCGAATTCTATTTCATTCCTCCTATTCTTGCTTTTCTATTAGGCAGTAGAATATGGCACACTCAGATGGACACATGTGCTTAGATTCAGTCCAGAATCACTGTGATCTTTCAGACTCTGTTGGCCTGAGACACAGGCATATCACCCTTCTTGGTTTATAGCCTTCTTTGCCGGCCTCCTTTTTCCAAAGGCATTTTATCTTTTGTAGACCCAGTATGCTGAGTTTTTGTTCAAAGATGAATGAGAAAAAAAAGCTGTCAGCTAGCCACTTTTCCCTGAGGCACTTGTTTTAGGCCTAGAAATGTTCTAGAGGAAGAAAAGCACTGGCAGTGTTACAGTTTGAGAAGTATAGTGAAGGTTACAAGCTTGAACTGTAAAGATCTTGTTTATTGTGACTTTAGTGTTAAAATATGTATTGCTAAGAAGGAATTTATTGGAATATTGAGGATGACATATGTTCTTTAAACATCGTGCACACATAAATTTCTTCACTCATCTTATGTTCATTTTACTTTTCTCAAACTGTAGAGTTGCCAATTCTTAAGTTTTTGTATGATTTAGAATCATCTGCTTCTTTCTAAAGGTGTTGTAATCCTAGTTATTTAACAAATGCCATAATATACCTCAACAGCCTAGAACTAATTTTGCAAACCTTTTCTACAGAATTTAAGAAGATTTTATTCATGTGCATAGTATAGAAGATGAATTCTTCCTCCTCCACCATGAGCGAAGAACCTGATGCTCTATCAGTAGTTAACCAGCTACGGGATCTAGCAGCAGATCCTTTAAATAGAAGAGCCATCGTCCAGGATCAGGGATGCCTGCCGGGCCTGATTTTATTTATGGACCATCCTAACCCCCCTGTCGTCCACTCGGCTTTGCTTGTAAGTTGCTTTTAGTAATTTGTCTTGGTGTTTTATTTTTGTAGTTAAGAATTTGAAAAAGTGTTAGGTGATGTAATAATTTGAAAGAGACTATAGAGCGATTTATAGTCTGTATTTCTGTATGTGCAAACATATATGTGTGTGTATAGTCCTTTTATACAAATGGTAGCATTCTGCGTTGTTTTTATTCTTTAACATAAACAGCATACTACATGCGTGGAATGTTCTACAATTTCCTCTTTTCACTTGACATGAGGTCTTGAGGATTGTATCATATCAGTATAGATAGACACTCAAAACGGCACTGGTTTTGTTTTTGTTTTATAACAGGTTTTAAGATGTCAATCACATACCATCATACAATTCACCCATTTAAAGTGTACAATTCGGTGGGTTTTAGTATAGTCACAGAGTTGTGCAACCATCACCATAATCAACTTTAGAACATTTTTATCACCTCAAAAAGAAACCCTATACTTTCTACCTATTGCTCCCCAGTCCCTGACCCCCATCACTAAGCAACCACTAATCTCCTTTTTGTCTGTCTATATTTGCCTATTCTGAGAAAAATGCCTATACATTTTGCTTGTAAATAGAATCATATAACGTGACCTTTTGTGACTAGTTTCTTTCATTTAACATAATGTTTTTAAGACTTATCCTTATTGTAGCATTTATCAGTACTTCATTCCTTTTCATGGCCAAATAGTATTCCATTATATGGCTATGCCATGTTCTGTCTATCCATCCATTAGTTGATGGACATAGCACTTGTTTCAATATGAGATGAGAAGGAAAGATAAGAGGTTTAAACTGAGAAAGCTGATTAAAAAAAAGAAAAAGAGGGAAAGAGAAAAATATACAAAATCATGGCTAAAAATGCAGAAGGAACTATCATGTTATGGGAAATACGAGGGCTGGAGAAATGTGTTAAAAAACAACAAAGGCAATCAGATAAATCCAGAATGTAATAATTTCTGGAGAACAGTTAACCTGGTTCCTTGAATAATAAATGGCCTTCAAAACAATGGCAGTTGGGATGAGGAGAGGGATGGCAATAACTGTTATAGATTAAAAACCACTTACGGGAATTATCAGCCAAGTGTAATAAGTGGACCTGATTTGAACAAGTCAGCAATAAACATATTTTTTAGATAGCTGGAAATGAATATGAGCAGCTAGTAGATTATAGATGAATCATTATTGCTTTCGTAGGGAATTAACAATAGTATTTTCATTAAGTTAATCTTTTAAAAAATAACTTGCTAATTAAAGCAGTATTTAGTGCAATTTCCAGTCATTTTCTCTGGAGAATTTTGTTATTATTGCCTTACCTTGAATGTTGGGAAAATGTGGTATGTGTACCTTGTTTGTTATAAAAATAAGTAAGCACAAATAAGTGGATGCTAAGCCATCAAACACATAAATGTCCCTGGTGTGTCCCTGAATCTGTAATAAGCAAGTATAATAAATATTTCAGTTAAATTTTTGTTTTAAATATAATTTATGAGAAAAAAATTTGATAGGAATAATACTGTATATTGCTAATTTTTAATTATTCCTACTGGCAAACCTTATGACTAATAGAATTTCCTCACATGCAGTATTAAATGCACAGAAATCGTATGATTGGGTCAAGTTTAGTAAGTTATTTCTAAGTAGAACTCACAAGTCTGAGAATATTTACTAGTTCTTCATTTAGCTGTATAGTTCTTAGCATTGGGGATTCTTATGCCTTTCATTCATCTTTGAGAGCACTATATAATGTTTTTGTCCTCTAGCAGTTACATTTGGGTCTTTTTAATATCTTCTGTTTCTTTCCTCACCATGTTCATGTTTTCCTACTTATCCTTTAGCATATGGAGCATATTTATAACTGTTTTAATTCCCTTGTCTTCTAATTCCATCATCTCTATTATATGTTGGTTTGTTTCTATTGATTGCTTTCTTCCCTCCTTGTTATGGATTATATTTTCCTGCTTTTCATGCCTGGTAATTTTTAATCAGGTGCCAGATATTACACATTTTATGGTTTTGGATTTTTGGGGTTTTTTTTTTTACATTTCTATAAATATTCTTGAAATTTATTTTGGGTTGACATTAAATTTCTTGGGATCAGTTTGAGTCTTTCAAGACTTGCTTTTGGGTTTTGTTAGGGTGGATCCAAAGCAGCCTTTATGTTGTGATATCTCCACTATTAAGGAAATGCTGTTTTGAGGATTCTCCCTGTTGCCTCATTTATTGTAAGGTCTTTGGAATACCACCAGCCAGAGGTGCAAACTATTGCCAGCCCATTGTGAGCTCCAGAAATTGTTTTTCCTATTTTCTGGTGATTTTATTCCCTAACCCTGTAGCCTTTTATCCCAGGCATATGTAGGTCAGCATTCAACCCAAGATTCTTGGGCACACCTCTGTCTATCTCTGGAACTCTCATGCTGGTGCACATCCCTCCTTTCTGTTATTCTGCACTGCAGATTCTAGCTGACTCAACCTCCCCATCTCTGATCTCTACCTCCCAAACTCAGCAAGACCATTGGGTTCCATTGATATCCTCCTCTTCCTGTGCTGCAGTCTGGAAACTGCCTCCAAAGCAGTAAGGTGGGGAAATTGAAGGGCCTACCTCATCATTTCCTCTTCTCTCAGGGATTACAGTCCTATGCTACGTTTTGTCCAATGGCTGAAAATAGGCATTTTATATATGTTGTCCTGTTTCTTAGTTTTTTTTATGGAGGGAGAGCAGTTTCCTTAGCATCCTTTATGGGCTGAAGTGGAAGTCATAGTAAGAGTAGTTGCAGAAAAGATCGGAGATTGTAGTCAGAGGTTGTTGAATTCGTGATTTCATGGATGGCACGTTTTCGATAATGACCAGGAACTTGGAAACAGAAGGCAAATAACCAAGCAGAAATGTGAAAGGTGAGTGGCACTGAGCTGGCAGGGTATTAGATGGTGGAGTCCGCAGAAGTATTGCCCTGAGAATCAGATACCAAAGTCTTCAGTGAATAATGAGTGATAAGCAGGTCTGTAGATGATAGCAGTATTTAGGTATAAAGGGGGAACAGCTAAATGAGATCCCTAAAGAAGCAGCATGTGAAAGGAATTCTTGTAAAAATGTATTTTAAATATTAAAAAATCCTAGAAAAGTTCTTAACTCACAAAATAGAAAATTTGTGAGCATTAGTTCATCTCTTGTTCTTCAATTTTAAAAAAACACACATTTTGAAGATGAATTGTAGTAAAACCAGGAGGATCAGTTCATAAGGTGGTTATATGTTTTCTCCCTCTTAGCAATTTATTTTAATTAAGGTATGAAATTTCTTTAGGGAAATGATCGCTCCTGGGACCTGAAATTAATAAATGAAATATAGTTCTTGTATCCTTGTCAAGATGAAGTGGTGAAAATAAAACCAGTACAACCTAACTTTGACCTTGCAGATAAGTTAAGAACCTTCATTTCAAAGAGCAGATTCAGCTGCTCCAGCTCAGAGGATCATTTCTTCCCTAAGGAACTGCTCTGGTTATCACATTTAAAGGAGAGTTTCTACACACTTGAATGCCAATTGATTCTAAAAACAAAAACCTGTTTTTCTCTCTTTTTCTTTTGCTGTAAGTTAGTGGTGGTTTTAATTTTGAGTAGTCTGGACAGGTGAATTAACCTATTACTGTTTCTGCTGTAGGCTCTTCGATACTTGGCAGAATGCCGTGCAAACAGAGAAAAGATGAAAGGAGAACTGGGTATGATGTTGAGCTTACAAAATGTTATACAGAAGTAAGTACAATCCATAATGTTTCCTAATGCAGTAGAAAAATGAATCTTATTAAATGTATACTGATTGTTAATATATAACTTTACTGAAATTTTAATTTGAATACAAAGTCATACTTTTGTAGGTTATATGTCCAAAAATGTTTTGATGATTAATCTTCTGATTATTCTTAAACATTGACATTAATAGTTCTTACAAAAATGATCAGATTTGGTTTACAATGTTGGCAAATACTGTGCAGATACTTAAGAATAATTTTTTTGGCCGGGCATGGTGGCTCACACCTGTAAGCCCAGTACCTTGGGAGGCTGAGGCAGGAGGCTCACTTGAGCCCAGAAGTTTGAGACCAGCCTGGGCAACACAATGAGATCTCATCTCTGCAAATAAAAATAAAAAGTACAAAAACTAGCCAGGCATGGTGGCATGTGTCTGTAATACCAGCTACCTGGGAGGCTGAGACAGGAGGCTCACTTGAGCCCAGGAACTCGAGGTTACAGTGAGCTGTGATTGGACCACTGAACTCCAGCCCAGTGACAGAACAAGACCTTGTCACTAAAAAAAACAAGAGAGAATATTCTACATTGTTAGGAAGTTTTGTAAAGTATATGTAAATTGATTTTGTTAGCAGAGCAACACAGGTGACTGATCACACTTGACAATATGTAGTATTATAATACGGTACAAAGTTCTTTTAATATTTCATCTTAGTTTTACTCAAAAGAATCTTCTTCTTCATGGTCATGGCAATTAAAAGGATTTTTGATGAGATTTTCACGAGCCTCATTGAGAGGTTTCTTGGAGACTTAGAGCCATTGCATTAGATTTTTAACAAATGGCTGGTTTTTAATTGTACCTTTCATTTTACTGAGATCTTCATATTCATTGTCTCATTTCGTTATTTATAACTTTTTGAGGTAGATTTGACAGACAATAGCTTTGTTTTACGGATAAGGAAAATATAGAGAGGCCGAGTCACTTGTCTGAAGTCCTTCAGCTATGTTACCTTTGGGACCGTTGGGTTTTGCTCCTTAGACCTTGCTGATTTCCTTGTAGATGGCTAGAAATTGAAGATTAAGTGTTTTGGCATTTCTACGGTGTCTGGAAGCAAAAAGACTATGCTTTCTGAAGTGTCATGTAAGTTTATTTTGTATCTTGGTCTTACACAGACATGACTGCCTTTAAAACTCTAAGTAAGTAATTTATTTGATTTAAAACTTATGTTGCGGCCGGGTGCGGTGGCTCACGCCT
>NW_012154173.1:16787335-16788655 GCF_000956105.1 Propithecus coquereli
AAGTAGCTAGAATTAAAGGCAAAAGCCACTGTGCCAGGCTTTATTTATTTGTTTTCTTTTAGAGATGGGGTCTCACTCTGTCACCCAGGCTGGAGTGCTGTGGCACAATGATAGCTCACTGCAGTTCAAACTCTTGGGCTCAAGCAATCCTCCTGAGTAGCTGGGACTACAGGTGGAAGCAACCATGCCCAGCTAATTTTTAAAATTTTTTTTAAGAAATGGAGTCTCACTTATATTGCCCAGGCTGGTCTTGAACTCCTGCCTTAGCCTCTCAGGGTACAAGACACTGTGCCTGGCCATAGTTGATTTATTTGACATGGCTACCCCATAACAGCCAGCCAGTCAGGATGGAATTAGAAGTAAATTTTCAAATCAGCATCTCTCTGTTTAGGAGTACTGAGTTTGGGAGCAATTTAACTGTGCTCCAGAAAGAACCAGAGAACAAAGAAAATCTGTTGTGAAGAGATGGTACCTTATTAAGTGAATAGAGCCTTACATCTGGCAGTGATCAATGGGGAAACCAAAAAGCAGAAGTAGTTAGGGTAAAGATGTTATTCTTCACTTGGGAAGCAGAGAAGAATATTTTTTAAAATAGAGAAAATTCTGTGTATTAAATTTTTGTCCTATAATCACCATATTATGCATTGCTAGAGAATTTTGCTGATTTTTAACATGTTGAACTGCAGGTTTTACTTGTGTTGAGGTCAGATTGGTACTTACGTATTGACAATTGGTTTGATTTCATTTACTTTCAGTTTTTAATTTTGAAAAGAATTTTAAGTTCTGTCATTCAGAATGAATCTGGCATTATATTTTAATTTCAATCTCTTCCATAAAAACTTGTTATTAGAGATTAGAACCCACATTGTATTTTTAGACCTGGATCCTTTTGTGAAGAGAATTTTCAAAATGTGAAGTTAGGAGAACATCTAAATCCAGTTTAAGACATTTGTTAATTGGTATTTCCAGAGTAATACTTCTGATAAATGATGCATTTCCTAAAGCACTTGTGAATATTTAACATGAGGTATACTATAAATAAAAGCCACTTTAATAAAATGTGGCATCTCAACTTTAAAGTATCTCATTTCATTTAAGGAACTTCCTACAATTCTAGATTTTGAAACAGTGCCATTATAAATGGTGGTTATACTTCTTGCTAAAATCTTTGTGGATGAAAAGTGTGTGTTTAATTTCTTTATGCTTTTTCTGTTCTTTCATTTTGAAAAACTTCATATTAAAATAACATCTGACCTACAGAAAAGTTGTAAAACAGTACAAAGACTCCCCATATACCCTTACACCTATGTTCTCCAATTT
>NW_012154173.1:16788756-16805872 GCF_000956105.1 Propithecus coquereli
ATATGTCATATTTGAACTTCAGAAATTTAGAGTAAGTTTGATAGACTTAACCTATAGAACAATTTCTTAAGTTGGTTGGCTCAAGGGTGTGGTTATGTATACATGTATGTAAGTGAGAGATACATCTGTAAAACAGTAGGGAGACTGCTTATATCTTTGTGAGAGAAGTGGTGTGTCAATTCAGGTCATTATCTTGGCATATCATATGAGAAGATGCTGAGATGAAATTAGAAATGGAAGAGGTTTATTGTGGGACAAGGTCTATAAAGATAAAGGTGATGAAGCAGGATTGGGCAGGGAAAGTCTTTACACTAAATGCAAATTTGACATCTGTGGAAGAAGAAAGGAACCAGAATGGGGCAAAGAAAGTCTAAGATTGCAATGCAAATCTGACAGCCAACGCAGTGGGGAGCTCCAAGCAAAGATTGCCCTTTGAGGAGTCCTGTACTGAGCAGAAATAGCCAGGTCCTAGTGATCACACTGCTCAGTCATTGGTTGGGAGCTGCCTGGAAAGAGTGTCCCCGTGGATTTGTGATGGATCCCAAAGCTGCCATAGCCAGAGACTCTACTATTGTAGTAGAAGGACAAGTTCTTTCTTGAAGATCCAAGCACCGTATCTCCATGGCTGCTGCAAGTGGCTTATCTTTTAAATTCAAATAGAGTCTGTTTTTTAGAACAATATAGTGATTGTTTTGCTCACTCTTTTAATGTTGAAACAGATGTACATTCTTGCATACTCCATTATAATTTGGTCCTATCCCCCTTAAAAGTAGAGATATGATATAATTTTTATATACATTTTGTGGCTCATTTGGCTGCTGGAGATCTCAGATATGCAAGTTACCTTTCAAGCTTTATAAAAAGTTGCCTCTGTTTACCAAAATAGCCATCTTAGAAGTTTATTAGTGTACAGTTGTATGCTGTATAATAATGTTTTGATCAACAGTGGACTGCATACAAAACAATGGTCCCCTAAGATTATAATACCATATTTTTACTTTACCTTTTCTATGTTTAGATACACAGACACCATTGTGTTACAGTTGCCTGCAGTATTCAGTACAGTAACATACTGTGCAGGTTTGTAGTCTATAGCCTAGGTGTTTAGTAGGCTGTACCATTCAGGTTTGTGTAAGTACACTCCATGATGTTCACACAATGAGGAAATTGCCTCATGATGCATTTCTGAGAATGTGTCCATGCTGTTAAGTGACACGTGTCAGTACTGGAATGTTAGCTAAGTGTAGTCATCAGAAGCTTAATAGAATGATGTGTTTTGGCTTGCAAACATCAAGACTACAAAGTGTTAGAGTCAGGTTTTGGTTCAGCGTGTTTAATATTGTGTTGTGAACTACCTCATGGTTTTGACGTGATTTTCTTTTCTGAAGAAATTTGATTGCTCTGGTATTTTTAAAGGTTGAACATTTCTAATCCGAAATATGAAATGCTCCAAAATTTGAAACTTTTGAGCACTGACATGATGCTTAAAGGAAATGCTCATTGGAACATTTTGGATTTTGGGTTTTTTGAATTAGGGATTCTTAGCTGATATGCTTCTGTAAATATTACAAAATCCAAAACAATCTGAAATCTGGAACACCTCTGGTTCTAAACATTTCAGATAAGGGATATTTGACTTGTAATTCTTCAACTACTTGTTTCTTTTGAGTACCCCTATTAAAAATTTTTAAAAGAGCAAAATGAAAAGTTTTTATCCTTATAGAGGAGAATGAGTTTTATGTCTGTATAACTGATGTGACACTACAAACATCTATCGTTTAGACCTTATTTTGCATCTTGAAATCTGTGTTCCCAGATGCAGATGACTGATTTATGATTTACCACTACTCTACTAGCTTATGAACTAATTGACATCTCACTGTTATATAATCACTTTGGTAAACTATAGAAGAGATCTATATTATATACCATAGTTGTTTTCTTTGTTTTTAAATTAATTAATTTATTTAAAAATATATTAGAGACAGGGTCTCACTAAAGTTGCCCTGCTGTTCTTGAACTCCTGGGCTCAAGTAATCCTCCTGCCTCTCAGCCTCCTAAGTAGCTAGAATTAAAGGCAAAAGCCACTGTGCCAGGCTTTATTTATTTGTTTTCTTTTAGAGATGGGGTCTCACTCTGTCACCCAGGCTGGAGTGCTGTGGCACAATGATAGCTCACTGCAGTTCAAACTCTTGGGCTCAAGCAATCCTCCTGAGTAGCTGGGACTACAGGTGGAAGCAACCATGCCCAGCTAATTTTTAAAATTTTTTTTAAGAAATGGAGTCTCACTTATATTGCCCAGGCTGGTCTTGAACTCCTGCCTTAGCCTCTCAGGGTACAAGACACTGTGCCTGGCCATAGTTGATTTATTTGACATGGCTACCCCATAACAGCCAGCCAGTCAGGATGGAATTAGAAGTAAATTTTCAAATCAGCATCTCTCTGTTTAGGAGTACTGAGTTTGGGAGCAATTTAACTGTGCTCCAGAAAGAACCAGAGAACAAAGAAAATCTGTTGTGAAGAGATGGTACCTTATTAAGTGAATAGAGCCTTACATCTGGCAGTGATCAATGGGGAAACCAAAAAGCAGAAGTAGTTAGGGTAAAGATGTTATTCTTCACTTGGGAAGCAGAGAAGAATATTTTTTAAAATAGAGAAAATTCTGTGTATTAAATTTTTGTCCTATAATCACCATATTATGCATTGCTAGAGAATTTTGCTGATTTTTAACATGTTGAACTGCAGGTTTTACTTGTGTTGAGGTCAGATTGGTACTTACGTATTGACAATTGGTTTGATTTCATTTACTTTCAGTTTTTAATTTTGAAAAGAATTTTAAGTTCTGTCATTCAGAATGAATCTGGCATTATATTTTAATTTCAATCTCTTCCATAAAAACTTGTTATTAGAGATTAGAACCCACATTGTATTTTTAGACCTGGATCCTTTTGTGAAGAGAATTTTCAAAATGTGAAGTTAGGAGAACATCTAAATCCAGTTTAAGACATTTGTTAATTGGTATTTCCAGAGTAATACTTCTGATAAATGATGCATTTCCTAAAGCACTTGTGAATATTTAACATGAGGTATACTATAAATAAAAGCCACTTTAATAAAATGTGGCATCTCAACTTTAAAGTATCTCATTTCATTTAAGGAACTTCCTACAATTCTAGATTTTGAAACAGTGCCATTATAAATGGTGGTTATACTTCTTGCTAAAATCTTTGTGGATGAAAAGTGTGTGTTTAATTTCTTTATGCTTTTTCTGTTCTTTCATTTTGAAAAACTTCATATTAAAATAACATCTGACCTACAGAAAAGTTGTAAAACAGTACAAAGACTCCCCATATACCCTTACACCTATGTTCTCCAATTTTAACATTTTACTATATTTATCATTTTCTCTATATAGATATTGTTGTTATTTGGTTCATATATATTCATGATTCATATATTCACTGTGAAATGTGTCCTTTTGCGGGGAGTTTAGCTACGCTCCCCGCAAAAAATCGGGTCCTCTAGGTAGGGGTCATTGCAAAGGATAAGAAAATAATAGAAAATGGAAAATAATAGAAATAAAAGAATACACAGAGATGAAGATATAGTTTTGTAGATTTATAAAGATAATAGGCAAAAAGCGGGGGTACTCAAGGGTCCCTACGATATCCCCGTGAATCACAGGGCCCAGAATAAAGTTTCACATGGGTATTTATAGGTACAGTGATCGGTTGCCAGGGGTAATAGAGTTACACAACAACAGGTAGTTTGTTTTAGGTTAAAAGTCTTTCAAAAGGCTTCTGTAGATCCCCTAACTAACTCTGGTTACAAAGTCTTTCAAGGACAAGCTTCTAAGTTCTAAGATAAAGCTATTACTTAACAGAAGGGTTAAACAGAGATATAGTGGCTCCATGTTTCTTTATCTAGTTATTGTGTATAGAGACAGGTCATCAGAAGTCAAGCAGGAACTGTCCCTTGGGCTAATTGTTTTTAGCTGCAGGTATCTGTCTCTGGGCAGACACTCTTTGATCAGCTCTCATCCTGTGATTCCATGTAGACCTTGGTTTGTCCTTCAAAGCAGGTGAGAACCACAGGGTTAAGACCGCAACTGTCACCTTGGAAAGCAGCTGCTACTGACCTTTTGAGATGCCCTCCTGAGGTGGAGCAGCTTTTGATATGCAAACTAACATGTTCACATACTCTTTCAGGGCAGAGCCCTACAAAACTCCTGAGACCATTTCTGTCTCTAATATAGTAATATTAATTTATGGAGCAACATCCTTTAGGATTAAAAAAATGTCCTTTGTCATGCTTAATACTCGGGTTTGGGGCTGGAATTCTACTTTGATCTCAGTATACAAGCCCTGATCTCATTGTTTCTATTTGTCTGATTTGCCTTTGCCCCTTCCTTTATTTCTGAATCACTTTGTTTAAATTGTGTCTTATTTTGTGAGCCAAGTTGAAAATCCTTTTCTTTTAATTAGTGAACTAAGTCCACTTATATTTGTCAACATACCTGATAAATTTCATCTTAACTCATTGTTACAGTTACCACGTATATTATGTTGTAGTCACCATGTTTCTTTATGTGATGATTTCTTCTTTTATTTGAAAATTTCTTTCGATATGTAGAAAGATTTGTCTTATTGTCTTAGTGATTACCTTCATACTTTTTGAAAAATGTCATAAATTGCTTGTTTTCTTATTTGACCTTTCACTTGTCTTGCTTGTTAGTTTTTAATGGTATCTTTTGACTCCTATCTATAATATTATGTGTTCAATAGTCATTGAGATTTTTCTGCTTTCCTCTCTTCCTCTCCCATGTCCTTTCTTTTTTTAAGTTGCATTATTTCTTTCTTGTCAAAACATTTATGTATTCTTCTATTCTCTTTTCCACCTTTGTTTTGGTTTTAGATCTACAATTAAATACATAAAATACTCATTATTAGTCCTTTTGCTGAAGTTTTCTTAGTTATTTCTTGATTGGTTGAAGCTCATTCTCTACTAAATTGCTCAGGAAAAGCTCAAGAATTTGACTACTTTCATGTTTAAAACTTTTTCTATAACCTTGATACTTGAAGGACAACCTGATTGGATCCTTGATTTACCACCTGTTTTCTTAAGAGTCTTGAAAATGCTTCTCCATTTTTGCCTTGAATTTTTTTTGTGTGTTTCGGAGAACTTTGATGACATCCAACCTTATTTTAATGAAAGATCGAGATGGTAGCAGTAGTTTATTTAGCAGTATATCAGGAGTACTCTTCCATATAACTGTTTTCCTGCCATATCATTCTTAATGGCTCTACATCCTTTGCTTTTTTGTTTTTCAGTGTCTTTTTTGTAATTACTTAGAAGTTGGCAAATCTTATTCTGTGGAAAGCCGGATAAATATTTTATAGGCTTAGGCCTTTAGGTGGGACAAGTAGTATCTGTTGTAACTACTGGGCTGTGTCCCACAGGATGAAAACAGCCATAGACAGGCTGTCACAGTGGCTCATGGCTGTGATCCTAGCACTCTGGTAGGTCCAGGCGGGAGGATCACTTGAGCTCAGGAGTTCAAGACCAGCCTGAGCAAGAGCGAGACCTCGTCTCTACTAAAAATAGAAAAAAATTAGCCGGGCGTGGTGGTGTATGCCTGTAGTCCCAGCTACTGGGAAGACTGAGGCAGGAGGATTGCTTGAACCCAAGAGTTGGAGGTTGCAGTGAGCTGTGATGATGCCACTGCACTCTACCCAGGGCTACAGAGCCAGACTTTATCTGGAGAAGGGTGGGGGGAGAAAAGCCAGCCATAGACAATAGGGTAAATGGGCTTTGGCCCAAGGGCTATAGTTTCCTTACCTTAGGACTTCATTGTTACCAAAAATAGAGCAGTCGGCTTCCTTATAACCTTTTTAAAGTTTGAATTGTTTTTGCATTAAAAGATGGGGGTGATTTTCTGTGTTGCATAAATATTACAAAACACTTTTTCTTAGCAAACAAGGGGGGGCAGAAAATGCAAAAACAACTTCTAAAAGAAAAGATGGGAAATGTTTTGAAGAAGTGGCAGCAAGTCTCTAACGGTAAAATAGTATATTCATTGCTTTCATGAAGTATATAGAAGTCTTAACTGGACTTTATGGGCAACATAAAATGTTGCTATAGAATTAGAGTGAATTGGTATTTATGTCCAATATGGAAATATACTCAGAATGATAATTATTTGTGATCTGTAATAAAGGTGAGAGTTCACCTTTTAGTTTTATGAATAACATTTTGAAACTTTTCAATATAGATAATTAATTAGAAAAAGTAATGAGGAATCAGTATTCTTCATTATGAAATAATAAATTACTGAGAGCAAAATTCCAATTACTTAGATGAAAAAGTTTTTCAAGATAGTCTTTGTTTTCTGGATGTCAGATTTTAAAGACTGAACTAATCAGCTCTTTTAATTTTCAGTTGCCAAGATTGGGGCAATCAATATTTCTTAATTATGTAGTCTCTCTCACGTTTATGGCCCCAGATGCACCATTATGACTCTAGGCTTTTTCTAACTGAATTTGTTTTGAATCATACTATTTGGGAACAATAATTTTGTTCTATTTGTGGAGACTAAAATTAAGGCCTTTGAGGTAGAAATAATTTGATAAAGTTTTCTTGGAAGCCAAATGTGAGAATTACCCACAAAGAAACCCCAACAAGGTTGGGTGTCTCCCAAAGTCTGTTACAAGTTGGAATGCTTTTATAAGAAAGTTTAGGAGAAGGGAGGTAGACTCCTCATATTGGGGTTGTCTTTTTGCATTAAAGGGTATGATACAGAGCTTACCAGTCATTGGCTATCGAAGACACATACAGGCTAAAATGTCTTACATGAAAATCAATCAGTAAAACTTAATGATTCAGAAACAAATCAGCGAAGCTTCATGATTCAGAAACACATCAGTGTCCTTTTCAATGTCAGTAAGTTACGTATTAATCAAGGAAGTCATGATAAGATTTGAAGGACCCAAAACAAAATTTTTTACTTAGGGACAGGATGTAAGTCACGAATCATAAAACCTTCCCTGGCAGTTAATTTGAAATCCTGCTAAATGTGACCTATAGGTTATCATTTAAATAAAAAAAAAAAAAAGAGTAAGATAACTTCCAAATCTGTAGATACTCTTGGGTTATTCTTTTTAGTTTTAAAAACATTTTTAAAAATCAGGAATAAGTTATTTATAACTATGATTGTTGAATAGCAGTATGCATAGATGTTTGTGATTGTAGGGAAGTTCAAACTTGCCCTTTGTTGATTATTGAGTCTGCTGAAATAAATTGACAATAGACAGAATAACAGGAGAAAATGCATACAAATTTATTAAGGGCAAACAAAAAAGAAGCAAAAAAAAGGGGAAAACCAAAAAACCAAAAGGGTAAAACCTAAAAAACCCCCTCAAAAGGGAGAGGGAGGTGGGAGATGTAGGCAATTTTAGAGGAAGAGTAAATGATGTTTAGGGGAGATGAATGGGCCCAAAGAACAGAGAATAGCCTTGGACAGAGTTCATCTGGACTCTGGGTATAGTGTCAACTCTAGTCTTCCTTCCTGTGATGTATATCAATTCCCCTGTTCGATGAGATATCTGGGGAAGGAATTTACAACAATTGAATATTTTCTGGAGGATCTGGCCTTAGGTAGGACGTCAACCTAAAATAGGATATCAACCTAAAATAATCAAAAGGATCAGAATCTAGTTTAAAGATAGTTTATTCAAGCAGAGTGGCTAAGGGCAGCTGCCTGGAAAGCACAGATTTCAAGCAATTGAAGTCAATGTTCCAAAGTGTAGAAGTTTGGGGTCATTTATGTAGACAAAGTTTAGGAAAACTTAACAGAATTTCAGCATCTTTCTATATAAGGCTTAATGTATAATTACAACAATCTGATTAGGTAAGGTGGTCTTTTTCTTTTAGGAAAGGTATATTTAACATTCCACACTAAAGATGTTAATAGTCATAGGGTCTTTTAGCACACCATGGTCTAAGTTAGGCACAAGACAATAAATAAAGGAGACATTTAATCTATAACAAAGGTCAGTGATTGAAAGTGGAGAGATCTGGTCTTTCGGAGTCATTTAAGAGCAAGAACAATGAGAAGAAGAGTTAATTTATAGTCTAAGAAGCAGAATTGCAAATATGCTAAGGGACTGCAATATCAGGGCTTAACTTCTCACTTGGCATAGTAAATTTAGAGAGTCCTTAAATTTTAATTTCCTTTACAAGGGAAACTTCAGAAAAAGACCTCCCCTGCATTTGCTGCTCCCAGTTTGAAATCCAAAGCAGCATATTTTGGTGTATTTTTTTCTGAAACCCACCATGATACTTCATATAGTACCCAGATCAAGAAGTAACTTAGTTTGTAATTTGGTTTTGCTTATATACTTTTGCACATTTTGTTTTGCCTAACTCAAAATTTTATTTTCTTTTAGAAGAGGTCTGGGTCTATAAGGTATTCTCTCAACTGTTTCATAGGGAAATATGGTAAAATAAGAGAATATATTTAGTCTTTGTTTGTGAGTCCTGGCATAGAGTTTCTAAAACTCTTAGAATTTCCTGAGTGGTGGGAGTGTCTTGTCTTTTTTTTTCCAAGTGACTTGGGGTCTTGCTCTGTCGCCCAGGCCATAGTGCCATGGCGTAGTCATAGCTCACTATAGCCTTTAACTCCTGGGCTCAAGCAATCCTCAGCCTCCAGAGTAGTTGGGACCGCAAGTTCTTGCTACCATACTTGGCTATTTATTTATTTCATTTTTAGTTTTAAATTTTTTTTAGGGAGTGTCATTTCTTTTGGATTACACCTGAATTTATGTTAATGAAGTGACTTAGGGTAGGGACCCCTAGATAGCCTTGTGATAGCGCTAGTCACTTGAAAGAGGAAGTGATTAGAGGTTTGGAACTTTTAGCCCCACTCATGAATTTCAGGAAGGAGTGGAGGTGGAGATTAAACTCTATAAATAAACTGTTGATCAGTGAGATTTGGTGAGCTTCTGAGTTGGTGAACTGGGAGGGTGGCAGGCCTAGATAGAGCATGGAAGTTCCACACACCCCTTATGTACCTCTCATACCTTGCCTTATGGCTCTCTTCCATCTGGCTGTTCCTCTGTTATATTTTTTATAATAAACCAATAAACAGAATAAATTGTCTTACTGAGTTCTGTGAGCTGTTCTAGTAAATTGTTGAACCTGAAAGGGCGGGTTGTGGGAAACCCCCACATGAGTTGGATAGAAATTTGGGTAACTTTGGGATCTCGTACTTGCATCTGGCATCTAAAATGAGGACAGTATTGTTGAACTGAGCCCTTAAACCTGTGAAGTCTGACTCCAATTCCAGGTCATCAGTCACAGAATTAAATTAAATTGTAAGACACCCAATTAAATTGTGCAGAGAATCAGAGAATGGTTGTTGGTTTTGTAAAACACCTCAGAAAGGTAGCAATAAAATTGGTCCTATAAGGTATACCAGAAGAACATACAGGCATATCTTGTTTTATTGTGCTTTGCTTTGTTGTACTTTGCAGGTATTGCATTTTTTACGAATTGAAGGTTTGTGGCAACCCTGCATCCAGCAAGTCTGTCGGCACCATTTTTTCAATACCATGTGCACACTTTGTGTCTCTGTCACATTTTGGTAATTCTCAACAATATTTTAAACTTTTTAAAATCATTATTACATCTGTTATGGTGATCAGTGATCTTTGATGTTACTATTGTAATTGTTTTGGGGCGCCATGAATGGCACCCATGTAAGACGGTGACCTTAATCGATAAATGTGCATATTCTTACTGTTCCATCCATCAGCCATTTCCTGTCTCTTTCTTTCCTACTGCCTCCCTATTCCTTGAGACCCAATGATAATGAAATTAAGCCAGTTAGTAACCCCACAGTGGCCTCTAAGTGTTTGAGTGAAAGGAACAGTCACACATCTCTCACTTTAAATGAAAAGCTAGACATAATGAAACAGTAAGGAAGACATATTGAACACCAAGGTAGGCCAAAAAGCTAGGCCTGTGCACCAGTCAGGCAAATTGTAAATGCAAAGGAAAAGTTCTTGAAGAAAATTAAAAGTGCTACCCCAGTCAACAAATGAATGATAAGAAGCAAAACAACCTTATTGCTGATGGGGAGAAAGTGTTAGTGGTCTGGACAGAAGATCAAACCAGCTACAACATTCCCTTAAGCCACGGCCTAATCCAGAGCTAGACCCTAACTCCCTTCAATTCTGTGACATCTGAGAGAGGTGAGGAAATTTCAGAAGAAAAGTTTAAAGCTAGCAGAGGTTGGTTCACAAAGTTGAAGGAAAGAAGTCAATGCCTGGCTTCAAAGGACAGCTTGACTCTCCTATTAGGAGGAGGTAATGCACCTAGTGACTTAGTTGAAGCCAATGCATTTACCATTCCGAAAATCCTAGGGCTGTTGAGAATGATGCTAAATTTCCTCTGCCTGTGCTCTATCTGGGGAACAACAAAGCCTGGATGACAGCACCTCTGTTTACAACATGGTTTATCAAATATTTTAAGGCCACTGTTGAGAAACACAGCTCAGAAAAAAGATTCCTTTCAAAAGATTACTGCTCATTGACAATGGACTTGGTCACTCAAGAGCTCTGTTGGAGATGTACAAGAAGACTAATGTTGCATTCATGCTTACTAACACAATATCCATTCTGCAGCCCATGGATGAAGGAATAATTTCAACTTTCAAGTCATCTTATTTAAGAAATTCATTTTGTAAGACTATAGCTGCCATAGAGAGTGCTTCCTCTGATGGATCTGGGCCACATAAACTGAGAACCTTCTGGAAAGAATTTACTATTCTAGATGTCCTGAAAAACATTTGTGATTCATGGGAGGAGATCATAATATCCACATTAACAGAAATTTGGAAGAAGTTGATTCTAACCTTCATGAATGACTTTGAGGGGTTCAAGACTTCAGTGGAGGAAGTCACTGCAGATGTGGTTGAGCAAGAGAACTAGAATTAGAAGTGGAGCCCGAAGATGTGACTGAATTAGTGCAATGATAAAACTGGAATGGATGAGAGTTTCTTTTTATGGATGAGCAAAGAAAGTGGTTTCTTGAGATAGAATCTCTTCCTGGTGAAGATGCTGTGAACATTGTTGAAATGACAACAAAGGATTTAGAATATTATTAATACATAAATTTAGTTGATAGAGCAATAGCAGGGTTTGAGAAATTAACTCCAATTTTGAAAGAAGTTCTGCATTGATAAGATGATATCAAACAACATCACACACTACAGAGAAATCTTTCGTGAAAAGGATTGATGTGGCAAACTTCATTATTGTCTTATCTTAAGAAATCTCCATAGCCACCCCAGCCTTCAGCAACCACCACCTATGTTGAGGTTGATAGAAGATGGATGGTTTGTGTGGGGACGTAACAATCTCACCGAAATTAATTCGGAAAATTGTTTACTTGCATTTTTCCTATGAAACAGTCTCTAACTTTACATTCTCAAAGGGGTTAGTAACCCTAACTGGCTAAGAACTAATTACTGTTCTAGTTCTTATTCTGCAGAACAGGAAGCTAATTTGATATTACAGTATTTTAATATTTTTTGTTACTGTTGGTTCATTAGGAAGCGTATAGAGAAGTTTTGAAATAGTATGTAATAAGGTCACTATTTGCATCTTCTATTATGTGTTGTGATGATTCTCTTTGTATTTGATACAAACACTTAAAGACTATTTGGTGATAAAAAGGGGTAACAAAAACATACTGTTCTTTTTTCTTTCCTTAAATTGATGAGTTCCTCTAATCATTATATACTCCTACTCTTTATAACTTGTTTTTGGCTAATATTTAAAATGATCTGAAAACTACAGTGACCTTTTCAATAAATGTAAAACAGCTATCAAGAAAAATGCTGAGACATCCCCTAAAAAAAAATCAGTCTTTTTGATAACTTCACGTAACACAAAGCTAAAATCATTCAAAATAACTTACCACTGTGTCCCAGAAAAGCACCTGATATAGTAAATTAAGTGCCCAGAAAACTGTCAGATTATCACCCCTGGAATTAAAGCTCTATACGCTACAGCATGTACAGTCTGAATATCAGAAATGGAAGTATTCCTACTCATTCAATAAATAGCTTATAAAACTTTTTGTTAGGTTCTGTGGAAGGTACAAAGAGAATACATACCTATTCTTAAAGAGTTTATATACTTGTGAAAGAAATAGAAAACAAAGATCAACAGTATAAGTACAAACATAGTACTTTGAATACAGTGGGAGAAATGGGTTGTTGGGTGAAGGCTTCATAAAGAAGGTAGTGGTCAACTTGGCGCTTTAAGGGTGAAAATGAGAGTTATAAAGCCTGTGGTCTGGGTGAAGCTCTTATGGCTGAGGAAAGACATGAGCAAGGTTTTAAGGGTGGGAAGCATTCTAGAACAAAGAACAGCAAAGAAGAATATATAAAAATACATGGTCTCTGCAGGAGATGGCCAAGTGTCATGGTCAACCCGAAGAATAATAAAAGGACACAGTGAGCTAATGTAAACAGCCAAATGGGTTTTTAAGGCCTTCATGTTAAGGCCTCAAATGTAAAGAGTTTGGACTTAATTGAGCCCATTCGTAGGTGGAATGAGGATTCTTTTCCTATAGTTATGTGTACTTACTGTTTGTTCAATTCAACGAATTAGTAAAGAACCATTAGATCTGTGCTGTCTGATATGGTAGCCACTCACCACATGGGAAAATTTAAATTAGTTGAAAGTAAATAAAATTTATTTCTTTAATTGCACTTGCGACATTTCAAGTACTCAGTAGCTCCATATGAGTGGAGAGTGCAGATACAGAACATTTCCATCATTGCAGGAAGATTTATCAGATTGTATGGCACTAGATATTAATGTGAAGAGATATAGTAGGATTTAATTTTAAGAATGAAAACTTTTGGCTGGGCGCGGTGGCTCACGCCTGTAATCCTAGCTCTCTGGGAGACCGAGGCAGGTGGATTGTTTGAGCTCAGGAGTTCGAAACCAGCCTGAGCAAGAGCGAGACCCCGTCTCTACTAAAATTAGAAAGAAATTAATTGGACAACTAAAAATATATAGAAAAAATTAGCTGGGCATGGTGGCGCATGCCTGTAGTCCCACCTACTCAGGAGGCTGAGGCAGGAGGATCGCTTGAACCCAGGAGTTTGAGGTCACTGTGAGCTAGGATGATGCCACGGCACTCTAGCCCGGGCAACACAGTGAGACTCTGTCTCAAAAAAAAAAAAAAAAGAATGAAAACTTTTGTTTGAGTTGTGGTTTTATGATATATACATGGCCTTGTGATATGTAAGAAATGTAAATGAAGAAACAATCAGTTTGATCATGCTAAGAAATCTCCTTGACATTAGCTGATAATATGGATGATTCTTTTCTAATTTGTTTTCTCCTTTTGGATTTTTATATGTCGTGTTTTCTTGAAGGTCAGGGTACTTTCAAATTGAGAGTTGAATATTAATGATAATCCAAGGGCATGTTAAACCTGAACTTGCTAGTTGATTTTCTGTTTAATTAAAGATTTTGATTAAATGTACTTTTATACCTTTATAGTGAGGAGTTTTGAATCTCAATGAGCCGCAGGTTTAAAATGAAATTAGAAGACTATTATAGACTAGATGCCTTTTCTACATTATTGATTATTCTAGGATTCCCTGGTATTGTTTTTAAATCGAGCAAGGCATCAGAAAGGAAGGAAACAAGGCTCCACAAAGATGAGAAATAAAATTACAGAATGAGTAGAAGCGACAAGACTAATTTATAAATTTATATGTGTTTCTTTTCAAGGACTACAACTCCAGGAGAAACAAAACTTCTGGCATCTGAAATCTATGATATTCTTCAGTCCTCCAGTATGGCAGATGGTGATAGTTTCAGTGAAATGAATTCACGTCGAAGGAAAGCTCAGTTTTTTCTAGGAACTACAAACAAACGTGCCAAAACAGTGGTTTTGCATATAGATGGTCTTGATGATACGGTAAGAGTTTTGTAAACACATGGCTCATATGATGGGAAAGAGACATCATGTCAACTAAGTAGTTTCTTCAGTGTCATCCCCTAGTAGGCAATAAGTCCCAATATCAATACTGATAATGAGGGTTATTTTGTGCTAAAGAAGTCAGTTAATCAGAGGATATATTAATAACAATTTAAAATATTTATGCCCCTAATAGTAGAGCCTCAAGATATTAATATATGATGTAAAACTTGACAGAAATGCCCAGAGAAATAGATGAACCCACAGTTAGAGCTAGAGATTTCAACACAACTCTCTCAATTAATAGAACAAGTATACAGAAAATCAGTAAGGATATAGAAGTCTTGCATAATGCTATCAACCAATTTAACCTAGTTGATATTCATAGAACACCCTACCCAACCACAGGATATTTATTCTTTTCATGTGCACATGAGACATGTACCAAGATAGACCATGTTGTGGACCATAAAGCAAGTGTTAATAAATTTAAAAGGGTTGAAACCATACAAAGTATCTTCTGTGAGCACAATGAAAGCAAATTAGAAATCAATAACAAAGATATATGGAAAAATCCCCTCCAAATTTGGGAAAATAAATAACATATTTCTAAAATAATCCATGGATCAATGACTAAGTTAAAAGATAAATTATTCCGAGGAAGTCAGGAATAAAGAAAAAAAAGAAATTAGAAAGTATTTTGAAATGAATAAAAAAGAAAGCATAATGTCAAAATTTGTGGGAAGCAGTTAAACAGTGCTTAAAGGAGAAATTCATTAGTACCAGATGCTTAAATGTTTATATACAAAAGAGAAAATGTATTACATTGGTGACTTAATAAGCTTCTGTCTTAAGAAACTGGAAAAAGAAGAGCAAATTAAAGCCAAAACAAGCAAAAGAGAAGAAACGAAAAAGAGCAAAAATCAGTGAAATGAAAAACGATAGAGAAAAACCAAGGAAATCAAAAGCTGATCTATGACATCAATAAAATTGATAAACCTCTAGGCAAACTGACCGAGAGTAAAAGAATTCACAAATTATCAGAAATGAGAGAGAGGACACTACTATAGATCCTACAGACATTAAAAGGATAATAAGTAGCCAGGTGTGGTGGGTCACACCTGTAATCCCGGCACTTTGGGAGGCTGAGAGGCAGGAGGATCACTTAAGTCTGGGAGTTCTGGTCACAGTAAGCTGTGATCATGCCACTGAACTCCAGCTTGGGCAACAGAACAAGACCCTGTGTCTTAAAATTTAAAAAAAGAAAGGATTGTAAGTGAATATTTTAAATAATTTTATGCCAATAAATTTGATAATGTAGATGAAACAGGAAAAATTCTTGAAAGACACAGATTACCAAAGCTCACTCAAGAAGGCATAGATAAAACGTGATTAGCTCTATAGCTATTAAAGAAATTGAATTTGTAGTAAAAAACCTTCCCATAAGGAAGACTTCAGGCCCAGATGAAAACATGTCCAATGTCTGGAAATAATTGTTTTTTAAATTTTATTTTGTCTGTATTTTTAGTTGTTTTAATCCTGGAGAGTAAGTCTGGTCCCTGTTATTGAGCTTTATTGGAATTGGATATTTCTCTGAAGTTATCTTTAGCAGTGATAAATTATATAACTTACCTACTTAAAGGTGGTAACTGGTGGATTACCACTTATCTCTGATTTTTTAAGACAAGTTCTTGCTCTGTTGCCTGGGCTTGGGAGAGCAAGGTGTCACTGCAACCTCGAACTCCTGGGCTCATGCAGTCTTCCTCCCTCAGCCTCCCAAGTAGCTGGGACTACAGGCGCATGCCACCATGCCCAGCTAATTTTTAAATTTTTGGTAGAGATGGGCTCTTGCTATGTTTCTCAGGCTGGTCTCTAACTCCTGGGCTCAAGCGGTTCTCTCTCTTCAGCCTCCCGAAGTGCTGGGATTACAGGTGTGGGCCACTGTACCTAGCCAACCACCTATCACTTCAGCTATGCCAAGTAGGTTACATTAGATTATCCACAATTTTTTTTTACTTATGGTGTTTAGGCACTTAGGCTGTAGGATTTAGGATTTAGGGTTCACTGAGTAAGTGTGAGAAAAAGCTTTCCATATGCATATTATCTTTTTGTTGTTGTTGTTGTTGAGACAGAGTCTTGCTCCCGGGCTAGAGTGCCATGGTGTCAGCCTAGCTCGCAGCAACCTCAATCTCCTGGGCTCAAGCGATTCTCCTGCCTCAGCCTCCCGAGTAACTGAGACTACAGGCACGTGCCATCACACCTAGCTAATTTTTTCTGTTTTTAGTAGAGACGGGGTCTTGCTCTTGCTCAGGCTGGTCTGAAACTCCTGACCTCAAACGATCCTCCCGCCTCAGCCTCCCAGAGTGCTAGGATTATAGATGTGAGCCACTATGCCCGGCCACCATATGCGTATTTTCAATGGCAGAGCCAAATGACTTAGCTGTCTTATTGAAACTGGGGCCACAAGATCCTGAAAAGTTTCTAGAAAGTAAGTTCTGATAAATATAAATTGATTGAATGGAAGATATTAAGATACACAAAGTATTTCTAATATCGTCTGTTTGATTTTAATGAATAAGAATAATGCAATTCTTTTTTAAACCTCGCACAGACAAAATAATAAAATGCAACAAAGCACATACAAAAATATAGGCCAATATATAGTAAGAATGTGATTGCCAAAATCCAAAATAAAATACTAGCACATTAACTCCAGTAGTGTACTATCATGTTAACATTTTTTGGTGACATAGCCTGGCAGTAGTGATAACTTTAATCAGTTCTCTAATTTGATTCTGATAGTCAGCACAGAAAGTGGTACATTATTATCTTCTTTTTTTAGGATGGTTAAAATAACTTAACCAAAGTCACATAGGTGGAAGAAATGGTTGAGTCAAGATTTGAATCTAAGTAGTGTGACTCCAGAATTGAACTTTTACCCATAATATTATAACTTCCTAGAAGGAATCTAGTTTTATCCTGAAGATGCAAATATGAGTTAATATAATGAAGTATATTAGTATAACATCAGTAAGTCCATAATTTGATAATTTGCTATTAATGTGATTATAAATATAGAAAACCCAGGTGAATTATCTGAAATTTCTTAAAA
>NW_012154173.1:16807472-16810356 GCF_000956105.1 Propithecus coquereli
AGGTAATTTTTCATCCTGTGTTTCCTGTACATTCTCCCCATTCTGAGTCTCCAGTGTCAATTAAGTCACTCTGAATGACCATGTATACCTATTATTTAGCTCCCACTTTTAAGTGAGAACATGTAGTATTTGATTCTTTGTTCCTGGGTTAGTTCACTTAGAATGATGGCCTCCAGTTCCATTCAAGTTGCTGCAAAAGACATTATTTCATTCTTTTTGATGGCTGAGTAGGATTCCATGGTGTGTGTGTGTGTGTGTGTGTGTTTATATATGTACACACACATACCATGTTTTGTTTATCCAGTCTTAGGTTGGTAGACAGGGTGGTTCCATATCTTTGCAATTGTGAATCGTGCTATAGTAAACATATAGGTGCAGATGTCTTTTTTACAAAATGACTTCTTTTCCTTTGGGTAGATCCCTGGTAATGGGAGTGCTGGATCGAATGGTAAATCTACTTTTAGTTCTTTGAGAAATCTCCATACTGTTTTCCATAGAGGTTGTACTAATTTATTTTCTCACCAACAGTGAATAAACATTCCCTTTTCACCACATCCACACTAGCATCTATTGTTTTTTGTTATGGCCATTTTGACAGGGTATCTCATTGTGGTTTTAATTTGCATTTCCCTAATGATTAGTGATGTAGAGCAAGTTTTCATATGTTTATTGGCCATTTGTTTCTCCTCTTTTGAAAAATGTCTGTTCATATCTTTTGCCCACTTTTTAATGGGGTTATTCTTTTTTTACTTATTTGAGTTTCTTACAGATTCTGGATATTAGGCCTTTCTCAGATGTATAGCTTGTGAATATTTTCTCCTGTTCCACAGGAGATATGTTTACTCTGTTGATTATATCTTTTGCTGTGCAGAGGCTTTTTGGTTGTATTTAGTCCCATTTATTTTTATTTTTGTTATGTTTGCTTTTGGGGTCTTAACCATAAATTCTTTACCTAGGCCGATGTTGGGGATAGTTTTTCCTATATTTTCTTCTAGAATTTTTATGGTTCCAAGTCTTACATTTAAGACTTTAATCCATCTTGAGTTAATTTTTGTATATGGTAAAAGACAGGGATCTAGTTTCATTCTTCTCCGTGAGACTATCCAGTTTTCCCAGCACCTTTTATTAAATACAGGGTCCATCCCCCATTGCATACTTTTCTCTACTTTATCGAAGATCAGTTGGTTGTAGGTATTTGACTTTATTTCTGGGATCTCTGTTGTGTTCCATTGTTCTATGTGTCTACTTTTATACCAGTACCATGCTGTTTGGTTACTATCACCTTGTAGTATAATTTGAGGTCAGGTAATGTGATGCCTCCAGATTTGTTCTTTTAGCTTAGGATAGCTTTGGCTATTTGTGCTTTTTTGGTTCCATAGGAATTTTAGGGTTTTTCTAATTTTGTGAAAAGTGATGTCAGTACTTTGATAGAAATTACATTGAATCTGTAGATTACTTTGGACAGTATCGACATTTTGACAGTATTGATTCTTCCAATCCATGAGCATGAGATGTCTTCCCATTTGTGTCATCTACAGTTTCTTTCAGCAGTGTTTTGTAGTTCTTCTTATAGAGGTCTTTCACCTCGTTGGTTAAATATATTCCAAGGTATTTCTTTCTTTTTTTTTTTTTTGTACCTATGTTAAATGGAATTGAGTTCTTGATTTGATTTTCAGTTTGGTTGTTATTGGTGTATAAAAATGCTACTAATTTGTGTATGCTGATTTTGTAACTTGAGACTTCACTGAATTCATTATCAATTCTAGGAGTCTTCTGGAGGAATATTTAGGGTTTTCTAGGTATAAGATCATATTGTTGGCAAACGGGGTAGTTTGAGTTCCTCATTTCCAATTTGGATGCCTTTTATTTCTTTCTCTTGCCTGATTGCTCTGGCTAGGATTTCCAGTACTATGTTAAATAGAAGTGTTGACAATGGGCATTCTTGTCTTGTTGTAGTTCTTAGGGGGAATGCTTTCAGCTTTACTCCACTCAGTATGTTGCCTGTGGGTTTGCCATATATGACTTTTATTATTTTGAGGTATGTTCCTTCTATGCCTAGTTTGTTAAGCTTTTTTATCATGAAGGGGTGCTAGACTTTATCGAATGCTTTTTCTGCATATATTGAGATGATCATATGGTTTTTTAAATTCTCTTCATGTGGTGAATCACCTTTATTGAGTTGTATATGTTGAATTGAACCATCCTTGTTGCATCCCTGGGATGAAACCCACTTGATCGTGGTAAATTATTTTTTTGATGTGCTGTTGGATTTGATTTACTAGAATTTTGCTGAGGAGTTTTGCATCTATGTTCATGAGGGATATTGGTCTATAGTTTTCTTTTTTTGTCATGTCCTTTCTTGGCTTTGATATTAGGGTGATATTGCTTTGAACAATGAGTTAGAGAGGATTCCTTCCTCCTTGGTATTAGGGAACAGTTTCAGTAGGAGAGGTGCTAGTTGTTCTTTGTAAGTCTGGTAGAATTTAGCTGTGAATCATCTGGTCCTGGATTGTTTTTTTGTTGTCGTTGGAAAATTTTTTTATTACTGATTCAGTTTTGCTACTTGTTATTGGTCTGTTCAGGATTTCTATTTCTTCCTGATTCAAGCTTTGGAAGTCATGTGTTTTTAAAAATCTATCCCTTTCCTTTAGATTTACTAGTTCGTGTTCATAGAGATGTTGATAATCTCAGATGATCTTTTTGTATTTATGTGTTATCAGTGATAATGTCTCCTTTTTCATTTCTCATTGAGCTTATTTGGATCCTCTCCCTTCTTGGTTAAACTAGCTAGTGGTCTGTCAATTTTGTTTATCTTTTCAAGGAACCAACTTTTTTTTGATCCTTTTGTATTTTTTTTTTGTTTCAATTTCCTTTACTTCTGCTC
>NW_012154173.1:16810452-16811036 GCF_000956105.1 Propithecus coquereli
ATGAAAACATGTTAATTTGTGTCGAAATAAAGATGAATTTTCCTTATGAATCTCATATGTCACTGTCACATGCAGTTAGTTGTCAGACTCTTTACCCCTGTTAAAGTAGGCAAATTATTTTCTATTTTTTGTTTTCCTCATATTCAAAATAAGGAATCAGATTAAATTAATAGTATCTCAACTCTCATGTTATATGTGCCTTGCGAACTTCTCTCCACTTTTTAGTTTACCTGGTGTTAAATACATGGAAGAAGTAAACATGCAGCTGTTTGGCACCAGTCCCTCAAAGAGGCTTCACAGAACCAGGCCTCTGCAGAGCAGAGTCCAGAGACAGTGCACTGGATGAGCCCATTGTGGGCCTGTGCTCTGCCACAGACTGACATATCCCAGATCTTTCCTTCCCTGAGTAGCACTGAAATGCAGAAGTGAGAAGTGGTTTGAGTAGGGGATGAGCAGTGATGTGAGAGTTATTTTGAAGGATGTGGGAATAAACTTGAAAACTGAATGTGGTCCAACTTGGCACAGAGTCAGTTGCAGAGTCCTATCCCCTCAGAAGTACTCAATCAAAACGTACTGTACTGTAC
>NW_012154173.1:16814871-16920150 GCF_000956105.1 Propithecus coquereli
CTTCGATGTTCTGTCTAGTTCAGTCAGTGGAGTGTTGAACTCCCCCACTATTATTACATTGCGTTTATTTCATTTCTTACATCTAATAAGTATTTGTTTTATGAACTGTGAGTGCTGGTGTTAGGTGCATATATATTTAGGGTTATTATAGCTTTTTGAATTGATCCCTTTATCATTATATAATGACCATCTTTGTCTTTTTTGCTGTTCATTTAAATTCTGTTTTATATGATATGAGAATAACTACTCCTGCTCTTTTGTGGTGTTCCTTTGAATGGAATATTTTTTTCCAACTCTTTACCTTGAGTCTTTGTGACTCTTTACAAGTTAAATGGGTTTATTGGAGACAGCAGATATTTGGGTTGTGGTTTTTTATCCTTTCTGTAAATGTATCTTTTAAGTGGAGCAGTTAGACCATTTATGTTCATAGTTATTATTGATAAGTGAGATACTGTTCAGTCATCATGTTGATCATTACCTTGTTGCCTTGTATCCTTCCTTGTGTTACTATTTTGTAAGAGATGTGAGTTTTTACTGTCAAGTGTTTTTACACTGGTGGGTATCAAGCATTCTTTTCTGAAAAGCACTTTTGAACATTTCTTCATAGGGCAGGTCTAGTGGTCACAAATTCCCTTAGTGTTTGCTTGTCTGGGAAAGATTTTATTTCTCTTTCATATATGAAAGTGAGTTTTATAGGATACAGAATTCTTGGTTGACAGTTATCTATTTAAGAGGACTGAAGATGGGACCCCAATCCCTTCTGGCTTACAAGGTTTCTGTTGAGAAGTCTGCTGTTAGTCTGATGGGTTTTCCTTGGTAAGTTACTTGATGGTTTCATCTGACAGCTTGTAGGATTTTCTTCTTCACTTTGACTTTGGCCAGACTGATGACTGTGTACCTTGGTGATGTCCTATTTGCATTGAATCTTGCAGAAGTTCATTGACCTTTTTTGTATCTGGATGTCTAAATCTCTAGCAAGACCAGGGAAGTTTTCCTCCATTATTCCCTCAAATAGATTTTCCATGCTTTTTTGTTTTTTCTTCATTTCCCTGAGGGATACCTATGATTCTTATATTTGGGCACTTCACATGATCTCGTATTTCTCAGAGATTTTTTTTGTTTCTCTTGATTCTTTTTTCTGACTTTTTTTTGACTAACTGGGTTAATTTGAAAGCCTTGTCTTCAAGGTCTGAGATTCTTTCTTCTGCTTGATTTAGTCTGTTGTTATGACTTTCCACTATATTTTGACATTCCCTAAATGTCAAAATTTAGGGAATTTTGACCTGATTGGGTGCTAGGGAGTATAAGCTGTGGCTCCAGCAATGTAGAGACCCAGGGGCTGAGATTCCAGGGTCGGGACAGCTGTGAAAACACTGGCTGTCCTTGAAGGGAGGGAAATGAGCTACATCCTCTGTGCAGAACTGGGCACAGTAAGCAGAGTACTACTAGGGGTGTAACCCCCTGCTTGCCTGGAACTGGTTGTCCCACAACTCATCTGCACCAAAAGCTAATTCCTGGGAGCAGATGAGGCTGTGTCTGCAGCATTGGGTGGTTGGAGGTGAGGTCCCCATCTCTTTCTGGGCTGCCCAGCTTTAAACTCCTGAAATGGCACCTCAGACCTGTGACCAGAAAGGTGAGGCTACTTTTTGGCAAACAGTGTGGGCAAGATGCTGGGGGGAGTGCCATCCTCTTACTTCTGGGTCTCACTGTAGTCCATAGCAGCTTGGTGGGAATTGTCCTAGGTGTATGTAAGAGAGCTTGGACTCTCTAGTCCCTCCTCAGCTGAATGGGGCTACTTCAGCCCAAATTCAGTCTGAGGACAGGATGCTGCCTGCCTTCAAACTCCCAAAATGACCAGAGAGGGCAGGGCCCTTCTCAGGCAGGCTATACTGGTGGGAAACTGTGAGGAATGCAGTTTGTTAGCGGCTTAGTCCCACAGCTCTGGGCTTCAGGATGGTGGTTACTGTCCCAGATGCATGCTGGGAAACCTAGTTTCCCTGCCTCTCCCCTGCCAGGCAGGGGCTACAGCCAGGTCAAGCCCTGACTTAGCCAGAGGACAAGGCTCTACCCAGTGCCTTACTCACTAAATGGCATCTTGGACCTGCCACCAGAAAGGCTGGGGCCCCACCCAACAGTGTGGGTGAGAAACTGGAAAATGCTTTCCAGTCACTTCTCAGTCTCATCTTTTTTTTTTTTTTTTGAGACAGAGTCTCACTCTGTCACCTGGGCTAGAACGCCGTGCCATCAACCTAGCTCACAACAACCTCAAACTCCTGGGCTGAAGCCATCCTCCTCCCTCAGCCTCCAAAGCAGCTGGGACTATAGGTGTGCACCACCACACCCAGCTCATTTTTTCTATTTTTAGTATAGAAAGGTTCTCACTCTTGTTCAGGCTGGTCTTGAACTCCTGACCTCAAATGATCCTCCTGCCCTGGCCTCCCAGAGTGCTAAGATTACAGGCATGAGCCATCATGCCCAGCCACATCTCAGTTTCAAACGTAGCCCACAGCAGAGTGGTGGAAACCTTCTCAGAGGTGTGTTGGAGCGCCTGGGCTCCTCTGTCCGTCCTCTGAGCTGTGCAGTGGCTGCAGGCATGCCTGCAGTTCATCGTATCTAGGTTCTCAGAATGGCACCTGGCTCAAGCTGCTCTAGGTTTGGATGCCTGTGGAATTCCATGTGAATTCCCTTTGTAGAACAATGTCTGTGCAGTATCCAAGCAGCTCCTTATGTCAGGCCGTAGACCTGTGTGGATCAGAGGGTTCTCTTGTAGCCCAGATCTTAAAAGTTGACCAGGCAAGTTGTCCTGAACCCACTCTTTACCCACTTTTGGTGCTTCTGGTCACTTCCCTGGTGAATCATAGCATTCTCTCCTAGATGATCTCTTTGAAATGTGAGAATCTCCTTACTATTCTGGTTCTTCTCTGTGGAGGAGGCACATACTACCTGTGTCTGGTTGGCCATCTTTATTGACCAGGAAAATTTAGAGATAGTGATTTGGTGTGTGGGTTGGAGGCAGAGGGAGCTATGAGGAGAAAATGCAGGAACTTTATAATCCATTTCCACTTTGGATTTTGTGTTGAGATGACCACGTGATATCCAAGTGGCTATGTGTGATAGGCAAATGAAAAGGAAGTCATATTGGAGTTAGTAATGTTAATGATGACAGAGCTGGAATAATCAGTTGGGGTAAGTGGAAGACCAGGGTAGTGTCATATCCTGCATTAAAGCATTGAAGAGTATATGTTATGTTGTGCTGTGAACAATATCAGAGGAAAATGAGAACCAAAAAGAGGATATTGATAACCCCTGAGAATGCGGTGGTAACCATTGAGAACATCATAAATGAAGGGTGATATTTATAAATACCAAGTCCTTTAAGGAATAGTGACTCAAACACTGAATTCTCACTAATTCTAACTTCAGTCTATTAGAATTTATCCCTAGAGATTTTTAAGCTAACTTTTCCTTTATAGGGCCAGAGAGTAAATATCTTTGGCTCTCAGTAGTCTTTTGTCTTCAGTACTAACTTTGCCTTAGCATGAAACTATCCTCAGGTAATATGTAAGCAAATGGATGTGGCTGTGTTCCGATAAAACTTTATTTACAGAAACAGCTGATGCATTATAGTATTTGCCCACCCTTGGGCTAGAGCAGCCTCTACTTTTTGGCATTTTTTTCTGTATTATTCTTTTGTTCTGTTTGATTTAAGATGTAAATTAACATGGACTAACTTCTTCCTGACAAAAATAATTAAAACTACACATTAGTATTAAAGCTTAAAAAATCTAACAGTAATTGCTATGCTGTTGATCTTGTAAAATTTAATTAACTTGACTAAGCTCCCACTACTCCATGCTCCCTTTCCCCCAAAATACATTGACTAGTTCAGTGTGCTTTTAGTTGATTTAATCCCTTTTATTATTTTACCTATTTTAATAACAATTTGCTTTTACTTTTCAGTCTCGGAGAAACCTGTGCGAAGAGGCTTTGTTAAAAATTAAAGGCGTTATTAGCTTTACTTTTCAAATGGCTGTTCAAAGATGTGTGGTGCGAATCCGTTCAGATTTGAAAGCAGAGGTTAGTATTTTAAATGGCTGAATATTTTGGGGGTTACAGGTAAACAAGTTAGTATTCAAAATTGTTCCTTTTTGTCCTGGCCTAGGCTTTGGCATCAGCGATAGCATCAACCAAGGTTATGAAAGCTCAGCAAGTCGTGAAAAGTGAAAGTGGAGAAGAGGTAAAAGATTTATTTAGTTTTCTCTATACCTAATTCAGACTCTTGATTATTTTTTATGGCTAGCAGATTGCCAGTATTTCTAGACCCATTGAGTTGCCAAATGTATAAGAATGTGTTTTTTCTTGGTTAACAGTTAACTGTTTTAGAAATACACCGAGATCTTTTGTGGATTTCAGAGTCTGCTCTTGTGAATAAAAGTTTTATCTCAGTAGAGATATCTTGCAGATTTTATGTGGAAATAAAGGATACATGGTTTCATTGCATTTATTTTTAAATACTTTCTTCCTAACGTTAATTAGTCTTGCCAGTACAGAAAATAACATAGTAACCATTCAGCAAGTAAACAGGGTGAAAATCCTTGCCTAATGCTACTCTTTCCACTAGTTTTGTGGTAGGGAAAACAAATCTGTATGCCTTGCGCTCATTTCGGTTCCCATAAATGGGACGTTTCGTGGCCCTCCAGAGGCCCACAGTGGCTAGACACTTGCTTTAGTCATCTTTACATTGACAGAGATGGTTCATGTACTCCTAGGGCCTCAGCAGATCAACTTCTGAGTTCCCATTTATATTCTGCTCCTTCCTCTCTGTGCTTACGCAGTGCTCAGCAATTGGGCCTACCGTCATGTAACAGGAGAATTTTAAAAAGAATAGAGCCCCTGAGAATAAATGTGATTAGAATGAGGAGTAAAGTTGACCTTTAACTTACGACATACTATGTATCACATTAAGTTGATTTTGTAGTAACTCCTAATATGTTCTCTGTATCAGATGTTGGTCCCATTCCAAGATACTCCTGTGGAGGTAGAACAGAACACAGAGCTGCCTGACTACCTGCCTGAGGATGAGAGTCCCACAAAGGAGCAGGACAAAGCGGTGTCCCGTGTCGGCTCCCACCCGGAGGGTGGAGCTAGCTGGCTGAGCACAGCTGCAAACTTTTTATCCAGATCGTTCTACTGGTGACTTCAATTTGGGGTTCAAGGACTGTGTGAAACAACAAGGGGCCAGTTTTCCATTGTTGTGGTGAACTGTCAAGTGCAATTTGCAATAAGTTATCATGAAAAGTTTTTAGATTACATGATTGCGTATGCTGCATTTTACATCTTATTGGACATTTTACCCCCACTGAGTGGTAAAAAGGACAGAGGCTACAGGTGGAATTGCTTTGTTTATGAAAATATTTTGGTTTTGTTTTCCTTTGTTTAATTGCCTCACTTTTTAAAAAACATGGGTCCACTGTTAAAACCAAACATGTATGTGCAGCTTTACATTTTATTTTACATGAAGCACGTGATTAGGAAAACTTGTTTTCTGCTCAGGCCTCAGGACCTCTCTGAAGAGTTTTTTATAGGTCAAGTTGTGCATGAATTACTGAACATTTTTCTCTGCTTTTCTTCATGAAAGATACATGCTTTGTTATCTTCACTGAAAGTTGAAAACATTTCTCATTACCTCTCTTTTGTGCCTTTTTTATTTTGCCAACCATGTTTATAGAAAGGATATTACTAATGACATGTTGCAAATTAAAATATATTCATTTGAACATAGTAGTCCTCTAAAAATACAACTCTACAAAAACTTTGCAGTCTTATTTGTTACAATTTTAATAAGATTAACACAAAATCAGTTGAGAAGAAGGGAACATGTATATTAGCAAAGTGCTTTTGGAGAGTATTTGAATGTTACCAAATGTGGTTCCAGTTGGCTACTATTCACTTTGGTTTATTTCAGCTCCTGAGAGTTAATTCCACTGTGATATTGCAAGCAACTGTCAATGGTCTCTAGGCCGTACTTTGTGAGTACACACTATCTTCTGCTAGAAAAAAATAACAGTAGTAAAGAACTGACAAACTTGAAAAAAAGGAAAGAAAAATTGAATGCCTATAATGCCATAGTGCTACTTTGGTAGAGTCTAACTTTAAAACATGAATTACTTGGCAAAAACCTATTCAGTAGGTATTTCTTTATATTGCCTTTTATGAATTTATTATTAAAATGCTGCAGTCGTATTGAATGAAAAAAGACCCAAATTATTGCTTATAAATAAATAAAGCCAGCATTGGTCACTTAATCTTGTTTCTCATGTCCAGCCAGAAAAAAAGAACTTCAGTGAAGGTAAGATTAAATAAATATATTTACACACATATATATATATGGTTTTTTTGGTAGATAAGAGCTAATTACATGTATTTAATGCTTTATTAAATTTATGAAATAATTTGGTAACTAAAATTTTCTTTTTGGAAATTCAGCTATATCCAGATACATTTTAATGTTAGTAGGACTAAAAACTAATAGGAAGAAATGGAAAATCCTTTTTCATCAACGTGTAGAGTTGCCATTTTACTACTTGGAGAATGTGAAGTGAAAATTGGACCCTGAAAGTTTTTCTTGTTTTTTTCATCAATTCTCTTTTAGAGAAAATTAGAAGCATCCATTGTCAATGGAGAAAACTAATTATAAATTACCATCACTAACACTGCGACCTTTTGGAGGGGGAGTTATTGACGGTATTGAGGATGATACTGTTTCATGTGTCTGGTCTCCGATTCAAGTGACACGCACAAACTGAAAATATAAGCTTTCAGGGCACATGTTGCTCTAAATGCATAATATAACTTGCTGCCAGGACCAGATGTGTTGAAGAAAAAAACCGCCTCCTTTCCATAGCCATTAAAGCAAAGTTTACTGTTTTAAGTTTGCATTTCATTTTACATTGCCACACATCTGCTTATTTAAAAAAAATAGATCCCTTTGGCAGTAATGGTTCAGTACAAGTAGGTATTACAGCTTGATGTTTATGTGTTCTAATTCTAAGTGTTCTTTTATTCCAGGTCATATAGAGCAGTTAAGGCAACTGTAACAGCATTTTTGGAAATATATTGTAAAATAATAAAAGGTAACATAATTAAAATTGGATGGATGTTACATTCTTGTGGTATAAGCATTATTGATTACTCTTAAGCCTGTTTGTACATACACTGCCTGGCACACTTTCACAGTTCCCTGCAGTTTTGTAACCTGACGAATTTCCATGCATCTTCCATTCATGTCCTTCCTGACGCCACACCTGCATCTCCCCAGGATTGGATCAGCTGCTCTCCTATACATATACTTATTGTACCATTTATCACATTATGTTAAAATTTCGTATTTACCAATATCTCTTCCCTACTAAGCTCTTTGAGAATGAGAGTCTTTTTATTTTGTTTTTAATTGACACATAATAATTGCAAATATTTATGGCCTACAGTAGGATATGAGAGAGTCTTTGCATTAACTCTGTAACTATACCTGGCAATAATAAATGCTCAAATTTTGGGGGGGCAGAATGGCAAAGAATTTTTTAAAAATCAGCAAAAATAAATGAAATGTACTTATTAACCTGTTGGGCAAAAGGAATAATGTCTGTTTTTTTATATATATATTTTATGGGCATGTTTGTTTCTGACCTGTTAGTTAATATTTAGCAAATTCCTTCATTTTGTCATTTGGTTTTTATTTTTCAAAGGTGGAAGGAGGCATAATACTTGCTCCATTGAATGAAGTTAGGATTAATTTACGCCAGTTCTCACAGAATTGTTACAGGAGAAAATACATATATATACACACATAGTGGTTTTGATTTCTTATTTTATAACTTACTAGCTATGTGATCCTAGGCACTAATTTAATCTTTAAACTTTTATTAGGAAAATGGAGATAATTCCTCTACTTCATGGGATCATTATTAGGATCCAGTGAGATCACAAGTGCTTTGAAAACTAAAAATTTACTAGTGTATGATGGAATTATTGTTGCTGCAAGTTTGATATGATTTTCTTCTTGCCCTTATTCCCAAGTGGTACACTATTCTTTTCTAATCATGCTTTATCTGACTCCTCATCTTTCCACATCCAATGAGAGAGGTATTTGTAGGCTTAGTCATCAGCTTTTTAATTTTTATCTAAATTTTCTCCCTTGAAGAACTCATCTGTTGTCAGGATTTCAATTACCTTTTTATAGATAACTTCTAAATCTCCACTATAGTGTCACCTTTGACACCTCTCCTGTCCTTTGCAAGTACCTGTCAAATGTAAAGTCTAAATTATTATTTCTATTAGAACCGAGCTCATGGCAGGCATGCAGTAAATTTAACAAAAACTAATTCTGTGCCAGGCACTGTGCTCATTGCTTTACAAATATTTACTCATTTAACCCTTAACAACTGTGAGGTAGGTACTTGTGTTATTAAATCACCATTTTACAGAAGGAGAAAAATGAACCAGGTTAAGTCATACAGTGCCAGGTCGCAGACCCAGTAAGTGGTAAAGCCAGGACTCAAACCCAGGCAGTCTATCTCCTGAATCTGCACTCTCACAAGGCAGCCTGCATCTTACGTCCCACTGTGATGCCTTTCAGACCTACCACCGCCGTTCTAGTCCAGATCCTTTGACCTGCATCAGGTCAGGTGGTTTAACTTGAGTACCTGTTAGCAATCAAAAATTCAATGTGTAGAGACCAGAAGGTTAGTTATATGAAAGCAGTAAACCTGGGCAGACAGCAATGTAGGAAAACACATGGAAAGCACCTGGCCTGTCTAAAGGAAACCACATTTTTCTCATATGGATCATTGTTGGCTTTTGAGAATGCAGAGTTTGTGGTCTTTGTGGCTCTTCCGGACCTTTAAAACACTAGCTGAACTGCGCAAAGCACATCTGTCAGCCAGAAAATGGCTACTCTTATTTTTAGAATAGCCCATTCTAATCTGTTTAATATTAATATTGTAATCATTTTCTGCTCTAATATCAAAGGCCTATGGATTAAAGTTTGGACTGCTTTGTCTAGCATCAAAAAATACCCTGAGAGCCTGGGCACAGTGGCTCATGCCTGTAATCTCAGTTCTTTGGGAGGCCAAGGTGGGAGGATCGCTTAAGGCCAGGAGTTTGAGATCAGCCTGGGCAACATAGTGAGACCCTATCGCTACAAAAAATTTTTTTTTCTTTTTAAAGAAATCAGTTCTTGCTCTGTTGCCTAGGCCAGAATGCAGTGGTGCAACCATAGCTCCCTGTAACCTCAAACTCCTGGGCTCATGAGATCCTCCTGCCTTAGCCTCCCGAATAGCAGGGACTATAGGCATGTGCCACCATGCTCAACTAATTTTTTAAGTTTTTTGTAGAAACAGGGTCTCTGAGATTACAGGTGTGAGACACTGTGCCAAGCCTTCTACAAAATTTTTTTTTTTTTTTTTAATTAGCCAGGTGTGGTGCACACCTGTAGTCCTAGCTACTCGGGAGGCTGAGGTGAGAGGATCACTTGAACACAGGCATTTGAAGTTACAGTGAACTGTGATCACACCACTGTACTTTAGCTTCAGTGACAGAGCAAGACCCTACTTTTAAAAAACAACAACAACAAAAAAAGATGCCCTGAGACTTTAGCCCCCAACTTAGTTGTTCATATATTCTGCGAACATTAGTACAGACTTTCTGTATGTAAGGCACAGTTGTATGTCTCATTGTTATAAAACAGTCTGCTTTGTTTAGCCTTTTCTGGTATAGCTTAAATATACTCTCTAGATCTTTGCTTGATTCTTATCTGGAATTTCCTCCTTTACATTCTCCTTTAAAATATTTTATTATGAAAATAATCTCAGTATATTACAGAAATACATTAAAAAGAAAAAACACAGCCACCTGTCTGTCTCATTACACAGCATAGACAATGTAGGTAACTGAATGGTTTGGTTCATTTTATTCTCATTTGTTTTAATTTTTTTTTGCATTGGTAAGAAGTGTATATTTAACATTTTTAACATGGTCAAAGTAGGCTTCCAGTAGAAAGTTGCTGTCCTTTCCTTTTGAACATTAGTCACTGGTCCTCTCACCAAGGACAGCCATTGTTACTAATTTTGTGTGCCCATCAGAGATGTTCTATACATTTACCATCTTTTTCATATTTTTCTCCCACTCAAGGGGTAGTATAATGTCCTGCAGCTTACTTTTTTCACTTAAAGTGTATCTTAGAAGTTACTCTATATGCATGTATAAAGCAGCTTTCTTCTTTCACAGCTTTATAGTATTCTATTCTGTATTAATGTTCCATAATTTACTTAATCAGTGTTTTGTGATAATCTTGTGCCCTTACCAATGGTACCGTGTAAGTCTATCTGTAGGATGGATTCCTAGACATGGAATTGTTGGGTCAAAGGCTCAAAGGGTTCTTAATTTTGATAGTTCCTGCATCCTTAGAGAATTCCAGTTTCCTCTCTCACCAGCAAGGTGTCAGAATTCCTGGTTCCCCTCAGCTTCTCTGATTCTTTGTTATCCCAAAGTTAGCCCATTGCCATCTTTGAAAAAATGGCATCTCATGAATGAGAGTGTCCTCTTTATATATTTAAGAGCTTTTTGAATATTTTTTTTCCTGGGAACATCTATCATTTTTTTCATTTTTGGGTAGGGATTGGTCTTCCTTACTGATTTATAGAAGTTCTTTAGCATTCTGAAGGGATTTTTCCATTTCTTTAATACAAATATTTATAAGTTGCACATCATGTAACAATATTTTCCACTGCCTCCTATACAAATGCATAGCTCTGATCATTTTTCACCCCTTGAGTTCTTCTTCTTAACTGCCATGGTACTTACTCTTGTTTAGGAACTGTTATTATGGTCCTTTACTTTCCATACTATATTTCTCCCATCCAAGTACTAACCAGGCCCGCCCGTGCTTAGCTTCCGTGATCAGAGGAGGCTGAGTGTGTTCAGGGTAGTATGGCCATAGACTCCGTAGTGTATTTCATATGAGATCAAGAGATCCAGAGGGGTGGGAATGTTTATGTTTTTTTAGTGTTAGCCACAATGTGTAGCATATTTCTGTGTATGCCTAGCATTTGGGAAGTGTTTACTGAATGAGCTACAATGGTGAAACAGTTATAGTAGTATTTCTGTGTTGCAGGAATAGGTATTTGTTGTTCTGGTTTTACTGTTCTTGTCTGGACCTTAATTATTACACATCTGGATTACTGCTAATGTCTTCATAACATTTTGCTCTACTTGAGCACTTATTATGTTCCAGGCTCTGTACTAGATCTTTTACTTGTATTATCTGTTTTAATCATCACAATGGTCCAATGAGCTAAGCTTTTTCGTCACCATTTGCAGAGGAAACTGAAGCTTAATGATAAAGTAACTAAATTTAAATACAACTAATAAGTGGCAGTCCTGGGATTTAAATCTCAGAGGCCCTTCTCAGTGACCTTTTAGTCTATTGCCCAAATAATTGCATATTTTATTTTCTACTTTCCTGCTCATAAACCTTTAGTGACCTATTGTGTCAAATCTAAATTTTTATGTTTTCAAGACTCTATAACCTGCCCTACTCTGCTACTAATTGACCTGATTCTCTTATTTTTATTTAAATGGTCATCTTTAGATTTCAGGAAATGCATTGGGCACTTGGGAGTCCACTCATCTAGAATGCATCCTTTTCTCCTCAACTTATCAAATTCTATCTGTTCTTCAAGAACTGCTATTTCATGAAGCCATCCCTGTCCATTTTCGCCCTTGCCGATTGATTTCACGATCCTTGAAACTCTTCCAGCACTTGATTCAGTCTGCTGTACATTTAACCATGCGTTGTATCGTTTGACTCTTTATTCCAGTGTGTTCATTTTGTAGATTATGATAGCAGAGACCACTTTCAAAGCCTGTGCTTAGTCTTTTGCTCTGTCCCCTTCCTTATCAAGCCCAAATTGAAGCCTAACCCCAGCCTTCCTCATTACTGGTGGCTTCAGGACCAGCCTGTATCCTGAGGTTCTTCCCAGCCCTTAATGGCTCTGAAGTCCTTTTCTAATGTGTTCCTTTGTGTTAAAGAGTTTAATCTGGAAATGAGAATTGTGGAAGTACTCTTTTTCTCATATTTAAATATTTCAGGTAGGAGGATAGTACATTAGGGTACATTAAAACTAATACTCAGTGTGTGGTCTGTGGCAAATAGAAATATTCTAATTATCCAGAAGGAGCAAAATTGGGCAATGGAAAATGCACTTTCAGGGGGAAAAGTATGTGATTGGTAGAAAAAAAGGAGAAATTTTACTTTAAAATAAAAGAACGAATTAGAAAACTGGTAGGTAAGTGGCATAGAATGAATTCAAAATGATAGGGAATAAAAGAAGATGGAAAAATAGATGAAATACATGAAAAATCAGCTTTATTGGCCTTACCAACGAATGAAAAAATAGGATTATAGCGAATGTAGGTGAAACCCCAAGGTGGGCTGTGAAAGAGTTCGGTGAGAAGCCAGGACTCAGTTTTAGGAGAGAAACTTCAAGGGAAAAATGAATCATTACTTCATTACTTCAGAAGCTCAGAGAAAAAGTACACTGCTTTAAGAAAATTCGTATTTAATATGTAAAAATAAAAGTTTGTAAATAACCTTTTTGTCTATGTGGGTATTTACACTTTTAGTTTTGATTTTGTTATTTGTAATGTATCAAGTTTCTCCCGGCAACATGAGGTTTATTTTTTAAATATTCTCATGACACCAGAATTAAAGCAAGACATCCCTAGTGGGAACAAAACCAAGCATTTCTGGGCCAATTGAAATGGGAAAACTAGTTTAAATTAATTAAATTCAGTAGAGAACTAGCTTAAGGGCAGGGAACAATGTATAAAGACACTAGGTGAAGGTATTTATATAGTACTTGATATAATTTAACTTTTTGTGGAATTAATAATGTAGTAAAAGTCTTGGAGGTGACAATCTATGGAAATCTTATCTGGTGATTCAATACTAAATAACGAGGAGGCAGCTGTAAGGTAATGAGTTAAAGAAAAATAAAGTCTAAATTAAGATTCTGATCTTTGACCTGTTAGTTACAATTTAGGACGGGAAAGCAAATCAGCATTTTTCCTTCATTATATGATTTCCTGGTGTTATAATAAAAAATATGCCAAGTAGATTTTTTATCATCTCCACAAAAACTATGTTAGGAAAAAAAAAATGAAGGTATATTCTTACTCTGTATGTTATAGCCCTTCTGGTTGGTGAAAGTCAAGGAAGACACAGTGAAAGAGAAATGCCAACAATTACCGACTCGTGCTGAAGGGAGTCACGGGCTTTTATTTGAATATAGCACTTACAAGGTATTTTTCAGTTATTAAAGTCAGTTACCAAATATTTGAAAACCTCTATTCCATTCATGGTGCTAATTAGAATTATAGACATGACCTTCATGGAATTCACAAGCCTTGTGGGAAGGAGGTCATAGAACAGGTGATTACACATGTGATGTACCAGGAAGTTGCACAGTAGGTTTGGGAGACCTAATGTTTGTGGGGTTGGGAAATGGGGTAGTCAGGGTAGGCTTCTTGGGAAAACTAAAGTTTAAGCCAGAACCTGAAGGATGAGCAGGAGTCAGTTGGCCAAGTGGGGCAGGGAGAGCATTCCAGGCAAAGGGACCAGCATTGTGAAAGTATTATACTAACAGTGAGGCTGGTGTGTTGAGTCTAAGATGAGACCGAAATGGTGGTGGAGGCCAGATTAAACAAGACTTTGTAGGTCCTTTGACTTAGCCCTGAATATTATAGTATTACTATTTCCTCTCCTAATGTAAGTAGTGCAACTGCTATTAGGTATTTGGATGTTAATAAACTACCATCTATCATGCTTCACAGTTGCTAACTGCTTTTGTCTAGTATTCACTGGATCTTCACAACAATCCTATGAGGTCTGTTGAAAAAAAATGTGGACTTCATATATGGAAAACCTGAATGGTTTTGGTAACTTGTCTGGTAACTTGCCTAAGATGAGACTACTCAGGGGACAGCGCAGAGGGAGGATCTGAGGCTACCAAGTTATGAAGCTCTCACCACACATGCAGTACAGGGGCAATACTAGATTGGACTCAGTTAAGTAGCAGTGGGTGTGGAGAGAGGTGATGTGTTTGGGAGATGTTTTTAGAGGCAATATCACGTAAGAATTAGGTGATTTGTTGTGAGGGGACATTCCCAGGATTCTCAGTAGCTGCATTAATGGTCTTGTTGCACACTGAGCTAGGAGACACTGGAAGAATAGAATCGTGGGCAAGGATGACAATAGGGGATCCAGGGACATGTGTTTTAAGGTAGTAGAGAAACTGGAATATTTAAATATTGGTGGGATGGACCCAGGAGAGAGAAAAGATAGAGAAAAGAGAACATTTAATTAATATAGAATGAGGTTCAGAAGCAAGTGGACCCCAGAGTAGGGGTGGAGGGTGTGGCCTTTCACTCCCTAGAGGTGAAAGAAGAGTTTCTGGATTGACCGACTATGAAATTTCTTGTGTTCTTAAATTCATTTTTGAATTTCTTATGTCACTATTCTTAAATCCCTAAGGAAAGTTGAATTGGTTTTATATTAGGGCTATTTAAAATTAACTACAGTGAGAATGTGTTCAATCTTAATAATTTAGTCACTAATATTTTTCATATTACCATAGATGAGGTAATTGCCATGAAGGATCTTCACACCCCTAGGTTGTCATCTGCTTTCTCTGATCTTTCCGTATGATCCTTTCATCTAGTTCAGTGGGTCTCAGTCCTGTCTGCACATTAGAACTACCTGCATGCTTTTAATAAACAGCACTATCTATATCCCCACTCCAAACAGTTGAACCAGAGTCTCTGGGGATGGAGCAGTGATACGGGTATTTTGTAGCCACGTTGAGGTGATGCTAATATGCAGCCTCGGTTGAAAACCATGACTTAGTTCTTGCACTGCTAGGATCTAAAGACTTTCTGAAATCTGTTACCTTAAGTTTTTGCTCAGTTCAGTAAAGCCCCTTTCCTCCAACCAGCTGGTTTCAGAAACTACACAAATCATAATTTAGAACAAAAACATGTATACAAACCCTTTGATTGTTAGTTGGGTATCTTTGTTATTTCATTATTTACTCAGCTTTCTGTGGTTCTTAGTGTGCTTATTTTGCCTTTGTGCTTATGTCTGATGTATTTCACATAAGTGTCAGGGGACCACGGTGCAATCTATTTGATGGCAGATACTCTTTCTCAATTTGAAGTTTCTTAACCTTGATTTTCTCCTTTATTTTAGCTCCAAATAGATTTACCTATTCTAAAATAAGTGGTTCAAAAACATATATACCCCAAAATGGTTGGATTCTCCAAGATATCCAGAATTTAGACCATGATCAGAGTAAAAAGATATTTAAAAGGCAAGAATATAGTTTAAAAATTTCTCAAGGCACTGCTGGATGGAATGTTTAAATTTAAGTTATCAAATACTTAACAAAATGAATATAAAAAATTAGAACTAACAACTAATCAAAAGGCATAAATATAAACATTTTAGGATGAAGAAGCCACTGATAGTTGTAATAAGCTTGCATTGTTATTTGGTATCTTATAAATTATAGTCCTATTATTACATGAACAATTATGTTGATCTGTGTTTGAGTGTCACTTGTTTTCTGTACATTTATAAATTCCCCAAATGAAAAATATTAATTTGAAATTCTTGAAGCAAAGATATTATCAGTAGGAAGGCAGCTATTTTATATGACTTTTAAAGCAAGTTATGGCTGTTATTTCTCTTCGCCTATTTCATAGGACTGCAGAGGATGCTTTTGTAAGTGTTTTTGTTCCTGTGTAACATACTTAGCACTTACTATAGAGGAATGCTGTTGACTACTTAATTTCAGATGCCTACATTTTCAAAACAATGAAGACATATCACTGACCATAAAATGGAAATAGCAACCATTCAAAATAGTTGTACATTTATTGTGTCATTTACTCTACAGAGGTAATCTCATTATTAAAGTAAATATAGCCAGTTTGTGTGCATATGTAGATGCAGGTATCTATAATGTACAATTTGTAACCATCAAATGTACAAGCGTAATGGATATTTGGTTTATTTTCAATACAAGCTTATATAGAAGTTTCTGTGCCTGTGTGCTTTCTAAGGAATGGTTTCAATTTCAACTGAAGATTTGGAAGTTGTTTATGAAATTTTACCTTTTTTTTTTTTTTTGCATATGAACTATTGAAGAAAAACTAAGAAAACAGATTGGTCCTATACCTGCTTTTTAGATCTCAGATTCACATGCGTTTTAATAGTCGCCTCCATGCAGCCTTATTCAGTTAAGGCTTTCTGGTTTGTAGTTCTTACAATTTTGCAAGGCCTTTGCAGTGTATTATTAATATCTTCATGCTATGTATAGACCTAAAAATTATCCAAAAGTAAGTCTAAAACTAGTATATAAATGTTTATGCTCCAAAAAACCAATAGTATTAATAAACCTCAATAACTTTACAGAAAAATTTTGCATGATATGTGAAATTTTATTTTTATTCTTTCAAGTTAAAAGGAGACCCATCTCCTGTGTGGTGGTTAGGGGTTGGGGATGTGGTAAGGAGACAGAGAAGTATAATTCCTGAGTTTAGAGTTCTAACTTGGACACTTCTTTAACTTAAATGAACACAATTATCTACTTGAATAAACATGTTCATTATTTCTAATCAATGTCATGTGGATATATTACTCTAAAATTAAATCCAGCTCTAATAAAGTCAGCAAGTCAAATTATGGCTTATTATAAAAAAAATTCCCAGCTAAAATCTTACACTGAATATATCTAGTCTCCTAAGAACCTGATTCAAAGAACTGACTACCTTTGCCAACTTTGTCCAGATCTACTGTCATGTCTGTAACAGGGATTCTTTTTTTTTTTTTTTGAGACAGTCTTGCTCTGGTGCCCAGGCTAGAGTGCTGTGACGTCAGCCTAGCTCACAGCAACCTCAAACCCGTGGGCTCAAGTGATCCTCCTACCTCAGCCCCCTGAGTAGCTGGGACTATAGGCACACACCACTACGCCTGGCTCATTTTTTTCTATTTTTAGTAGAGACGGGGTCTCATTCTTGCTCAGGCTGGTCTTGAACTCCTGAGCTCAAGTGATCCTCCTGCCTCAGCCTCCCAGAGTGCTAGGATTACAGATGTGAGCCACCGCCAATAACAGGGGTTCTTGAAGGGGAAGAGGAGTGTGGGAGGTTTTAGAAGTGTCTGGGGGCACATTCATGGTTCGTGTTGTCAATGGGAAAGAATCCAAATTCTGTAAAACAACTTAAAGAGGTTTGTCCTGAGCTAAACATGTGTAACCATGGCCCAGAGACTACTTGCTCAAGGCTTCTTGGGCATGGCTGTCTGGGCCATGGTCACAAATATTCAGCTCTCTTTAAATTATTCTACAGTGCTTGGGTTCTTTTCCATTGACAAGATGGTGCCCAAACATGGGGCTCAGAGAAAGACTCAGGAGCCCTGAAGAAGTAGCCCAAACTTAGTGCCAGGTACCAGGATAGCCCCTTTGGGCCCCCCAACTCCGAGCTTCTCCTTGGGCAGAACTGATTAGTCCTAAGCCCCAGACCTCTTGCTCTTGATTGACAGTCCTGGTTTATTCTGAGCTGTTGGTTCTTTTCCTAGGAATTTGTTGTTTGGGATCCTAATTTTGATTTGGAGATGCATTCTAAAGGGTCTTTTCCATTGCCTCTTCCTCCCAAAATCAATCTCAATTGGGTTTTCTGTGCATTTGAAAAGAGGAAACCAAACTGTCCTGTTAGTAGATAAATGAGAGACTGAGTTCCTCAGCTCCAAAGAGAAAGGGCATTTTACTCCTACCAGGTGAAAGGCACCCCTGGGTGACCGGGGACCTAAGTGGGAGTGCCTGGGGTGGCTGCCTGCAATATGAAGTGGTCCTATAGGGAACCCCCCAACAATATTAATTAGAAGAAGGCTCATCCAGGAAACACATATATGAGCTGATCACTTGGCGTTTTGAGCCCTCTCAGAAGTGGTAGACCCCTGAAGAGAGAAACTGAGATACCTAAGAAGGTGGAAATAACTCAGTGGTGAAACACTGTGGAGTCCCACCCACAATTAGCACACTCTGGTCCACTACACTAAACCCTGGACTACAGTTTGGTTGCTTCTTTTAAAGAAAAATAGAAAGCATATCTTCTAAAAATGAGGAAAGACAAGGAGAACTGGTTTATGGTAACTCTACTTGCAAGTATTTGCGTAAATGGAAAGGTTCGAAGGCATGCCAAGTTTTCTAGGACTCCAGCTGGTTATGGCCAATTCTTGTGCACATGTTTTAACTGCAGGGCAAATTACATAAAAGAAAATTCAGAGCTCAAATGGTTGACCTGCCACTATAAAGTTAAAATGTCAAGTCTCTTAAGCTCTCTATTCTTTTCTGCCTACTCTGAACCTGCTAATTTTTCTACTGATGTTGAGATAAACTCAATGTTTATGGTATTACTAATTCAAGGCTACTTAGAGATCTGGCAACCAGTTCTAGCTAAAATGTAAACATTGAAAACTCATTTTAAACCAAAGAAAAAATGGGGTAAAAGAGGCTTTTAAAAATCCAACTGCCATGGAAAGTGCTTTACCAAAAACTTTGACCCACAGGCATAGTTAGGTTACCTATCAGGGCAACTAAATTTTAGCCCCGTGAACAAGTTCCAGTTTTGTAAGAGGTAATTTGAATCTAGACGTCTTTTGTGAACCAGTGAGTTTGTATTACTGTCTCATAGCTAGATTTCTGAGGTAAAAGCAACTGGAAATTTGTGTGCGTATGTGTGTGAGTGTATGTGTATATGTTCAGATATGTTTTGTGTGTGTACATGTATTATGTATTGTGTCTACATGGTACCAGACTGGCTTATAAATAAGGGAGTGCTCACAAATTAATTAAATCCAAATGCTTTTCTAGTTCATGTGAATTTAGTAATCTTTGGTAAATAAGTGGGGTTAAAAATTATTATTGATAAAGTAAAAATAAAAATGTCTTCAAATTGTCAGTTTACATGTTTTCCTGGATTTACTGATCATTTTTATGTTTTTAAGATGTCAGGGTTTTTAGGCAAAGGTTATAAAACTATAAACCCAGCCAAAACCCAAATGATCTATGTTTATATGGTTTTTGATAAGTAAGTCTGTTTAATATTGATGGTCTAATGATAATAGCTAAATCTCCTGAGTATTCAACAAAAATACCCATGTGTTTACCTTTAAGGTTCTTAGGTAAAAATGTAGACATGCCTAAACAAAAATAAATGTCAGTAAATTAAAATAAGTAAAAACATCAAGTAAATAGGAGCACAAAAATAGAAATTTATGGGCAAAGGTTTATGAAGATATTTTAGTTTCAGTTTCTTAATCCTAGTTGTAGATGCAGTTTCTTCCACCAATTTCAGTGTCTATGAAAAGGTACACAAAAATCTGTTTCTGACTTGTTTTTTCTATCATCTGTATTAATAATACTGTTAGGGATTTAAAGCTGTTCTAGGAATTGCAGTTATAAGAGCTTAAATCAGAGATTTTAGTTTTCCCTTTGGTCTTGCCCAGTCTTGATTTGTCCTCCTCTTTACAAGCTAGCTGGTTATATGTACATTACGTTCCTGTAGCAAAGTTTTTGCCTAGGGGGAAAAAAGTCCCTAAACTGTTCATTTTTGTGTAATAATTTATTTTAAGATGAACAAGGTAGTCCTAAGAATCCAAGGAAAATCTCAAAACAATCTTACTCTTTGGAAGTAGTACATGTACTCAAGTTTACACTCAAGTTGGAAAATGTTTAGAGACTATTTAGATTGTTTTAAAAATAGCTTAATCTTGATCCTCGTGTCAAAAAAATTTTACAACTTTGTTTCATTGTTTGAGGTGCTAAGGATGAGTATTGAAGGTTTTTTCTGTCTACAGTCAGGTAATATCATGTCAATGGGGCTCAGGAAACAGTACCCTAAAATGAAAGCCTCAGAAGCAAAAAGTTCTCTGATCTTCCCTTTTCCTCCTGCCTCTTAGTCCCATTTTTCTGAGGCTAGCCATAGAAACCAGAATCCAACTTCCCCAAAGCAGGTCATAAAAGGTAAAACTCCCTTTTCCAAAAGCCAGCTGTAAAACCTGAAATTTTTCTATGTATAACTGACCGTGAAGTAATTATCTGACCTTCTTTGTTTTATTGTAAAACCCCCATTCCAGAAAGGGCCGTGCCCCGCACCAGGAAGAAGGGAATGTACACTCAGGGAAGCCAAACAGAATCTAGATGGAAAGGCCTTACTGGGTTCCCCACTCTGCCTGTTACCATTAGATCATACCCTTTTTGTCCAATCATATTTCTACATGACTGTCCACATTTTGTTGAATCTAAGCATAAAAATGGACAATTTCCCCTCTATCTTTTGAGTGTTCATTCTGAAGTCTCCCATGTATAAGTTTGTAAATTTTTTCTCCTATTAATCAATCTGCCTTATGTCCATGATTTTTCAGTGAACCTCTGTGTGGACAGTGGCCTTTGTTGCCTACAGTTTGGCTAAACTTTGGGGAGCCAGGACTTTTGATCCCTACAATGTCAATAGATTTTGTTTTGGGATGTTGGTGTTTTGGAGGGATCTAATTAGTTAACACTTTTAAATAGGATATATTCTAAAATTTTTACTATATTTATAAAACTTAGAGAAGATGTTACGCTGTCCAAAATAACAAGATTACTAGCATACTTACTTTTTTTTCTTGGTAGAACTTTTTGAGTCCCCTGGTGTGAGTTACCATGCCTGGCCATTATTTCAAAAATCTTAAACAACTGTTTTTTGTAACAAATCTTAGTAGCTTCCTTACAACTATATTTCTGATTTTTGTGTGCAAAAGCAGGAAAAGTAAAATTGTTTGTTTCCTTGCCGTTTTGCTTTAGTTATTAATAGATAAATGATATGTTAAGGGAAAGGCAGTTTTGCTAGGAACGAGAACCTTTTAAACTTTTGTTATCCTATTTTAGCATAATATGTATGGATAGAATTCCTAAGTTTTCGCTAGCCCTGTAACACATGTTGCTAAAATAATAAAATTTGTATTTCCCAGGCTGCTACTTTGGTCACAAACTTTCTTATCCTATTTTGGACTTAATATTTTCAGTAATTAAAGTTATTATATATTAACTATTTTATATACTTTTCATGTTTTCATAATGATTATGCCAAACTTAGCTCTTGATTTAGTTACTAAGAAAATGAGCAAAACCTTCCACTAATTCAGCTTCTTAGAATGAAGAGCCCTGGTTTAGGGTGCAGCTCTAGCCTAAAAGCTACTTGACTTGACTTAATCACACTCTTAACTTTCTTTTTGTTTTTGGACACAGAGTCTTACTCTGTTGCCTGGGCTAGAGTGCTGTGACATCAGCCTAGCTCACAGCAACCTCCAATTCCTGGGCTCAAATGATCCTCCTGCCTCAGCCTCCTGAGTAGCTGGGACTACAGGCACGCGCCACCATGCCCGGCTAATTGTTTTTCTATTTTTAGTTGTCCAGCTAATTTCTTCCTATTTTTAGTAGAGACAGGGTCTCACTGTTGCTGAGGCTGGTTTTGAACTCCTGACCTCAAGCGATCCTACCACCTTGGCCTCCCAGAGTGCTAGGATTACAGGCATGAGCCACTGTACGGGGCCTCTTCACTTTCTTATATGCAAAATAAAGTTAATAACTATCTAGGTGATTTGTGTGAGGCTTAACTTAGACAATATTTTAATGTTATTTGAAATGAAGATAAACTTTTACTTAAAAAATTTAAAACAAAAAAGTTTAAACCATGAATTATTTTTCTAAAAACATCATTTCATGTGAACTTACCATGAAGAATAAACATGGCTTAAAGCAATCTTTGTGATTATTTGGAAGTGCTTGGTATTTGATCTTTGTATGAAACCAAGATGGAGCCTTAACATGGCAGCCTGTTCAGTAACCTTGGTCAGAGTCAAGTACCCCAAGACAGCTTTTTCTATGTGAAATAGGCAACAGTTGTCTTTGGCTGGCAGTGATGTCACTTACTGCCATGGCCACAACTCTTTAGAGGTTAGAGATGACCCAGTCAGCTCTATCAGCTTAGATTAGTTAGAGCTAAAAAGCCCTGCCATAAAAGATAACGATGTCAAAGTATTAATACTAGTGCCAGTAGTGATGTTGATATAGCTTTAAAATAAATCTTTTTGCTTGTAAGTTTACCTGGGCTTGTTTCTGATTTGTAATCTGAACATAGCAATAGCAGAAATTGGTACCAGGAATGGGATATAAGAAACTGTTTGAAGATCTTTATTTTGTTATCAGTATCTTCATGATCATAGTGTAGTCCCATCTGAGGCACATTCGAGTGTTTGGATTCCAACTGTAAGTGCTGGGCCAGAGAGAAAGAGAGAGAAAGGTTGAGAATTTAAGTCATGCAGTCACTTCTGCCTTCCCGTCTCTCTCAAGAGGATTCCCTAGGGTAAGTGTTAAAAGGGAGACATTAATCTGCTGTTCCCTCAATTGGTCATGGATTCTTTGTGGCTTGCAGCATGAGCTTCTCACTGTGCAGAGTGTGACTCTAGTGTTTAAAGATAAGTATTTTTTATACAAGATGGCCTCAAATGCAAGCCAACTACTTCATCTGGTGCTCGCCCGAAGAATGAGCCATCTGTTTGAACACTGAAAGAAAAACTGGCTGTGTTGGACATATTGAGAATCTGCCTCCAACATAGTCTGTAAATGTTGTACACTGTATTTTAAAGGTGACTTAGATTTCCAAGCATAATTTGGACTCCACGAGATTATCTGTGTCTGTGTGTGTGTGTGTGTGTGTGTGTGTGTGTACAACCCTGTATGAAATGCAATTCCACTATAATAAATGCTGCATCCTTCCAATTTTCCTTTGTTACTAGGTAACATAGGTGTAATCGCAAAAGTTCTTCATCTTCCCAGGTGTGTGGATACATTTTTTAAAAAATCTTTTCATTAAGGGAATTAAAATGTGACCTGAATATAAAGTAGGGTTTTGTGCAAACACTTTTAAAGTTTATATATAACTATAAATGACTCATACAATGTCAAGGCTACTATAAAATTAATAAAATAAGTCTTAGTCATGGCAGCAGTCTTACAGTGCTATCATCTAAAATCCTCCTCTGTCCAGCCCAGGCAGCTACGTTGGCAGGGCTGGCTATGTGCTAGAAGAAGATGCTCTAGAGCAGGGATCAGCAAACTTCTGTAAAGGACCAAATATGGCTTCGCAAGCCTTAAAGTCTTTGTTGCAACTGCTCAACTCTGCAGTTGTACTGAGAAAGCAGCCATAGACAATATGTGAACAAATGAATGTGGCTGTGTGCCTGAGAGGGAAAACCAAAGTGTTTTTTCTACTCTCACACCACGCGTCACTGCACTTCTGGTCACGAAAATGTGTAGCGATTTCTTCCCGCTAACGACCGGTTCTCCAGCGGACACCAACTTGGTGTCCTATAATTCAATTCAATTCTGACACCGTCTACCTGGAGATAGCATCAGATCCCACGGGTTAAGAGCGCAGTCCCACAAGACTGCCCCCCACTCCAGGTGCCAGTCATAAGCCCTAGGTTTTAACCTGCATTTCTGATCAACTGGCTATAAATCAGGGTTCCCATGTCCCCCTCCTTGGGTTGGATTAATTTGCTACGATAGCTCACAGAACTCAGAGAAACACGTTTACTAGTTTATTATATTAATAAAGGATATAATAAAGGATGGAGATGAACATCCAGATGAAGAGGTACATAGGCCAAGGTCCGGAAGCATCCTGAGCACAGGAGCTCTGTGCTTGTGGAGTTGGGTTTGCCACCCTCTTGGCATGTGGATACGTTTGCCAACCCAGAAGCTCTTCTAACTCCATCCTTCTGGGTTTTTATGGAGGTTTCATTACATAGGCATCATTGATCACATGGTTGGCTACTCGTTATTAACTCAACTCTCTGCCCCTCTCCCCTCCCTGGAAGTCAGGAAGTGGGGCTGAAAGTTCCAACCCTCCAATTACCTGGGTGGTTCCCCTGGCAACCAGCCCCCCCATCCTGAGGGTATCCATGAGCCCCCCAAGAGTCACCTCATTACAACAAAAATTGTTCCTATCACCTGGGAAATTCCAAGGGATTTAGGAACTCCATGCCAGCGGCTCGGAGCAGAGATCTTTGTATATATATTTATTATTTCATACTGTTTGACATTAAAACTTTATTTATATAAACAAGTGACAGGTTAGATTTGGCCCACTGGCTACTCAGAGTTGGAAAATGATGCTCCAGACAGTGGTTCTCAGAGTGTGATTCCCAGACCAGCAGCACTGGCATTGCTGGAAACTTGTTAGCAATGCAAATTCTCAGCTGCCACCTGACAGTTGTACTGAGTCAGAAACTCAGGGATGGGACCCAGCAACTGGAGTTTTAACAAGCCCTCCAGGGGATTCTCATGCGCGTGCTGAAGTTTGAGAACCACCGCTGTAAAAGTCTAGGCTACTGTAAGGCCAGCCCTAAACTACACAAGTAGATAATTTTTGGTAATGTTCCCATTGGTGCACAAGGTAGTAATTGGAACAATGAAGTAACTGTAAGCACTCTATTGAGTCAGAAAATAGTTTAATAATTCTAGTAAGGAAACATTTGTTTTTCCGATTTCTGAAATTGTCTTTTCTGTTTAATATGTTGGAACATATTCTAAATTTCTCTTGAAAAAAGTTTTCCCTTTAAATTTGGGACCAGCTTCCATTTGTGCTATCAACATATATACTAAAACCTATGAAAACAGTACAGTTTCCTATTGTTAGAGTGGAAACTACCAATGCAGAGTTGTTGCCTATGATCATTTCAACTGTAGTTTTAAAAGACCCATGTCTTATTTATTTGTTAATTTACTTATTTTTGTCTCAGCATATTATACTGATCCATTATTATAAGACCCATGTCTTAAAAATACCTGTGTCAGGATATTCAACGGAGCCTGCTATGGTTTGAAAATGTCCCTCAAATTTTCATGTGTTGAAAACTGAATGCCCTGAATTCATATATTGATTAGGAGGTGAGACCTTTGGGAGGTAATTAGAATTAGATAAGGTCACCATGATGGGGCCCTCATGATGGGACTGGTGGCTTTATAAGAAGAGGAAGAGAGACCTGAGCTGGCATGCTCTGGCTTCCTCTCTTGTCATGGGATACCTTCTGCCATGTTATGGTGTGGTAAGAAGGCCCTTACCAGATGCGGCCCCTTGGCCTTGGACTTCCCAGCCTCCAGAACTGTAAGAAATAAATTTCTCTTCTTTATAAATTATTCCGTCTGTGGCTCTCAGGGCTCAAAGTCCTCTCCCAACAATGAGATTGAAGCTCAAAACTGAACTCTTTTAATAATCCATAGGCCAGATGCAGCCCCAGCTCATGGTTTTGACATTTTTAGAGGATTGTAAAATGAACAACAATATGCAACAGAGATCATATGTGACTCACAAAGCTTAAAATATTTACTATCTAGCCCTTTACAGAAAAAGTTTGTTGACCCCTATAATAACTGAAAGACAGCGAATCTGTGTGTATTTTTAAAAGATGAGAGGGAGACTCAATGTAGTACAGCTTGAGGCAATAATTAGAAAAAAGAAGGCTGTTTTACATTTATTCCCCCAAAGATTGTGTCTCTTCAATAAAATTGTGCATATGATAGGCATTAGGCCTCTTTCACCCAACTTTAATTAAAGACAAAAAGAATACACTGGTTCACATAGACATACTGCAGAAAGGGCAGGCACAGAACCTGCCCCAGGGTGGGCTGGATCTAAGATTTGAATGTTATTGGAACTTGTGCACATGTTGGCTTCATTTTTGCCTCTGCAGACAACTGCGGAAGGGCTTTCCCCACATGGTGGGGACCAAAGCTCAGGCCAGAATCCTCCCCATGGAGGGCTGCAATCCAAGAGGCAACAGGGAGTCTGCTTCCCAGCCACAGGTTTGGCCACTGTCCGAGCCTGGCCCAGTACCTCTCCTGGGGTGGAGGGGTACTCTGTGATTAACTGGCCATGTGCCCATCTTTGGGGCCTAGATGAGGCAAGATCTTGCCCCCCAGAGAGAAATGAAGAGCAACAGCACAGATGCCACCCTGGGTGGTCATTGGCAGCTGCCCCAGCTTGTCCCCAGTTGTGTCTGCCACAAGCATCCTTTAGTTGGGAATAACATGTGGGATTTTTAGGCCCTGTGTCAATGTCTGCAGTTGAGGGTCTGTGTTTAGAATTAGCTGCTTTATTTCTGATGGACGTATCAGACTGGCCTTTCTACCCTTGGTTTCTGCAGTTGTGTCACGTTGTTTGGTGTTGTGTTTTGCTGTGACTGTGCCTGACCTTGGAAGAGTTGCTTACGGCAAGTTTGATTAATTATCCTCTCATGGTTAGACACTCATCCCGTCTATGACTCTGGCCCAGCCAGATAGTCCTATGGCAAATGTTACATTCCTGATTCTAGACTCTCTGTGTCCTGTCAATGCAGTAGTGATTCTGTTTTGCTAATTAATTTTTAGCGTGATTTGCAGGTGATGCTTATGAAACAAGTGAAGTATGTCACCCTTACCATCCATAAAGAAGCCTGACAGAAGCAACTGTCCTTTAGATGGTTAACTACATCTGGGACTTAATGCTAGATTGATCCTAGAGACCCAAGAGACTTGGTACACTGACTCAGTTCTTTTCTGTTTTGTCTAACAATATGTGGTAGTTTAAGTAATTTCCATTGTCCCCGATAGGTCTAATATTACATCAAAAATATTTCCACAGTGTCTAGTTTCCCAACATAAAGTTAAAAGTCTCAGAGTGAAAAGGTGGCAGTTCCACTTTGCCACCCAATTGCTTTAATATCTACCAACTTAGCCCTTTCTAGGAAGCCCTTTTGACTTGCAGACAGCTTTGATCATTGCAAAGGTTTTCTTGTTGAGCTGGCGTCTGCTTTCCTATAGGTCAGGGCTGGCTCTGTTATGTCTGGGGCAAGGCAAAGCAGCCATTTCTTTCCAGGTTAATTTTAATCTTAAAGACATGTTTAACAAGAAAATGTCCTTTGGATGCTATGCTTTCATCAGTTTTCGGCAATCAACTAGTTTGCATTTCTTGGAGCTTCCTATTATGGTCTTAAAATCGTCAATAAACCCTAGCATCACAAATTTGAGAATATAATTCTCCCTTTAAAGTTTTCATTTTCAATTGTATCTTATGACTCTTGTGAGACATAAAAAAGAACAATCCTTTTTTTTATTTATTTAAAAAAAATTTTTTTTGTAGAGTCAGGGTCTTGCTATGCTGCCCAGGGTGGCCTTGAACTCCTGCCTCAAGTGATCCTCCTGCCTTGGCTTCCCAAAGCTCTGGGATTACAGATGTGAGCCACTGTACCTGGCCTTTTCAAGTTATTATTATTAAAGTAATACATATACGTGGCTAAAAAGATCAACTGATATAAAATGTTTTTAAATATGAAGGAAAAATCTCCCACTCTATTCTCAGTACAACTCTCTAGAGGTAGTCACTTCTTAACTGTTCTATTTTTTATTTTAAAGGTGGCTACCACCATACTAAATAATATTCTTATTTCTCTGTTTTTTGATGTATCAATTTTAGAATATGCTAGTCAATTTCTTATATGAAAGATGACTTCCACCTTTCTTTCCTGCTTCTTCCTTTGAGTTTTTTACTTATACTATTATTTTATGTTCTTTTGGAGGTGGTTACCTTTAGAATTTTAAATAATGTACTTAAACATCTATTCTTTCTTTTACCAACATTAGATTAAAAAGTATCTATTAATACCCTATGGAACCAGCCTCCTCTTACCCCCCGTGATTCTCACCTCCTCATATTTATGGACCCTCTCATGTTGAACAGGATTGACCTGTGTCACCAGCAGGACATTGCAGAAATGACGATGACTTCCAAGGTTAGGTTATAAAAGATATGGTTTCTGCCTTGCTTTCTCTTGGGGAAAGCCAGCTGCCCTGTCGTGAGGACACTTGAGCAGCCCTAAGGGGAAGTCCATGTGGCAAAGAAATAAAGCTGCCTGCTAATAGCAGGCACCGCATTTTCTAGCCATGGAGTGAGCCATCTTGGAGGCATATCGCCCAGCCCTAGTCAAGCCTTTAGATAACTGAAGCTTGAAGCTGACTTCTTTTTTTTTTTTTTTTTGAGACAGAGTCTCACTCTTTTGCCCTGGCTAGAGTGAGTGCCGTGGCGTCAGCCTAGCTCACAGCAACCTCAAACTCCTGGGCTCAAGCAATCCTTCTGCCTCAGCCTCCCGAGTAGCTGAGACTACAGGCATGCGCCACCATGCCCGGCTAATTTTTTCTATATATTTCTAGTTGTCCAATTAATTTCTTTCTATTTTTAGTAGAGACGGGGTCTCACTCTTGCTCAGGCTGGTCTCGAACTCCTGAGCTCAAACAATCCGCCCACCTCGGCCTCCCAGAGTGCTAAGATTACAGGCGTGAGCCACCACGCTGGGACTTGAAGCTGACTTCTTGAGAGCAACTCAAAAAAAACCCTGAGTCAGAACCACTCAACTAATTTGCTCCTGAATTCTTGATCAAAAGAAATTCTGTGGGATAAGAAATGTTTATTGGTCTTTTAAAACACCAAGTTTTGTGGGGATATTTCTCATGCAATAATAGATAACTGATACATACCCCCTGGGTAAGATGATGTCATTTTCCTCTTCAGAGTAACCTCCATTTCTTTTCTTAACCACTTTACTTCTCTTCTAATTTTTGTCATCCATATTACTTTTGTCATTATTTTATTACATGGTTTATGATGTTTATATTCTGCTCTTTAACTATAATTACAAATTATAACCATCTATGCTTTATTTAAATGTTAATTCTAAAGTTAGAAATAAAAACAGCATTTGACATTATAATTATAAAATGCAAATATATAGTCTTACTAAAGAAACATGTAATATTATTTAACAGAGTCAGTAGGATTGAACCAGTAGAGAAGAAAATGTACTTCTGCCTCACCAAGCCTGTGCCACTCAAAGGAGAATGCTTCCTATTTGGCTCATGACTTTTTTGTTATATATAAGTTTCTAAAATTTTCCTCAGTTTCAGAGTTGTCTTTTAAATTCTTGCTGAGGAAAAAATTGCTTCTTTGCCATATCACTAAGTTCTTTCAGTCTCTTAATCATATGATTTTCAGGATAAATTCCATTCTAACACTCTTTTCTGAAGATGTTCTTTATACCTTCTAACTTTTTGTTTTATCCATAGCCTATTTTACCCCCACATCTGAAGATATGTTTTCATTGTACTCTCTGGGCTAGTCTTATTGTTTTTAGATGCTTTACAATTTTTAGCATCTAAAAAAAAGTTTTATAGATATGCAAATATTCCTTTAACACATCCTTTCTTTGACCTGGGTGTGTCAAAGGAATATTTGCATATCTATAAACCTTTTTGTTTTTTTCTCACCCCTGATTTTATTGCTTCTCTGAATGGTATCTTACTTTCAATTATATTTTCTAATTGGTGAGTGCAGAACAACATGATTGATAGATTGATCTTTTAGCTGGGAACTTTGCTCAACTCTCTTATTAGGATTAAGAGTTGACTGATTCAGAGATCAAAACATTTAAAAGTAATCACAGTTTTATCTTTTTCCTTTCTGTCTGTCCTGATCTTTTTCTTATCTTATTGCATTGGTCATGATGTCCAGCACTATGTAGTATTGAACTGTAGATCCATATTATTTTTTACTCCAAATTTTTAGGACATTGTCTTCTAACATTCAGGGACCCTGTTGAGAAATCTAATACTACTTTGAGTTCCATTCTTTTGTAGGGAACCTGTTTTTACTCTCTAGAAGCTTTAGGATATTATTTTTTTCCTTAGAGTTCTGTAGTTCTACAAGGATGTACTTTGGTATAAATCTCATTTTATTTATCCTAATGGCATTTCATGCTGAAGAATTACATCTTTTTTAGTTCTAAGAATTTTATTCTATTTTTCTCCCTTTAATTGTCTCTTTCCCCCCTCCCTCCTGAACTCCTTTTTGACTAATATTGGACTTCCTCAGTTGATCCTCCATTCTCCAGCTTTTTTCTCATATTTCTCATTGCTTCATCCTTCTGATTTACATTCTGAGACATTCTCTCAACTTTCTCTTCTAGACTTTCTATTGAAATTTTAATTTAAGAAACCATAGTTTTGATTTTTAAGACTCTTTCTGGCACTCTACCCCTTTTTAAGACAAGTATACCTCATCTCTTATCTCAGGTATTCTTAAGTCTATTAATTATATCAAGTTCTTTTGATTGCACGTGATAGACAGTCAAATCTAAACTGCATAAGGAAAGAAAGAACTTAATGCTTACAAAACTAAGAAATTCAAAGTAGTAGGGCTTCCTCTGAGGGTAGTTTAGTTTGATATGGGAGCTTAAATGACATCACCAGAATGTGATTTCTATCTTTCTTTATCTTGCCTCTGTTTATTGCAGCTCCATTCTCAGACTCTCTTCTCATTGTAGCAAGAGACACCAGCAGCCTCAGCCTACATAAGTTCAGGTTCCATAAGAATGAGTGAAGGCCTCTTCCTACAGTTCCCAGCAGGAGTGTCATTTTACCTGGCTGTCTCTGACTGGGCACATTCCAAAACAAATTCTGGTGGTCATAGTAACGCAATCTGAAAAGTGTACACTAGGGCACCTGAAGCCACCTTTCTCCTATGAGGGATGAGCCTGTCTGAACAGAGTTTGGGCCTAAGTTATGGAGTAAGTAGATTCAATTGCATTTGAATCATGAGTGTAGCAGGATATGGCTCAACAGAGCAAAATGGAGTCACTACAGCAGGAGGAGTCCTAGGCATGAAACATAAATATTTTCTGCAATAACGTAATTTAGAATAATTAGAATGTTTAGGATACGTAGGGATAAAGGTAGATGAGTATTGGGCATTTTAGTAAAACAGAAGGTAGTAAAATGGGGAGTGGCTGCTATTTGCCATAAAAATTCTCTGTCCAGAGGTCCCTTGTGTCTCACTGTGATAGATGTTTGTGTGTGTGAGGGTGGTAGGCAGAGAAATAAACTCTTAGTGACTAAAAATATCTCTGCGTTTAAACATGAAATTTTACTAGTTTGTTAGAACAGGTTAAATGTTCCTGGGTGACCTGAGAAAGTTAGAAGCTATTAATTATTTTAATGAGAGTTGCCCTAATCTATTTTTCTATTTCTAGAAGAGACCAGCCTATGTTTACATATATGGGAACATGGTCTGTAACTGGGAAGAGAGAGAGAAGACTCTCCCAACATGATATCAAGGACTTAGGGAGGAAGACATCCTGGGGAAAGAAGATCTGAAGAACTGGAAGCAAGAGGAAAATGAAGACATGTACTCAACCACTTTGATGTCATTTTACCCTTTTCTCAGAGACTGAATCTCAGCTCTATTCCTCTTTCTCCTCCTCTTTGTTCCTTTAAGTTAAAGTGACAAATAGAAGAAGGAAGGACTTGGTATAAATAACTAGTATCAGCAGTTTATAAGTCAATTTCTACACGCTTTACCTTGCCTATGGACCAATTGTCAACACAACGAAAAATTTCCTAGTCAGTTGGTAACGAAGCCAAAAAATAACCCTGCCTGTGAAGAACCTATGGGAGGACAAAGGCTAGAATAAGTAGATTTTACCTGCTGAATAAGAAGGAAGCATCACTTCTGATGGTAATAATATTTTTTTTGTTACCTTTTGTCAACAGAGAAGAGGACAAACTCTGTAAAATAATTTAAGGAGGTTTATTCTGAGCCAAATTTGAGGACACATGGCCTGGAGCCACGCCCAAGAAGCCTTGAGCAAGTGGACTCGCTGTGGCTGGGTTGCAGTTTGGTTTTATGCATTTTAGGAAGACAGGGGTTACAGGTAAAGTCATAAATTGATGCACGGAGGGCATACATTGGTTTGGCCCAAAAAGGTGGGACGTCTCCAAGTGGGGCTTAAGGTCATAGGCGGTTTAGGGATTCTTTAATTGACAATTGGCTGAAAGAGTTAGGCTTTGTCCGAAGACCAGAATCAGCAGAAAGGAACACTTGAGTTAAGATAAGGGTCTTCTGTCCTTCATGTGATGCTATACTGGAATCAGGTCAGGGAGTGAACCACATCATAAAAACCTGTTTACTGAGATTTTGTCATATGTAGGTGTGACTCACCGCGCCCTCTTAGAAAGGAACGTTTTGGGCAAAGAAAAAGATCAGAGTTCAGTCTGCACTTTCTAAGCTCACTGTGCAAGTGGCTCTGGTTGGGATGTTACAATGTGGGCAGTAGTCTTTAACTCTTTTTTTAAAAAAATTCTCTCTGCTTTAATGGCTTTGGTCCCCGGAAGCATGAATTTATTCATCATTTGGAAACTGAAATGTGGACCAGTCCTTCCTCACGGCTAGACCTTACCTAAGGAAGCAGCCAGCCAGGAAAAACTCAAGACAGAGTTGTGTGTTGTTTTTCTGAAATTTTAATTAAACTATGTGTCCTCTTCCCCCCCCTCCCCAAATCTAGTAACTCCAGGCCCTCCTCTTGATATATCTAATATTCTATCTCAAAACCTTCCAAACTTAGCTTCTACAGAACCTGATGAAGTAGAATCTTAGAGGCCAAGGTCTACCTCGGAAGGCACAATCTGTCAGGCTAGCACCCTTCTCTTCCCGTAGAATCGTCTACATTATAATCAAAGGTAAATAAGTATCCAACTGAGAACACATAGCAGTATTTGCTTTCCCACCTTTCCTTAAAACTGATTTATTGTATATATTATGCCCAAATAGCAACCTGCTGAACGGTAGTAGTCTGACAATGAATGTAGAAATAAAGTCTTGGATCTTGTTCATGGGATTCTGAAGAACAGACTTGAAGCTTCTCATAAAGATTCTTCTAATATGTCCTTTTACATTCCTCCCAACTGCAAAAATGTTGTACTTCCTCAGGTGTACTGGGGAAAGAAGTGAGGAGGTAGGCAGAAATTTGTTTTCCAGTTTCTTCTTCAATTAGTTCTCCAATGCATGCATATGATTGGCAAAAATCTCTATTGTTTCCCCTTTATCTTTTTCTGGGTTTATTGCTGCCCTAAAACTTGGTTACCCAAAGGAATGTCTGAAGATCCAGGAATAGTTTGGAAAGTGCATCATGAATCATTAACCACACCTGACAGTGGGTGTGGCCGCCACAAAGTAAATGTATCAAAGTAGCCCCCTGGGATGTCCAGAATCTGACCAGGGATGAGGACACTGTTGCTTCTTCACCTTTTCTTGGTCCTGGCTTTCGTGGAGGGGAGCAGCTCTCAAGCTGAGATAATGCCAACAGTGTGTATGAAAAACCTAGTTATTTTTAGTGATCATTGCCTAGGATATTTACAGTGCCTTTTGTAGTAACTACTGCCTATGCAATGGCAAAAGCATTTTGTTTTCTCTGTCAAATTGGACATTTAAACGCTAAAGAATCTTGAACTTTGTTCTTAGGAAGAGGTTTAATATGTTATAAGTAGTATGCCATGTACATTAAGTTATGTTTTGTTCTGTCAAGTAAGTGACTTTAAGTAATCAATAAGATTTTGTATCCAATGTAATTTTATTGGGAAGGACTTTAGATTTGCCTTTGCCTTTGACTGCATTGCCCAAATAATCCACGAGATGGCAGCAGAGAAATGTTCATTTAAATTTATCATCCAGCGAGAGAGGTTGTTACAAGTGAGTTTTGACAAAAAATAGACTAACCTTTGTAATTTGGTCCTTTCTAAGCATAGAGTAGCCAGTTAGACTTTCAAGTGATTTCTCAAGGTCTTTTATGAGAGACATAACTAAGGTTTTATTTTCTTTATTGATCTTAAAGTTGTTTTCCTTGCTCACCATATTTTGCCGCGAGAGTCAGGTCTAAATGCCTGCAAGTGAACTGGTCCATCTATGTGCTTTCATTGAGTGTCCTCCTAAGTCATCTTAGAAAATCTGGGAACAATAAACTTTGGAATCCTCTCAGTGTGTTCTTTGCGGTGATTTACAACCTGCTGCCACCACCATTTCTGAACAAACAAGAAAGTGAAAGGAAGTGGTTTTCAGGTATTGGGGCCTGAGTTTAGGAGGGGGAGTGGGGGGGAATAAGAAGGGAGGGAGTGCACTGGGGAAAAGGATGTTTCTATACAGACGGACGTTTTCACCTACATTTGTGTTATGTTTACATTATTGGCTATGTTTTCACTTACTTGCTGGAGTGGGTAATTGGAGTTAGCAATAGATATATGCAGGCGCTTTCTACTCCGAAGAAAAGAAATTGTTTTCCTGTGAATGACCTCAATTTTCTAATTTTAGGGTCATGTATTTCTTACGAAGTGATAAAAGGCAGAGTATAAGTCTGTTCTATAGATATAATTAATAGCAAATTATCATTACTCTGTATCATTTATTACTTTGTATTTCATTATGCCGGAACCTTGGAGAACTTAATTACACACACACACACACACACACATGTCTGAATGTGTTTTTATTTACATAAATATGAGATGCTTGTTGCAAACTTTTAAATCATATAGGAATATATAAAACTGAAAATAAAGTCTCCCATAATCCTCTGAGATAGTTGGTGAACATCCTTGCAGATATTTCTCTAAGTAAAGACAAACATATTTACATTTTTTAACAAAATAAGATCATGCAACACTGACACTGCTTTGCAACTTATGTTTTAAATTTACTGTATCATGGACATCCTTCCACGTTTGGTTTTTGTGAGCTGCAGATTATTCCACTGCATGTTTGCGACATAATGTTTTAAACTAACTCTATTGGTGGGTGATGGTTCCCTTTTTGTTGTTGTCGTTGCTGTAATTACAATGCTGCACTAAACACATTTGTGTGTTTATCTTTGAGAACTTAAAATCTAAACTTTGGACCAAATAACATTTTCAAAACAGAACAGCACCGTTGAAATTAGCAATAAAATCCTATGATTCAATTGTAGCCAGAATGGTCAGAGTTCATACGTTCAACATTGCAACATGCTGATAAAGCTCTCCTTTTACTTTTTAAAGTATTAGGATGAAGCCTGTGCTTGACCGATAGCAGGGAAGGGCAGAAGTGCTTTCCTGCTCTCAAGTCTTGCAATGTATCCTATAGCAGTGACCGCCACAAAAGATCCCCTTTCGTAGAGGATTGAAACGCGCTCTCCGTGGGCGCCCTCCTTCCCTCCGGTGCTTCCACCGAGGCAGAGACGAGGAGCTGGGGGTCTGAAGGCTGGGGAGCCAGGGCCGGCGCGCTGTCCGGGAGGGAAGCGGGACTCCGGAATGCACTGCCGCCCGCGGTCCTGTAGAGCCGGGTCTGTTTGCCTTCGGGGCACAGCGGAAGACCCATCTGTTTGCTCAAGCGTCGTCCTGAGTGGTCGCCTTCTGGCGGCTCCCCTCACCCAGGGCCGGTAGCTGGGCGATCTCTTAGCATCTTTGCCACTTCACATGAGGGGCCAAGGCTGGCAAAGTCGTGTGTTGTGATGGGGATTCTCAGCCAAGGGCCTCAGACTCTTATTTATTCCACAGGACGGATGAGAAACACTTTATACAAATGTGAGAAATTCAGATCTAAGACTACAAGGTGTACCATTTCAGGTTCAGAACTCCTTTTCCAGTCCCACAATTACTTTTGTATCCCAGTGGTTACATAAGCTGAGTATCTGGCCTTGAAAAATTTGTTTTGGATGTCTGGGATTGTACCAACTGGTGATGTCAACCGGGGTCAACCAGGGGATATTTAAAAAGATCCTGGGTAACCAAGATGTTGAAAAAGATCCTGACCCTTTAGAAGGTCCTAAGATATGCAAATAAGGCCATTAGAAACGAGGTCCTCTTAGTCTATAAGGCAGCCATTTTCTCATTATCTTCTCATTCCAGTTGTGAACTGTGTCTAGTTTTGCAGACTGGGCCCCTGGCTGTGTGTCTGGTGTCTCAGAGGCCCCTGTTAGGCCCCGAGGCACCACACGCATTGTTTGTGACTTTACAAACAAAATAGTGTGGCGCTGCTGCTTAGGAGTAAAACACTAAAAAGTTAAACCATCAGTGTGCGCTCTGCACGGTAGAGGCTGTATTTTATATGTTCTGTATCTCCTTCAAGTTTTAACAGTGACAAGGACAAAACAGAAAACTTGGAGTAAATTAATACTTTGAGTTCATTCATTCAGCAAGTTTGCGTTGGGAACTTGATGTGTGCCAGGCATTGCTGTTGCCACTGTTTTATGAACAAAATAGGCAAAAATTCTTGCCCTTGGGGTACTCAATTTCTAGTAGGTAGAGACAGATAATAAACAAATAAACCCATCTTAGTATAGGAGGTGGTGATCGACGCCAAGGAAGAAAACAAAGCAGAGAAAGGGGATGAGTTGCATTTTTAAGTGGGACTGTCAGAGTAAGCCTGACTCATGGCATGGACAGGATGGCATTTGCACAGGGGGCCTGGAGGAGTGGCAGAATGGGAAAAGGGTGCCCCAAGCAGGAGGGATAGCAAATGCCTGGCAAGTGTGAGGCCAGGCCGGTGTGGTTGGAGTGGATGGGGCAAGAGGGAGAGAGCATGATGCCAGGTCAGAGAGGGAAGAGGGCTGGACTCTATGGGCCCTGGGAGGCCAGACAGGACCTTGCCTTCACTACCAGTGACTTGGGGGAGCCAGTTAGGGTTTTAAGCAGGGGAGTAGAGTGATTCCATTTGCTTTTTCAAAGGATCATTGCAGCCGCTATGTTGAGAACAGACCAGTGGGGCAGGCAGGCAGACCTGTGGGATCAATTGCTGCGATCCTAGAAAGAGGTGTGGTGGCCAGCCCCAGGGTAGCAGTGGAGACAGAGATTCTGCGTATAAGTTGGAGGTGGTGCCACAGTATTTCCCAAAAGTACAGGAAACCTAGCAAGGCTCCAAGGGAGAAGAGAATTTCTAAAACGACTTAAGTGAATACAGAAGCAGAAGAAAAAGCTTAAAGAACAGAGTGGGGTGGGATTATTAAGCAGAGAAACCTGACAAGGGAGGGAGACTTTGGACAGTGGATGGAGGCTAAAGAATTCAGGTAATTCATAGCCTTTTGATGAAGCACATGGTGAAAACTTTCAGCGTGATCCAAAGGTCCATGGGATTCCATTATGGCTTCAAGAGTGAAATAGCCCCCCGCAGAAGGTGGAGGAAATACCTTTGTCAGCAGTAATAAGTCTCATCTAAAGGCGAAGAGTGTTGGGAATGTGTAAGAAGTTCAACAAAGCTGCAGTGAACGAGGGATAGAAGAGAGGGATAGTTATGAAAAGTTAGTTACAGAAAACATTGGCACAATTTGGCACAATACGGCATTCTGAATTTGAGACAGAAGATGAATTCAGTACTTCTCCAAGGTTTCCAGTTTGTCACTTCGAAGAGGTCATGCAAGAAGAGTAGGTAATGTGTCTCTCTAGAGCCATTTAATATAACAGATCCTATAGAAAGAAAGCTAGGCAGGTACCGAAACCCACAGGATGAGAACACAGGAGAGGCCTGGCGCGGTGGCTCACGCCTGTAATCCTAGCACTCTGGGAGGCCGAGGTGGAGGATTGCTTGAGCTCAGGAGTTCGAGACCATTCTGAACAAGATAGAGATCCCGTCTCTACTAAAAATAGAAAAATTAGCTGGGTGTTACTGCACGCGCCTGTAGTCCCAGCTACTTGGGAGGCTGAGCAGGAGGATCGCTTGAGTCCAGGAGTTTGAGGTTGCTGTGAGCTATGGTGACACCACTGCACTCTAGCCAGGGCGACAGAGTGAGACTCTGTCTCAAAAAAAAAAAAAAAAAACGAAAACCAAAAACACAAAACAAAAAACCATGAAAACATGACGCAGAAGAGAAAGGGGCCTGGGGAGTTTACTGGGGTTAGGTGAAGTAATAGCCAAAGAGCAAATGATCTCTTACTATAATTAGAAAAAGTAAAGGGTCATCGCAGTGCCCTTAGATGATAAAAAATTTCCAGAAGGGGAGGGAAAGGCAGAGGGAAGCCACAGTCCAGGCCAAAGCCACCCTGGGCGCCAGCTCACACAGAACGCTGAGACGCCGGTGGCGCCCTCTGGTATCACAAGTTATGTAGAAGTTTTATGTGGGGTTTCTGGACCATGGAAAGTAAACACCCAATTGGCAAGGATGCTAGACCATTGTCTTGTCCTCCAAGGATACCAGCAGGATTGGAGATTATTTTTTTTTAATATTGCTGGGAACAAGTTTTGGGCAGAACAGAAAAAGGGAAAGATATAGGCATGAATTAGCATGAGGGAAGGGACATCCATGAAGTTTGTATCTATTTTTTTATTATTATAAATAACCAGGTGGTGAATAAAACCCACTGAGTGTTCGCTGTAACAGGCTGTACAATCGACATTACCCTCTATGGAAAAAAATTTTACCTTTGTGGAGAAAAGAACTCCTTGCCTGCAGTAACTGCTTGCCTAGACTTCATCTATTTCTCATTCAACAAAAGTTACTTAGGTCCTGCTGTGTGTCAGTCACTGGACTAGATTCTAAGGATACAGAATTGAGCAAGATACAAACCTCATCCATAAGGTACTCCCAGTGTCACTGGGGAGAGAGCCACTCACACGAGTAATTACAATAGAGTGCGGTAAGTTCAATAATCAAAGTCAGAAAATAGCTTGGGCTTCGTAGCAACATAGACAACGTTTATACCCCTGTATCATCATTGCCTTCCTGTGTGCCCTTGGGAAATTTATATCTGATTCTCAATCTCCTTATTTAAAAACTGATATAATAACTTCCACCTTGCATTGCAGGTACAGGGGAATGATATGGGCCCAGACACGTGGCCATAAACAGTCAGGGTTTCATGAGAAAATCAGGTGAAGGTTTTTCTGAAAGTAAGTTTTGACAGTAGGGGGATCAGGTAAGGTTGAGATAGGAAAGAGAGCTTTGACCTTTTTACATTTGTGTAACATCCTCCTTGAAAACACTGTGATCTGTGGAGTGCACTACCACTTATCATTTCAGGCCCCGGCTTTATGAGACAAGTAGGAATCTGACATTCAGTCAACTCGACCCTCTCCTGTAATCTTGATTTCAGCCAGACTGTTACTGTTCCCCTACACACCCTGCTCTTTTTAGCTTCTGAGCTTTTATTTGCGTGTTCCCGCCATACCACCTTCTTGCAAATATCTGATCCATCCTTCGAAGCCCATTTCAAATGCTACCTGACCCAGGAGGCCTTTTCTCACCCCGAGGAGTCTCAGCCCTCTCACCTCTGTGACCTCCCAAAGCAGTTTTCTGCTCAGTGGACTTTCCCTACCATTATTTGCAAGCTTGTATGCTTTAGCCCTGGATGAAAAGTTCCTTGGGGTCAGGAATTATGTTTAACCCACCTTTGCATGCCCTCAGAACTTAGCTCCATGTCTTACATATCTGGCACATAGTGGATGGCATCTAAATATTTGTGAAATCGAGTTTGGTTAGTGAGACCACAACTTGTCTTATAGCCACAGAGAAAAAGCTAAGCCATAGTTGTAAAGAGTTGTGGATCACTGAATGAAAGCTGCCCTTTCAGTAGATCATAGTTGTGCAAAGCTGTTAAGTGTATATACTCTTGATGAACAGGTTTTGCTGTGTTGCTGAGTTCATGTTGCCATGACAACCTTAACTTTTGGCACTTTCTGAATTTAGTGTCCTACTTAATTCCCTGTGTTTGGCTCTGAGAACCATGTTGTTCTGTCCCTTTTGCTTGCCTCTATGAATCTTGGAACTGAAAGTCACTTATTAATTTATCTTATCTGCTTTGTTAGATAATAAACTCCTTAAGATTGGGGACTTGGTCTCATCATCCTATGATCCCTGACAGCACCCAAGCGTGCCTTGTACATTTTAGACAGTCAATATGTCAATATATATTTTAGATGAATTGAGAAATCAGTGGTGTAGTAGGCTGTATAATGGCCCCCAAAGATGTTTGTGTCCTAATCCTTGAGACTCATGAATATGTCATCTCATATAGTAAAGGGGACTTTGCAGATATGATTAAGAATTTTGAGATGAGATTATCCTACATTATCCAGATGAGCCAATGTCATCACGAGGGTGCTTATAAAAGGTCGGTAGTAGGAGATGTGATGATGGAAACAAAGGTTGGAGTGAGGCAAGGAAGAGGCCTCAAGCCAAGGAATGCAGGTGCTTCTAGAAGCTGCAGAAGTCAAGGAAATCAATTGTCCCCTGAGGCCCCCAGAGGGAACATAGCTCTGCTGAGACCTTGACTTTAGACTCCTGACCTCCAGAGCTGTAAGAGAATAAATTTGTGTTGTTGTAAGCCACTGTGCTAATTTGCTAAAACAGCAATAGGGCACTGATATAATAGGGCAACCCATTTTAATAAGTTTCAAAGACCACTGAGAGCAGTTGTTAAGCAACAGTCCAATCAGAGGAATTGTTCTGGCTATATTCTAGACAATACCACTGCTAGCAGTCTAAAAGGATGAACTGAAAAAGAACCATAGAGTTTATCTTGTTAATTGTAATGTAGTCACTGTTAGAGTTCCATTAATATATAAGATAGATACAGAGTTATCTAAGACTAATCCACTAAGTTCGCAAATGCCATTTATTCGAAAAACTTACATGGAGTGTCAAATGAGTGCCAGGCATTGTGCTACCTACTGGGCCTATTTGGCCCCCAGGTCAGACCTTGCAGGTGCCTCAGTGGAGATTTCCTGTGGTTAGAGAGGCCTTGTACCTTCTGGCCACCTACGGACTGGTAAGTGTGTAAGGCTGCAGGGAAGAGTTACTATGACTTGATTTATTGTGAAGTGAAAATTTCTATGTCAAACCATGTGTCAAAATTCAGAATGGGTGGTATCTTCAGTATCCACGTGAACTTTCTACAGCAGTTGTTCTCAGCGTTGACTGGACAATAGATCCTTTGATGGAGCCTTTTTAAAAATGCCAGATATCTACCTGTGTGCTGGTCTCAGAAATTTTGACCCAGTAGGTCTGGCTGGGCCTTGGAATCCATGTTTTAAAGGGTCTTGGATCTGTGGTACCTGAAAGTGTTTATGTGTTGTTAATTAATATTCCTCAGTCCTAAATTAACAATGTGGACTGTGAGCAACTATACTGGGAGTAGCATTTCCCAATGTTCATCCTTAAGAACACACATTCCCTAGGGTAGCACACCAAAACTAGGTTCACGAGCTTTGGACACCAACCTATATAGTACATTACCTTTTTGGAGGTTCATGATGGACATTGTAACATTAAATGCTCTAAGTTATCCTAAATTAAAAGAATGTTTAACCCTGCTTAACCCATATTCTCCAAACTTACTGGCCATTGAACTGCCGCATCATGTAACACTAATTAAACACGCCACGCAATGAACTCTCTCCAGGGCACACTTGAGAAAACACTGATCTAGACAAATGGAGGTATTGATGGCATTTGCCTTAATTTAGGGGTTACCAGTGCATGAGTGGGGAACTCTGCAATTAGCATAAACTCACTTGTGATTCATCAATTCACGGGAAAAACAAAGATCAGAGTATTTTCTAACCTAGACAGTCCATTAAAAGTGTAAGTTTTAAGAATCACAGAATTGCACAACTTCTATCCAAATGGCCATCCCTGTATTGATCCAGCGGAGGGTCGACATTCACGCAGTGCTCACTGCTTACCACATCCCCTGCATACTTTCACCCACTCCCGTGCAGGACTTCTCCTTGTGTTGTCACTACTGTTTTAAAGATGAAAGAACTGAGACACAGAAGTTTAATTGACTTGCCTAAAATCAAATACTTACCAATTCCACATCTGTTGTTCTGTGCAGTGCAGTGTGTTTTACATGCAGGGTATGATTTAATCCTCCCACAAAACTTACGGAGCAGGAATTAATGTGAGTAACCTTGTCCAAAGTCTCAGTTCACATATGACAAATCAAAGATTGTCTCCAGAGATGTGTCCTCCCCACCATGGCATGTTATCTTCATAACTCCTAGGGCACCCCACTTTTGTTTTCTCAGCATTGGTAAGGAAATGAAAACCTTTTTGTGTTCCAACAAATGATGCCAGAACAACTGGACATACACATACAAAAAAATGAACCTAGACACAGACCTTATACCCTTCACGAAAATTAACTCAAAATGGATCAGATACCTAAATGTACAACACAAAACTATAAAATTCCTAGAAAAATATTTAATAACTAAAGAAAAATTTTTATGACCTTGGGTTTAGTGATGACTTTTAGGTACAACACCAAAGTCATAATCTATGAAAGAAAAAGTTGACAAGCCAGACTTTATCAACTTCAGTGAAAAATTTCGGCTCTGAAAAAGACAATATCAAGACAATGAAAAGACAAGCCACAACTGGGAGAAAATACTTGCAAAAGACATGTATGATAAAGGACTGTTATCCAAAATAGACAAAGATCTTTAAAAACTTAACAACCCAATTAAAGAACCCAACTAGCAAATGGGCAACAGATCTGAACACACACCTCACCAAAGAAGACATACAGATGGCAAATAAACTTATGAATTGATGCTCCATATCGTATATTATTAGGGAAATACAAACTGAAATATCAATGAGATACCACTGCAAACCTATTAGAACGGCCAAAATCCCAAACAATGACAACATCAAATGCTGGCAAGGATGTGAAGCAAAGGAACTCTCAGTCATTGCTGGTGGGAATGCAAAATGGTGCAGCAACTTTGGAAGGTGGGTTGGCAGTTTCTTCTAAAACTAAACAAACTTGTCCTATATGACGCAGCAATCGTGCTCCTTGGTAGCTGAAAACTTACAGCCATACAAAAACCTGCACATAGATGCATATAGAAGCTTTATTCTTAATTGTCAAAACTTGGGAGCAACCAAGATATACGTTCAATCAATGGAATATTGTTAAGGGCTAAAAAGAAAGGAGCTATCAAGCCACAAAAAGACAAGGAGGAAAGTGAAATGCATATTACTGAATGATTCCAAGTAGTTGACACTCCAGAAAAGGCAAAACCATGGAAACAGTAAAAAAAAAAAAAAGCAAAAAAAAAGCAGTTGCCAGAGGTTGGGGGAGGGGAGGGATGAGGAGGTGGAGCACAGAGGATTTCTAGGGTGGTGAAGCTGTTCCGTATGATTCTACAGTGGTGAATGTGTAACACAATACATTTGTCCAGACTCACGGAATGTATAACACCAAGAGTGATCCCCAAACTATGAACTTTGGGTGATGCTGATATGTCAGTCTTTGACAATACACTTCTTGATTAGATTTTTAATAGATTATAATTCAATTTTTTTTCTGGATCTGTATATCAGTTAGTACTTTTTGTCATTGTAAATAACTGAAAACCTATCTCAAACTATCCTATCATTAGGAGGTTGATATAATTTATGTCACTGAAAAACAAAGCTAAGTCAGACTTCGGGGCTTGGTTTAGAGGTTCATCGGTTCTGACAAATATCCCACTCTGGTGGGGGATGTTGGAGTGGGGGAGGCTGTGGATATGTGAGGGCAGGAGGTTTATGAAAAATCTCTGTACCTTCTGCTCAATTTTGCTGTGAACCTAAAACTGCTTTAGAGAATAATGTCTGTTAAAAAAACTTTTTGTGAGTGATAGCTTCACGTTATTCTTTAAAACAGGGACTTCAAGATTCACACGTATAAAGTTGTACATAATCAGATACAACTCTTTAGTAAACAACAAAGCTGCCTCTGTGTATTTGTCTGTCATTTAATCTGTCAATCTCTAGCTGGTAGAAATAGTTCAAAATCACTCAATAAATATAAAATGAAAACACACTCAGGGTTAATGTGAAAACCAAGAAACATAAACTTTAGCTTACCCCATCACCTCAGACTTCTTAACCCACATGTGTTAGACCATTTGCATAGCTAGGAATTTGCCACATTCTGGCAGTAAGTCTTAACGTTTTTCTTATATATTTGTTCCATCATTAGTAAATATTAAAATCATATATTATATAGACTGCCAATACATTTGTGCTCACTTGGCTGAGTTATAAATGCAATTATAAATTAGTGTTATTCATTCCCAAACATTGCTACCAGTGTTCCAGAAGGGCTGGGCTTTGCAAGTTCTGAAGGCTATATCCATTCTTACGTGATCTGTATATATCTTCTATGTTGAGAGGCTCTCTTATCCAGAACTCAGCAAAACGATTAGTAAATATCAATATATGCAGGTCTGAACTGTGTTACTGTTTGCCACTTGTCCTTGTCATGCGTAGAAACCTCAGATGATTTCGGTAGGTTTCCTACATTCAGCTCTGCCTCCTTACCTTCATAGCTCACTGTTTCTTTGTTTGGTGTTTTGATTTGACAAATGCATTCATTATCTATTGCTGTGTAACAAATTACCATAAATGTAGAGACTTAAAACAGCACCCTTTATTAGCCCACAGTTCCATAGATCCAAGCCCAGCACAGCATGGCTGGGTTCTGTGTTCAGGGCAAAGTCAAGGCCAACATCAAATGTCAGCTGGGCGGAGTTCTTGTCTGGAGGCTCTGGGAAAATATCAACTTTTCGGTTCGTGTTGTTGGCAAAATTCACTTGTTTGTAGTTGTAGGACTAAGATTTCCATTTCCTTGCTGGTTGTCACCTGGGTTCTACTCTCAGCAACCAGATCACGCCATATTCCTGGCCACATGGCCCCTCCATCTTCAGGCCCACAATAGTGAATCGAATCCTTCTCATGCTGTGAATCTCTGATTTCCTCTTCCGCCACCAGCCAGAGAAAACTCCCAGCTTTTAAAGCTTCCAGGTCATTAGGTTATACACGTCTTGATAATCTTCCTTTCTTACAGCCACCTGGGCCATACTACATAATCAAATCACGGGAGAAAAATCCATCCAATTCACAGTACCGAGGATTATGCAGGGTGTGTACAGTGGTGGGGGGAGGAGGCGTGAAATCTTGGTAACCGTCTTAGAATGTCACCTACTACCACTCCCATCCCCCTCACAACCCTATGAAGAATTGAATCTGTGAGCTTTCAGAGCCTTCTCCAGAGTATTGTGGACAGCCTAAATTTCTCTCTGTCCCAGTCTGCCTCTGTTTCATGTCATCATACTTCTATTGTCAAATCTCCCTCAAGGCAGCATCTCATGGTGCCATTCTCCAAACGTCCCCAAATGTTCGCTGAGCTCCATCACACCAGCCCTCAGAAGCTCCAGCTGCTCCAAGTTAGATCCTTGGGGATCCTTGTTCTATAAACAAGTCACAAATACGTGTTGTCAGACACAGGGAGCACCCTGCCAATTTTCTCCAAGGACAACCTATGAATATTATATGTTACAATTATTAAAAACAAAACAAAACAATGACGACAAAACTGAAGACAGCACGATTGTCAAACCTCAGTGCCTATAGTCACTTGACTGAGTTACTTAAAATCTTAAGAGCCGACAGTCCTCAAATTTCTACCAAGAGACCAGAAATTAAGTTCTTGCAATCTGCCATCTGGGCCCTGAATGAAAGAGAAAATTGTATCTAATCCTCAGTTCCAGTTTTGTTCAGAGTCAAAAAAATTAAAATGAATAAAATAAAATAAAAAATGTAAAAGATCTTTTGCAGGCAGAACCTGAGAAAAGGTATGGTGTTTTGTTCTAAATTATCCCACTTGCTCATTTGTCACAGCCCGAGTGGCCTGGTGATGAGAGCTACATAAAATTATAAGCCAGAAAAATGCTTTGTTTAGTCTTTGACAATACACTTCTTGATTAGATTTTTAATAGACTATAATTCAATTTTTTTTCTGGATCTGTATATCAGTTAGTACTTTTTGTCATTGTAAATAACTGAAAACCTATCTCAAACTATCCTATCATTAGGAGGTTGATATAATTTATGTCACTGAAAAACAAAGCTAAGTCAGACTTCGGGGCTTGGTTTAGAGGCTCAATAATGTTATCACTGGCCAGTTTTTTTCTTTCTCTCTACTTTGCCTTCGAAGATGTCAACTTATATCTTAAGCCTGATTCTCTCTATTGGTTGCAAGATGATGTCCAATAACTCACAACGCTGTTTGCTTTTATCATTTACATCTGCTGAGAAAAAGGACACCCTGAACCAATATTCTGAATTTCATGTTTGTTGGGTCATGTAAAGGCCCATGGCCACCCCCCGACAATGACACAGGCAGGAAACAGAGTGTGTTGGTTGGTTGAAGTCAACATAGGTATCTGGGGAGGAGAAAGATACTTGAAAAAAATCCTGGTCTTATCTACAAGATATAAATATAATGCAATATAATTTTTTAAAGAAATATGTACGAAGCGTCTTTTTATGCTTTTAAGGATTTTGGCACATCATCACTTCAGCAGTAGTAGATGAACCATTATGGCATTTGTATACTTTTTACAGTTTTCATTTAGCTTATATCTGGTCTAAAATTTGAGGAGCTTTATTTGCTACTGGTACTTTTGACTACTTTTTCTGAATGTTGGGAGATACCAAAATGTTGCTGAAAGAATTTCACATTTCCTTAATAAGTAGCATGTAGATGCTGCCCACAGAGGATTCCAGGAGCTTTCTGCTAAAAGCTCTGATTACTTTGGTCACTGTAAGCAAAGACAGAGCAGTGGCGTAGAGGGGTTAAATTTGTTTGGGAGTCATGGGAGGAGCAGGGTCCTTGGCTCTCTAAACTAAGGGTTGGACTTTTTCAAATGATTACAAATAACTGAGTATGCTCAAAATGTCTTCGTAAGTTAATTCTATTATCAGAATAACTTTCAATAAGCAGGAGAAAATGTAATGTGTTTTGAATAAGCTAGTTCCCCAAAGGGCAAAATTGTGCCTTCCTTGATCTAGTAGAGGAAGATGAGATCCATCTCTGCTCTCAGGATTCTCGGACTAGGAGATATAAATACTATAATTGCTGAGAATAGATGATTCAATAAAGAAATAAGATCACTCCCTGAGATGGAGTTGGAACAATATGTATATAAAAAGGTCCTTTCATGACAGCAGGTGTCTCTCTTTCTTTCTGATTAGCACACATCCAGAAACCTTTAAACTGCTATTTGGTGACAGCTGACAGTGAGCAAGACCTTTTCTTCCTGTAAAACATATCTGTCAATTCAAATGTTCTAAAAAAAAAAACAAACTAGCCTCACTTGTGCTCTTTACAAAGCTGTAATAGGGAATTTTCTCATTAAGTACCTGGGCTTTGGTGCGGTTATGGTTTTCCCCTAAATGACATTAACTGCTTCATTCCTCATCCATGGCTCGAAGCTCCCCATCATGCTCTGGATGCCTGTGTAGCTCGGCAGCTCCTGCAGACAAATAACGGGCAAGTACTGGCCGTAGCCTCACACCCGGGCTGACAACCACAGCGCCAAGGCTACGTGTTCACCGTGAGAAGATAATTTCTCAACATCTTGCCCTCAACTCCTAGGACTTCCTCTTCAATACTTCTTGGAGGTCTTACAAAAAAATGTATGTCATCTATTTCCTCCAGCGGGATATTTTACCTTGGTTATTATCACAACTATTTTGCTACGTGCAATGAAATTAGCAGAGATTCCATTTGCTGAAATCATATGTAGACGGCAGTGCTCTCTGCCTTATTACCAAATGAGTACAGCGTGCCCTTCAATAATTCTTTAAACTCTCAAATGCCTTGGAAATAATATGCTGGAATATTACTGAGCTGTGACTGAAGCACCATTTGTGCTAAATATGACAGCGCACAAATGATATTCCTCTATAAAAGTTCAAACTACATTAATCTTTTAGGGAGGCTCATTGACTGGGAAGATGGCTTAGATATAAAATAAAGACACAGAGGGCTCGTTGAGGAGAGATTTTCTGGTCAGGACTTCTAGGAACAAGTGTAAGGTAAGGTCCAGAGGTTAACCCTTTGCGATTAGGATGCGATACAGCAAATGCACTTCTGAGGGGAGAGATTGAAATGATAACACACTTAGTTCAATGTAAGGAAAACCTGGCTTCTGGGTCCGAGATGTAGAAATTAAAGGACAGGTATTACACAGCTGAGACAAATAGACAATATTATTTGAATCTGAACAAAAATCTGATGAGAATTCCCAAGTTCATGTTTACAGTTCCAGCCTTTATCACTATTTGGAAGAGTGGCAGAATCTTCCTACGCAATCTTTCCAATGTCATCTTCTCAGGCAATTTCATTTATCTTAGGAGTGCACAAACGATTGCATGCACGTCTTCTTTTCCTGGGTTTCTGGATGTGGCTAGTCAGTAGGGATGGGATACAAGAATGGCTAGGAGATTTAATTAGCATGAACAAAGGTAGTTTCAATGTAAATAGGCGATACTGTTCTGTTTTTACTACTCGTTTTTCTAAAATGTATGAAAATATAAAAACAACATCGCTGTTTTAAAAAACATTTAGAAGTAATATATATTCAATGCATAAGACATGTAACAGTATAGAAAAACACCAAGGCAAAGTCACCTGCCATCACAATGTCTGGAGAAAATCCTCACTAACATGTTGGTGTGTATCTTGCAGTCTCTCTCCTCTAAAGACAGACACCGTATCATTTTGTAGATTGCTTTTTCACTCAACAATCCTCATGTCAATAAATAAGTAGGGTAAGGTTCCCTCCCAATGAAACAGCTTACTATTAATATTTTTATTAAAAAGATTATTATACTATTATTGATTATAAATGTAATTGTACATTTTCACAAAGAAAAAGTAAGCAATACAAAAAGGTCTAAAAGAAATTGAAAATCGCCTGCTGGCCGGGCGCGGTAGCTCATGCCTGTAATCCTAGCACTCTGGGAGGCCGAGGCAGGCAGATGGTTTGAGCTCAAGAGTTCGAGACCAGCCTAAGCAAGAGCGAGACCCCGTTGCTACTAAAGATAGAAAGAAATTGACCAAACAACTAAAAAATAGAAAAAATTAGTCGGGCATGGTGGCGCGTGCCTGTAGTCTCAGCTACTCGGGAGGCTGAGGCAGGAGGACTGCTTCAGCCCAGAAGTTTGAGGTTGCTGTGAGCTAGGCTGACGCCACGGCACTCTAGCCTGGGCAACAGAGTGAGACTCTGTCTCAGAAAAAAAAGTAAATAAATAAAAATAAAAATCACCTGCAATCCTATCACCCAGAGACGACTTCAGTTAAGGTTTTGGAAAACATCCTTTGATATATTTCTATCATGAGAGTAAGTGGATTCTCCTCACTTCTGTAAAATGACCAACTTCTGCGTCACTTCTGAGGAATTCCTGGAATTCATGGGGACACAGTCTGAAAACCAGTGATTGAGGACAAACAAGACCTACTTCAGCAATCTCTATAAGGAGGGATGAGAGTCCAAAGTAAGTCAGAAAAGATATTAGAAGGATATTGATGAGGCAAAACCAACAGGACATGATGATAGAGGGAGGAGAAGAGAAGTCTATGAGGATGCTACATTTCTGACTTGAGTCCTACCATGGGAAAAAGAAAAGAAACTGACCTTGTTTTTATTACTCTAACCTCTGACTCATCCACATTAGCCAACAAGAGCCTCCTTGCTGTTCCTGGAATCTACCAGGGATATTCCTGGCTTTGGGCTTTTGTTCTGGCGATTTCGTCTGCCTGGAATGCTTTTCCTGCAGGTATCTGCTTGGCCAACTACTCCTCCTCCAAGTGTGCTCAGGTGTCGCCGTCTCCATAAGGACTCCCCGGCCAGATCATCCAACACCGTCACACACCCTCCCACGCTACTGTATGGATCCTCCTTACCTTACTTTACTTTGTCTTTTTATTTTTTCATAGCTCTTATCACCTTCTAACATACTGTCTAATTTATTTACTTACTGTATTTCTTGTTTGCATGTAGACTAGTTATAGTAGAATGTAAACTCCTTGAGGACAGGGAGTTTTGTCTGTTTGGTTCCCAAGTACCTAGACTAGTGTCTGCTCAATTAATATGTGTTGAATGAATTAATTAAATAGTATTGGAGAGTTTGAAGACTGCTACATTGAAGGATGAGATACTGAGAGTGGCAATGGGTAAGAAAGGAAGAGAAAAGAGATTTGAGATCTATAAGCCTTAGAGAAGAAATGAACCACAGATGCCTCTGAGATCCTATATGACTATAGTCCCCAATCCCTGGGCCATGGACCGGTACCAGTCCGTGGCCTGTTCGGAACCAGGCTGCACAGCAGGAGGTGAGTGGCAGGTGAGCAAGTGAAGCTTCATCTGCATTTACAACTGCTCCCTATCACCGCCTGAGCTCCCCTCCTGTCAGATCAGTGAAGGTGTTAGATTCTCATAGGAGCGAGAACCCTACTGTAAACTGTGCATACAAGGGATCTTGGTTGCGCTCTCCTTGTGAGAATCCAATGCCTGATGATTTGAGGTGGAGCTGAGGTGGTGATGCTAGTGCTGGGGAGTGGCTGCAAATACAGATCATCATTAGTAGGGAGGTTAGAATTCATAATAAATGTAATGTGCTTGAATCATCCTGAAGCAACTCCCCCCCCCGCCACCCCTCTGTCCATGGAAAAATTGTTTTCCGTGAAACTGGTCACTGAGGCTGAAAAGGTTGGAGACTGCTGCTATATGAAAACAATTCCCTGCCTTTTCACCATCAAATGACTCTGTCAATTATATTTTAGCTTTTTCCCCCAATAACTTATAGACAGACATAGCTTACTAACTTAGAGAGATTCATGCACCTGGGTTAAAACACTCTATTATTTTTAGGTTAACTATATATTGAATACTTGGATCCAGAACCAATTGATCTATTGATTAGAGAGACAAGACAGAAAATCTATTTAACTGCCAAGTTCTGATTTTCCATGTCAGAAGAATCTTTGCAATATTGATTAGCTGCTTCCGGCTACCATTAATATGTTTCAGGACTGGATCTTTCTAAATAAGGATTAAGGTAGACATAGTGACATTTAGATACCAATTCATGCAGTAATAACAAAGACCAATATTGCAAATAAAAATTTTTTATTATTTGAGCTTATGGGATAAGATGTTGCCTTTGTCATTCAGACTCACATATTATAGTGAAATCACTTAATTTCCCCCTACAAACATTTCTGTTTGCCTTTGAGTGTTGCCGGTGGCACTAAGATGGTAAAGAGCATCCCTGCCTAGACTCTTCATTGTCAGTGGTATGTGGTGTGACAGTGCTAATAAGCTACTTGATGATGCATAAATATTTTGTAATTTTTTTCTGACTTGCATATAAAAGAATCTACTCAGCTTCAATCTGCAAGCCTCACTTTCTCCCTGCCCACTGGAACCCCAAATACTTGCCGTTGGGTGCTCAAAACGCCAGCAGACGAAGCCCCAAATGTTTACATCCATCCTAGAGGGATGAGTCCCTTACAACTGGAAACTTCTTTGGCACAGCTCGAATACTTGACACTGGATACACCTTTCCTTTTTCTTTTTAAAAAAATTTGGACAAAGATTTTTATATTTAGAACTTTTATTTACATTCATAAAAAGGAAAATATAAATTCAATAAATTGGTTGAAATATTCCTAAAATGACTTCACATTCATATCTAATCCTTCTGAATTACATGTTAAAATCACGTCTTTTTCACAGAGTATCAGTCTCTGGGCCATCGAAATCATCACTAAGGCAGCATTTCTTTTTTAAATAAAATTTTTAAGTATACAATGCAGTATTGTTAACTAGAGGCACAATGCTGAACAGCAGATCTTTAGAACTTATTCAACTTGCAGAACTGAAACTTTCTACCTATTCAATAGCAACTCCCCATTTCCCCTCCCCCCAGCCCCTGGTCACTACCATTCCACTCTCTGTCTCTATGAATTTGACTGCTTTATTTACCTCGTATAAATGGAATCATGTAGTATTTGTCCTTCTGTGACTTGCTTGTTTCACTTTGCATAATGTCCTTAAGGTCCATCCATGCCGTTACATATTTCTTTCTTTTATGTGGCTGAATAATACCCCATTGTATGTATACACCAAAATTAAAAATAGAATTACGATAGGATCCAGCGATCCCACTTCCGGGTATTTATCCAAATGAATTAAAATCAGATCTTGAAGGACATTTACTCCCCCATGTTCACTGCAGCATCATTCACAATCGTCAAGATATGGAAACAATCTACATGTCCACTGATGGATGAATCGCCATATCTTTTCTTACTTATATTTCTGGTCAATAAGTGTTTTCCCCTTAAACTTCCAATCTCGCATCTCCCCCCAGTTTTCCATATTACAGTAAAAGGCATCACATACCTGTGAATACTTAAGCCAGAAACAGCAATTGTCCAAGATTCCACCATCTCCTCACTGACCATATGCAGTCCAATCAGAGACCCTATCTGTACATATCTATTAAATTTCACCTCTTTTTAATATCTCTAATGTGGCCACCTTCATGCCCCTAACTGCCTTCAAAGGAATCTTATTTCTTTAGCCTTTGAGCCCTTTAATCCATTCTATATAGGGCAGAAAAGTGACCTTAAAAGGTAAATTGGATTAGATCCATCTCTGTTAGAACCCTTCAGTGACGATTTTTGGAGAACGCACCACCTTTAGAACAGAGGCCCTACAAGACGAGGACTTGTCCTATTCATCATTTTATTTTCAGGCCTTTGAACAATGCCTGGTACATAGTTTGTACTCATTAAATATTTTTAGAATTAAGAAAATTTGATGATTTATACTTTTTTTTTTAAATGTGAGGTCTCTGTCTTTTGGAATCATCACTGTAAGAGTTGGGATGGACCTTAGGGATTATCTGGTTCAACCTCCTTTTGCATTGAATTCTACAGTGTGCTCCTGGCTCCACATTTTGGAGTTATTTTGATGCTAGCCCCTGCTTCAGGCTCCTATCTGATGTTTCCAGGTCCTGCTGACTCACTCTTGACAGTATCTCTTAGATTGGATTCTTTCTCATTGTTTCCAAAACTATAGACCTCTTCATCACTGTGTGTTCAAATTGTTGAGACAACATTGTAGCTTAGTTTCCTTTTGTTCTTCCTCTTGCAGTTTTTGTTACTAGGATAACATTTTTCAGATATTTATTAGTATGCTATTCTTCTAGTTAATAATTTACCTGCCTGACCCAATCAGAATTCCTTTGCTTTAAATTAAGGGACATGAACCAGCTTATTGTCTCTCTACCTATTCATGTCATTTCTTAGTCGTAGCTTCTCCTTTCCAGGCAAGACTTACAACAGAGAGGTGCTTGTTCCCACCTTTGTTTGAGGTATTGTTCTATGACTTTATTCATGATTAAGGTCTCAAAGACCTAACTCCTAACTAATCCATTTCATCACTTGCATTTCTTTAGCTATTTCCTATGCAGCAAGGGCATGGATGGGCATGTGTGGCAATTGTACCCTAAGAAATCTGGGATAACAGTGTGGATACCAGAAAACTTCTATCCATAACAGGGCTAGGACTCCTGATGTCTCCTAGTTCTCTTGTGGTAAAGAGAATTTGTGGACTTGTTATTGGGCCTCTGAGATACCGGGATAAACATATCTCTATAAAGAGGAGAAACAAATGTCACTTGTTTTAAAAAAATAAAAAAGGAGCTACCCTGAAAAGAAAGAGTGTTGTTTAAGGTCAGATGTGCTGTCTGAAATTAGGTCTTAACTGAGGCTAGTTAAGACCTAATATTTGTCATATTTTTCCAAATAAGGAATAAAATTCAGGAAACTTTAGAGTATGTAATCACCTCTTTAAAAATCTTCTATAAATGTTTGTGTATATTAAAATATAAGAAGGGCATTGGCTATGTGGAAGCAACTCCCCACTTTGTAAATTTGTTGGAGTTTGGAATCAAGAACATTGTAAAACTGTAATTTGGAGGTAAGTATCTGAACTGCAAAAGAAAGACCTCAATAACTTTGTTCTATGAATGAATTAGCCTTGTTTCCCAAGGAGTAAATCTCTTGGAGTGATAGGAGTATGATTGCTTTGTGAAACTGTCCTTCAAAACACAGTCTATGCCAGTTTTGTGGTACTGTTCTAGAATGTTCTTAAGATCTGAAAGCTCACAGGATGCATCCCTTTGGGATGTTGTGGCTCTACTATGATAGTTTGATCACTAGAGCTCACCATAATTTGCTAGTGGAAACATTTTGATTTAAAGTGATGGTGGTATTCAGACTTTGGATATACTTTGTGCTGATGGCCTTAGGGTTTCCTTATTACACAGCCATTTTGTGATTACCCCTGTTAAAGCCAATGACAGTCTTCCCAATATGGAGAAACATGTTCCCTTCTCTCTGTCTCTCTCTGACACTATCTCTGACTCTTTCTCTTCTTTAAAGACCAATAAGAATCTGAATCATTTATTGTAATTGAATTATTTCTTGCTTTGATAAGTCTGTAATTAGGCTGTGAACAATATAAACAGTAAGACGCAATTCCTGCTTGGTATATTGAAATTCTGGGTTGTTTCTTGAAATACTTCAAAATGATCTTCTGTTACTATAACATTAGGCTAATTTTTCCTAAACATCGTGCTCTTATCCATAGTCTTTCACAGAAATGTAACTTGAAATGCTGGTATCTCAGCACATTTAGGTGTATCTGTCCATTGGCTGGGCAAAATAATCACTTTCTTTAATCTTTAAAACCAGCTGTTCACAGACATTAATTGCCATGTCACTTACACTCCTCGAAACAGTATCATTCGACGAAGACACACATTTTAATTTGTTTGCTGTGTCTGGTCCTATTACACTTGATATCCAGCCATTGTTGGTGGTGAAAGTCGCAGCAACTGTGGGTGGCTGGCATTGTTGTGAAAAATGTAAAGATTCTACATATGACATTTTGAGAATAATTGCATTCATAGGATATTAGTTTGGAATATGAGTCTTTTTTAGTGAAATCATCAGATTTTCAATGAGAGCACAAAAGAACTCAACGCTGACTTGCTTTTTTGCAGATGGATGCATTTATTTTTGAAGTCAGGTGGTGCTATGGAGGGCTCTGAATCTTCAGCTGCCTAGCCTCCATAACCCACTGACAGTTTTTTAAGAAAATAACTAGTAGCATATCCAATGCTTGGGTCAGCATATTGTTTTCACTTCTTCTTTTTCTTTCACTAAGATTTTGAGAATCATTCAATAAAGTAAAGAAGCTATTTCTCATAAAACTATTACCTTTAGACATTTTCATATAAAAATATGTAATATATGTAAACCCACATAAGAAAATTATAAGAATTATAATTATAATAAAATTCTCCAGAACCTAATAACTGATTAATTGATGTATTTTTTCATGTATTTATTTATTATATATTTATAGAGGAACTACTATTTTTCAGGCAGCGTGCTAGACTCCAAGGATAGAGCTATAAGTAAAACATTTCTGTGCTCTATAACCTCAGAGGCTAGAAGGGAGAAAAACTTGTAAAGATGTAATTGTAATACAGCAGCAATGAGACAGGAAAGTGTAGTCAAAGTATTATGTAAACTCAGAATATCTAATGATTAATTCGACCTGGGAGTTCAAGGATTGACTTAGCGACAACCTCAGCAGTCAGAATTCAAACTGTTCGTAACTTTTTCCTTCCTATCTTGTCGCTGAAGACAGAGAACAACTTACCACCGAAAATCTGGCGACCTAGGTTGAGGGCAGCTATTTTCTGACCCTCGTGGCTTACTGTCGCCAAGGGAGCTGGGGTGCAGCAGAGTACAGGAGCCTCCATTCCCTCCTCCATGGCCTTGGTCTTCTCATTCCTCCCCCTCTGTGTTCAACGCCCCTTGCCATTCCTACCTCCTGTCCCTTTACTGGCCTAGTCCTATTTATTTTGGGCTTACATATCTTCCTCAGAGGTACTTTCCCTGGCCCCTTAATTGAAATTACTGTCCTCTCAAAGTGTTCATCAAACGCTTTCACTTCCCTCCACAGCCTTTATCACAGTTTATAATCATAGATTTATTTGTGTGCCTCTTTGTCCACATGGCAAAAACTGAGTCTATCTGTCACTGTGTCATTTTTAGTACCTAGCAGACTGTGTGGCATGTAGCAGGTGTTAAATAAGTACCCGTGGACTGGATGAAGTATTCGTGATTTACACAACAACACCATCTGATATATAAAGTACCTCAAGAGTGGAGAACTTACCCCCTGTCTTAGTCCATTTTCTGTTGCTTGTAACAGAATATTTGAAACTGGGTAATTTATAAAGGAAAGGAACTTATTTCTTACAGTTATGGAGGCTGAGGAGTCCAAGGTCGATGGGCCGCATCTGGTGAGGGCCTTCTTGCTGGCCTGGGACTCTAGAGAGTTCCGAGGTGGCACAGAGCATCACATGGCGAGGGGGCTGTGTGTTCTAATGTGCTAGCTCAGTTCTCTCTTCCTCTACTTATAAAGCCACCAGGTCTACTCCCATGATAGCCCATTAGTCTGTGAGTGCATTAATCCATTTGTAAGAAAAGAGCCTTCAAGACCCAATCACCTCTTAAAGGTCCCACCTCTCGATGCTGCCACATTGGGGATTTCACCGTGAGTTTTGGAGGGAACAGATATTCACACCATAGCACCCTCTGACGATGCAAACACTGCTTCTTAAACTTTTCACTCTTTTTTACTTTTTGCCAGTGGGTTATTTACTCTTTGTCATTGCTCTCTGAGCTGATCCTGGACTCAATCATGAGGGTCCAAACTCCAGGGACACCCACTGGGTAGCCCTCCCCATTCTGTACCTACCAGCCTCCAATCTTGGCTTGTGTGAGTAATGACACCCATGCTGCTCACTTAATTCCCTTTCACAATCATGTACGTTTCTGATCCCAAGAGCATCTGCTAACTGAAAGAGTTCAAGGGGTGCCCTGGTTGGCCTGATGATGAAAATATTCTTGCAGTTTATTTTCATTAGCAGTAGTTGTTGTTACTAACATGTTGTAGCAACTGGTTATTTATAGGGCATTGTCTGTCATAAGCACTGGTGCCCCAGGAAAAAGTGTCAGGGGAAGGGAATCAGATGAGTGAAGTTGAAGGGATTAAATGGAAACATCAATATCAGGGAGGCAGGAGTCACCAGGAAAAGATAGTCCTTGATAAAAGATCACACTAAATAAATCAGAGTCAGGATCTTGGAAATGAGGATTCAAGAAGAAAGTCGATGATGTAATAATTTGATTATTGGGTTTAAAAACTCTTATGCCATCCTCGCTTTGCAACCATGGAACAGTGGCTTAAAGTAGCAATGCTTATGTTCTGTTGTGTGCACAGAGTACTCTCTGGTTGCTATGTCATCCTGTCCTTGCCGTCTGTCCTCAAGTCAGTCTTCCTGGTCACTTGCTTAGGGTATTTCTCCTTGAGTTCTCCGGGAAGGATGGGCCCACCCTCCTGTTAGGAATGAGCTCCTCCTTCCTGGTTATGAGTGAACCACTCCCTTTTGGTTATGGAGGGACATGACCATCACTTGGCACTTTCCCTATCATCACATTGGAGACATGTTATTGAGGGCATGGGATCTAGTGTCTGTCTTCCCTGGGTTTCCTATCCCCACTCTTGGGGACCTAGCTTTCAGTCCTATTCCTATTAGTGTGAAGCTTTACCCAATTGTCCAGCTTATTCCAAATCGATCAGAAGCCATGTGACCACCTCCCTCTACCCTGTCCCCTGACACTGCTGCTTAGCTGTCTGAGCTTGGGAAAGTTGCTTTACTACTCTAAATTCAATTTTTTTCTTATCTTTAAAATGGGTATGATGGTATCCACATCGTATGTCTGCTGTGAGGGTTATGTAAGTTCATGTATATAAAGTACTTAGCACAATCCCTGAGACATAATAAAAAGTTCCCAACAGACATGAACAGTCTTGCGTCTACAGCTGAGGTTTCTCAAGGATCTAATGTGAAAAATACCAAAGTCTTTGCACTCAGGCGGGCTGAACCTGGCATTTCCTAAGCCTAGTCTGAACTAGCTGTGGCAGAGACTGCTAATGTCCTCCAAAGTCTGTTCCCTCCTTCTTCCTTCAATTGAAGACCCCCACCCCCACCCCAAATTTCAGTGAACACATGGCTGCCCAGCAGGGAATACATTTCCTGATCTCTGGCCAGTGGGATGTGAGTGCAAGTAAAATGTGCTACTTCCTATTTCTCCTCCCCCTCTTTGCAGCCCATGGTGATGGCTGGCTACTCTGAAGGCTGCTTTGATGAGGACAGCAACATCTGGAGACAGTGGGACAAGAAGGTGGAAAGAATGTGGGTCCCTTAATGATCTCAGGGAGCAGAGTTGCCAGCCCTCAGGACTGCCCATCATCTCAGGTTGCTACAGAAGAGAGAAAAAAATCCTCTATGTTGTTGTGTTGGGAGTCTACTCTAAGCAGCATAGCCTATAATGTAACAAGGCGGCAGCCCAGTGAGAAAATCTGGGAGTATGAGTGGGTCAGATTCAAGGAGAGAGAAGAGGAAGCAGAGGGGAGATCAAGAAAAGCAATGGCTATACTGGACACCTGCATTTTATTCTATCCTTTTGTCTTATAGTCATATTGGCAAAAGCAGGTAGATACACAGCAGAGTTATCTTCAGTGAGACTCTACCAAATAGTTGTAGGAGTTGGCAAGATTCTGGTGCAGGAGATCCTTGTGTGTCCAGAGAGATAGAGCAGAAACTAACTTAATAATCTGTAGTTTTTTCTGGGCAGTATAAGTACAGACTTCACCTAGACACAAGGCTGTTATATTCCAGAAATCTACAGAATGGCTGGTATGTAGCAGATAGAAATCAAATTCTTTGTTGCTAGTGTTAAGTACAGCTGAATAACTTTAAAGTGAGAGTTGAAATTTCTAATCCAGATTTTATCCTGGGGAAGATAGTGAATTTGATTGAACACATCAATGCTTGCATGCAAATCCTGTGCGGACTTTTCCGAGACCTTATAGGAAAAAAATAAATACATTGAGTTTTTATTGTCTAACCATGGCTAAACTAAAACCTAAACTGAAGTTAGATTTGTATTTTCTGGTCTTAAACTCTTGGCCTCAAAATACAAATCTAATCTCAGCTTAGGTTTTCGTTTAGCTATGGTAAACTCCCGGCCTCTCAAAAAATCCCAAAACAACAAATGCTGATGAGGATGTGGAGAGACAGGAACACTCTTACACTGCTGGTGGGCCTGCAAATTAGTGCAACCTCTGTGGAAAAGAATTTGGAGATACCTCAAAGAGGTGAAAATAGAAATACCATTCGATCCAGCAATAGTACTATTAGACATCTACCCAAAGGAACAAAAGGTATGCTATAATAGAGACATCTGCACCCGAATGTTCGTGGCAGCACAATTCACTATTGCAAAGATGTGGAAACAATGCAAGTGTCCATCAATTCATGAGTGGATTATTAAAATTTGGTATATGCATACAATGGAATATTATTCAATTATAAGAAATGACAGTGATCTAACACCTCTTATATTTTCCTGGATAGAGCTTGAGCCCATTATCTGAAGTAAGGTATCACGAGATGGGAAGAATGGGCTCCACTTGTATTTGCCATCAAATTGGCACTAACGGATTAACACTATGGTGCTCACATGGTAGAAATATTCTCCAGGGATTAGGGGGATGGGGAGGTAAACTCTCAACTAAAGGACACGGTGAGCATTGTAGAGGGGAAGGGCATGCCTCTAACCCTGGCTTGGGCGAGGCAAAGACATAAAATGTAACCAAAATGTTTGTACCCTCATAATATCCTGAAATAAAAAAAACCAAAAAACCCCCCAAAAAACCTCCTGGCCTCAAGCGATCCTCTCACCTTGGCCTCCCAAAGTGCTGGGATTACAGGTGTGAGTCACCACACTTGCTATTTTCTGGGTCTGTCTAGTAGATTACTAGGCTTCCTTGTCCTGTATGAATAAAGGAAGTTTATTGGGGCATTGATGATACAGGCAGTTTTAGCAGGACTTGGGCACTTCATTGGGTATGAGAGTAGCCTTAGCATAAAGGGCTTGCAATTTCCCTCTACAATTGCTATGCTGACGATTTCTTATTCTAGGAATGAATTTACTACTAAATTTTTGGTTGGTTTTAAAATAATGGCTTCACTTTTAATGAGAAAGTTGAGAAGATAAGGACTTCCTTAACTGAAATGTCTCCCTTTCAGCCCCCTTCTTGTACCTCACTATGTCTCCCCATCCTTCCTAAGCTATAGTCACAACGATTACTCATCCTTCCACAAATAGATGGTGCCCAAAAGGGGACAGACGAAAGAAGCATGGCAGCGTCTCTTACAATTTAACTTTCTCTTTTCTTCCTCTATTCTCTTTTTTCTACAAAGCTCAGCTACTCCATGGCTTCAGCACCCATCTATGATGATCATTCTCAAATCAATTTCTCCAGCATCTACCTTTCTTTTAAGTTTCAGTTCTCAGTTCTCATGTCATAGCTATGTCAAACACCTCGAACACAACATTTCTGAAATCAGTTTCATTCTGTGCTCCTCCACCTTCCTATCCCTTTCCTGGCCTGTACCCACCTTGAAATTCCTTTTTCATATAAAGGTTTCACCACCCACCTACTCACTCTACTCAGCCTTATGTAAAACCTCTCTCATCTCCATTTCCAGTTGGTTTCCAAGTGCAATCAATTTTACATGATACCCTGCATGGGCGGGTTAACTGAGCTTAATTATTGCTAGCAAACACTAACGCATGTCATGCCATTTCTGTATAAGCCCATGAAAGGTCCCGGAGTATCCTGTGTGTGGAAAACGACCACGAGTCACCTTCAGTGTTGTATGAGTTCTTACGATGCAAGGAAAGCAAAGCAAGGCGTGGGGGGGGGGTCTTGAAGGGAGCTGGCTGGGCATGCTCCCCCACCTGGCAGCCCGAGCAGTCACCTGGCTGAGGTGTTCTCTGCAACACGGGTGTTCTGAAAGACGTGGCAGTTCTTACTGCCGGAGAGAGAAATATGTCAGGATGGATAGAGGAGGGGAAATTGACCTGAATGTGCCAGTTATAATTTAGCAGAAGCACACCTCTAAAGTAATTCACCTCCAAAGTTAATGGAGTGTTAACCGAGGGAAACATTTTTTTGTGTGTTCTTGAGTATGGTCGCCACGAACTGAGTCCCTGACTAAGGCGGCTGAGAGCCCTTCAAGTGGACCCTGCAGAAAAACTCCGAGTGAGGACAAGTCTGGCCCAAAGGTTGATCTTAACAGAAAAAGAAGGTCTCTAGCCTGGTTAAGTTAATATAATCTTATGTAGGTTCAAAAGAAATAAGTGTTACTGACAAAATTGATGCTCTGGAAGCTGCCGGAATCCTGTCCAGAAATGACAGGGAGCTTTTGTGACTGAGCCAGCCCTTGACTGTAGCTGACAGACAGGACGGTGTTTGGGCAGGAAAGGGCCTTAATGAAACCAGCTAACTACAGTCCGTGAGGAGAGACTTCGCAGAAAGTGCTCGCAATTTCCCCTTACAGTTGCTATGCTGACTGTTTCTTTTTCCAGTAACGAATGAATACTAAATTTCTCATCACTTTTAAAATAATGGTTTAATTTTTAATGATTGGCAGGATTCTTATTTAGAGCATTGCAGTACAACAACTTGACATAAACCTCAGCTGTAGCTGGGTTGCTCAGTTACAGCTACCAAATGACTTGGCACCTGGAACCATCTAGTAGAACTTATGTCCTGGGCTAAGGTGCTGAAATCTTAGTTAAGGAGGTTCCTGTTGAGAATGTCATCATAAGAGAAATAGCAACGGAAAGCATGTTATCTATTAGCACGTATATATTTACATCCACGCTGGAGGCACTTAATGTAACAACACGAGATATTTAGGCATCTTCCTGTGACTACTAATAAATAATCATGTTCTAAAGCCTTATTATTTTTATTATTATTTTTTAGTGATGGGGTCTCTCTCTGTCACCCAGGCTGGAGTGCAGTGGCATGATTATAGCTCACTGTGGCCTGGAACTCTTGGGCTCAAGCCATCCCCCCACCTCAGCCGCCTGAGTAGCTAGGACTACAGGCATGCACCACCACAACTAGCTAATTTCACTTTCATTTTTTTGGAGATGAGGTCTCTCTATGTTGCCCAGGCTTGTTTGGAACTCCTGGGTTCAAGCCATCCTCCTGTCTTAGCCTCCCAAAGTGCTGGGATTACAAGTGTGAGCCACTGAGCCCAGCCCTAAAGCCTCATTTTTAATACACAATTTTTATAGACATGATCTCATTTGCTTATCATGGGAACCCAGTAATGGGTGTTATTGCCCACATCTCATCTAACTCCTAGAGGCTGGGCTTCTCGGGCACGAGCAGGTGTGGTGTCAGGGATGGTGGCTGCAGTGGGAAGTCTGCATGCAAGGCAGTGGGGAGGGATGGAGGGAAGGGGCCGCTGACACTGCCCAGACTCTTAAGGTATGCCAAAGTCACACATCGTCAGCAGGGGGTTTTGGAGAGCCCTAAAAATTCAAGGAGTCCAAAGGGACAGGTAGCATCAGGAAGGGAGGGAGCCCACCTGTGAATGAATGGTAGCTGGCGGTGTGAGGGTTGTATATGTCCAGTCTAACAGGGATTACAGGCCTGAGCCGCCACACCTGGCTCTCCTGTTCTTTGGTTCATGCCCTTTCCATGCCTACACGGCCCCAGATGGGATCCAACCCCTGCTTCTCCATTGGCTAAAGCACCACTGACAAGGTACTGTGTCTAACAGATTTTAGGGATAATAGAGTGATTACAGTTCAGAGCAAGGAACGACTTCAAAGTGAACATTAGACACAATTTTTCCAAAAATAATTTACTAATCACTTTCCATCACAGGGTACAGTTTACTGGCTACAGTCTGTCTAAGGGCCCTAAACTGTTTAAATATTGATGGCCCTTCTTCAATAGCTGAAAATCTTGTCACCTCTCTTTCCAATTTTCCGGGGCCCCAGCAAACTTGGAGTTACCCAGAGCCAACTCCCCCAAAAAGTTATTCATCTTTAGTGAAGTAATCTAGACTGTTTTTAATCTCCCCATCTAGATGAACTTTGGGCCTCACCTTTCATAAACTTTGAGTCTATCATTGGGTTATTCTCTGCCCTGGTCCCAAGTATACGTGACACAAAGAATTGGTAAAAGCTTTTATTTTTGAAGAAGGAAAATCAAATTTTTGATGACCAGATTCTTAAGCAGAGTTTTTCCCTATACACAGTCTGTTAGTGAAGGGGTACAGATTATAATTTATTCTTCTCACTTCAAGACTGATGACTGATTTTTGTGTTGTTGCTATCATTTTTCTTCCTGTTACATAGAAATAACACTAATAAGTATTACTTAATAATATACTTAAGTAATTCTTATCAAACATTTTACTGTGTGCACAGAGCTTAGTGCCATGGATGCATTTATTGCATTTAACCTTTACAAACGTCATGTGAAGTAAGTACTGCAATTACACCCCATTTTGCAGTGGCTGGAGCTGAAGTTCAGAGATTTGGTGTCTTGCCTGAATTGTGCAGCTCATGCCTGGAGGATGGGAATGGAGCTTAAGCCTGCGTGACTGCGTGTCTGCTGTGAAGTGCTGCATTATGTGACCTCCTGAGGAGGACTGCCTTGACCTGCACATTTGTACCATGCAGACAACATCTTCCAATGTCTTTTTCTGAACTTATGTGTATGCATTCAATAGATGACCTATGATTCTTTTTTAAGCTATCAGGATGTTTTACAGGGAGAGGAATAGGAGAATGATAAAAGAGGAATGTTGCTCCCCAGCAGACCAATGGAGATGTAAAGAGTTTGGCTACAATAGCTCAGTGACCTCACTGGTTTTACCACATTCAATTGCTGGGAACATATATAATGATGTAAGTTCTTACAGATGACGACTGCTAAATGGACAAGGATGTTGGGGAAACATCTGTTGTACAAAATTACTTGTTGTGAAGTATTTGTAACAAATAGAGTTGTAAAGTAACCATTGGGTAATGAAAACAAACTTTGTTACATGGAAACTTTCTTGGTAATGTAAAATTACTTGAAGTTGCCTTTTGCTTTATTGGGAACAGTTTTGAAAGTTATTTGCCAAATTTGCTATTACTTGAGTACTTTTTGATAGTTTTCTGTATTTGCCTATTCCTATCTAGTTTTTAATAGTATTTACAATTCCAGGATCCTTTTTCAGTAATTATGGCCCCTTATTGTCCTGGGGTAGCTTTAAAAAACACAAACAAAAACTAAGGGCAGCTTTGGATCCCAGGAATTTGGGGGTTGTTATTGATATAGTGGAGCCAGGTGAGGAAGAATATGAAAACCTTTTACTTGCTGCTCAGACATCTGAAAAGGCTTATGTAAGAAAGAGACGGTGATGGTTCACAACCATGTGAATGTATAGTACTTAATACCAACGAAATACAACCTTAAAAATAGTTAAAATGGTAAATTTTATCTACGTTTTGTTACCAAAATAAAAAAATAGATCATAATTGCAAGAAAGAGAAAAACAGCATTCCTAATCTTGCCATCGTCACCGTCCCCTGTTATTCAGAGATGAGACCTCCAGGAGTCCCCAGGGCTCTGAGCACTGGTGAATCTTGACTTTTTAAAACGTCATGATCTGGTCTTCCCCATATCCAATAAAAATGGACAAAACACATGCACAGAAGTACGTGAGTCTCAGTGGAGGGAAGGGGGTATACAGAGAAGTATGCAATGAAGGTCATATTCTTGAAGAGATGACAGTCGGGTTGGAGAAATAGTTCGCAGATGTATCCACACACATACATACACACAGCTAATGCACCATACCAGGTCTTTAAGTGGTAACTGATTGATGTTGACTGTAAGGGTTTAGGTCTAGGGCCAGGGAGAGAATCCCTGAGTACCAGGTCTATCGGAGAAGAATTCATGGAAAAGGTGAAACATGAGTTGGAGTTTGAAAGCAGAGTAAGAATTAGGTTGCTGTACTATTCATCACAATATGAGAGACAAATTATGATTGCATCCAAGAATAAATTACCATTTTCTTCCTTAGGATAACTCCATTTTCTCTCTTCATTGTTTTTATAATATCATTTATATTCCTTCATTTATGGATCATTCAATAATTCATTTATTGACACCATATGACTTGCACATAGCCCGTCATCTATGTATTGGGGTACACTGTGAACAAAATAGACAAAATCTCTGCCCCGTGGAGCTTACATTCTAGTGAGGGAGACAGAAGATAAGTAAAATACATGAGTAAAATACACTTGTAGTGATAACTGCAGAAAACTGAGGGGAAAATATATAAATTGCTCGGGAATATTGAAATAAGATAAGGTGGTCGGGGGAGGCCTCACTGAGAAGGTGAATTTTCAATAAAGATCTGAGCAAAGTGAGGGCACCATCTAGGGAAAGAGCATCCTGGGCGGAGGGTCCGGTGGGCAGAGAGGTCAGATGTGGAAATGTGCCTGGGTTCAAGGAGCTGCGAAGGCCAGTGTGGCTGCAGGGAGGAGGAGGCGAGAATGGCAGAGACAGACGTGTGAGGTAACTGACAGCCACATCACGGAGGGGCTTTTAAGTCACGGTAAAGACATTGAGTGCGATGGGTCACTTTGCAGGTTTCAAGCACAGAAATAACATGGTCCGTCTGGGTTCAAAATAGACTGATCTGGAAGGGGCTGAAGCAGAGAGACCAGTTAGGAGGTATTGAATTAATCTAGGAGAGATGATCTTTGGATCAGAGTGGGGACAGTGGGGATAATGAGAAATACTTAAATTTTTTTTTTTTTTTTGAGACAAGATCTCAGTCTGTCGCCCATTATAGCTCACTGCAAGCTCAAACTCTTGAGCTCAAACTACTGGACTCAGCCTCCCGAGTAGCTGGGACTACAGCCTGAGCCACCATGCCTGCCTAATTTTTCTATTTTTTTTATAGAGACAGGTCTCACTCTTGCTCAGGCTGGTCTTAAACTCCAGACCTGAAGCAATCCTCCTGCCTCAGCCTCCCAAAGAGGTGGAATTACAGGTGTGAGCCACCATGTTTGGCCAAATTCTTGACATATTTTTTTTTGGAGGTAATGCTGAAAGGATTTGCAGATGGTAGGATCAGAGGTAGGAGGTTAAAAAAAACAGGAGGTAATTGTTTTGGCTCAAGTGACTGGAAGAATAGACTTGCTTTCAATGAGGTGCAGAAGACCAAGGGGGAGTTGTTTTGGAGAGAATCTCAGGATCTTATTTTAAAGATACTAGCTTTTTTGTTTGTTTGTTTACAGAGTCTCATTCTGTCACCCAGGTTGGAGTATGATCATGGCTCACTGCAGCCTCAAACTCCTGGGCTCAAATGATTCACCTGCCTTAGCCTCCTGAGCAGCTGGGACTTCAGGCATGAACCACCATGCCCAGCTAATTTTTCTATTTTTTGTAGAGATGGGGTCTTGCTCTTGCTCAGGCTGGTCTTGAACCCCTGGCCTCAAGCAAATGTCCCACCATCACCTCCCAAAGTGCTGGGATCACAGGTGTGAACCACCACACCCGGCCTCATCTAAATGTTATTAGCTCAAAAGTCTTCAATTTGATATTTAAATAATCTCAATTAGGTTTGGATGAGGCTCTAGTGATAATCCATCCTGGGACAAAATTCATCTCCATCTGTGGACCTGTGAGACTAGAAAACAAATTATCTGCACATAAAATATAATGGCAGACAGGCATAGGATAGTAATTTTAGACATTCCTGTTCTAAAAGGGAAGAAATGGAATGAAAAAAGGAGCCACTAGACCCAAGCAATTTAAAAATTCAGCCAGTCAACGTCATTATGTTTCAAGGCCTGGGAACACTTTTCTATAGCTCTTGGTTCCATCCTGGGCTCTCAGCTCTGCCATCTGAGCTATCCTTTCTTTTTCAGAAAAGGTAGCACATCTCTGCATCTGAGTAGTTTCATCACCCTGTTTCTTGTTTTCTGAAGAATCTCCATTGTCTGACAGCCTTCTTCCATTTTGTACTCTACAGGGTGTCCCAAAAGCTACCATATATAGGGAAAATGGGAATAAATACAAAAAATATTAAAAACATAATATAAAATGTAATATGAGCTTGTTAATTTTTCCTATGTACGGGGACTGCTGGAACACCCTGTATTTGTCCTTTTGGGTCCGAGATGGCTGTGTTTCTGCTATGTAAAATTCTCCAGGACCTTGTATGTCTGCAACATGTGTCTTATGCACTGAGGATTCACTCCATTAGACAAGAGGGTCCTCCAAAATCTTTCTTAGATAATCCCATTTTTGGCTTCTCCTGAGATGGCAGAAGGGATTATTAGTCATGAATTTAATCTCTTCAAAGAGCATTTTCTGTGCCATCTGACTAACTACTCTGACCTTTTGTTTGTTCTGAGGTGTTAGCACAAGATTGTGCATCCATGTACTCAGGTTTTGCTCTCCTGACAGTGACTATCTTAAATTTTAGCATCTTTTGCAATATGCAAAGACTGAGAATTCCCCAAACCACCAAGTTCTGGTTCCTTTTTGCTTAGCAGTTTTTCCCCTCAATCTACCAGCCCTCTGTTAATGATAATTCAGGTGCTTTCTAAGGTGATGTACGTTTCCTCTGCTATATTTCTTTATTTCCTTCTGAGGCTTGTAGCAGAGTCATTAATATTCATATTTCTACTAATAGTCTGCTCAAGGCAATCTAAGATTTTTCTATCATGTTCCTCAAAATTTTTTCAGCCTCTGCTTACTGCTCAACTCAAAAGTCACTTCCACATTTTCAGGTACTTGTTACATCAGCACCCCATCCTCATTTCCAAAATCTGAAACTTGTTTTTTTATTGGAATGTAAAATTTCTCTTTAATCATTTTTATATTGATTACTTATTGAAATGATAATATTTTGGATTTGTTGAGTAAAACAAAATATAGTATTAAAATTGATTTTACTTGTTCTTTTCACTTAAAATTTTTTTATAAGTACATAATAATTATACATATTTATGGGGTACATGTAATATTTTGATACATGCATACCATGTGCAATGATCAAATCACGGTAGTTAAGATACTCATCATCTTGAACATTTGTCATTTCTTTGTGTTGGGAACATTTCAAATCTTCTGTTCTAGCTATTTTGAAATATACAATATGTTGTTGCTACTTATAGTCACACTACTGTGCTAGTGAGCACTGGAACTTATTCCTCCTATTTAACCATTTGCTTGTACCCATTAACCACCCTCTCTTCATCCTCCCCTCCTCCATACCCTTCCCAGTCTCTGGTAACCACCATTCTACTTTCTACCTTTATGGGATCAACTTTTTTAGCTCCTGCATATGGGGGAGAACATGTGGTATTTGTCTTTCTGTGCCCGGCTTATTTGTAATTGGTTTTCTATTGCTGCTGTAACAGGTTACCACAAACTTAGTGGTATAGAACAATACAAATTTGTCGTCTGCCGTTCTGAAGGTTACAAGTCTGATACAGGTCTCCCCGGGCTATGATCAGGTGTTGGTAGCCTGACAGGGTTTATGGGAGAATGTGTTTTCTCATCTTTTCCAGCTTTTAGAGGCTATCCACATTCCTTGACTCTTGGCCTCTTTTCCTCCATCTTCAAATCCAATAACAGGGAGTTGAGTTCTTCTCACTTCGCATCACTCTGCCATCCACTTTTAAGAACTCTTGTGATTACATTGGGCCCACCCAGATAATCCAGGAAGATCTCTCTATTTTATAGTCTTCATCTATTAAGTCCAACATCTGGGCTTCCTTAGGGACAGTTTCTATTACTGAAGTTTTTTTCTATGTATAAGTCATTCTTTCCCCATTCTTTACTTATCTTACAGTTTATTTTGTCAAAATCTGGAAATTTAAATAATATAATGTGGAAACTCTGGAAATCACATTTCACCCCTCTCCCTCACCCTTGAGTTTTTATCATTACTGTTTGTTTATTAAGTGACATTCCTGGAGTAATTCTGTAAAGTCTGTGAAGTTGCATGTAGCCACTGAATTCTCTGCTTGGTTGGCTTAGTGACTGGACGGAGATTTCCTTACATGCCTTGAGCCAAAAGGCTCTCAGCCTTGTCCAAGGGACTCTGCGTGTGTTGGGGCACTCCTTCAGTGCTACGGCGGGTTATGCACAAGTCTGCCTTAGCCTTCACTTTCTGCTTGAGCACAGCCTCATGGTCATGCAGGGGTGAGAGATTATGGCTCCTTAGGTCTTTTCTGGGATGTGCACAGTTCCTGGTTATGCACCCAGCTCTGCTCATACACATGGCTTTCTTGATTCCAAGGAATACTTCAGAACTTTTCAAAGCCTATATGGACATCTCATTCCCCAGTTTTTCCTATTAAGTTTTTAGTCAGCCTCTTGTCAGCCCCAATGGTAATGCTGCCCCAGGCAGCAACAATGTTAAACAATTGCCATTGATTGTTTTTGACAAATGCCTTGTAGAAAGGGCTGTTTGCACAGAGTGAGCTCTAAGTCACGGTCAAATAAAGACAAGCTCTGAGAGTGTAGCTTTCCAGTGAACTCTCAGAAGGTCAAATGGTGACAGTTCTCTGGGGATGGGATTTTTGAGAAAGCTCCAAACCCATTCTGTTACCTCCGGTGACTGGTAGACTGATGTTTTTCACAGCTACCATGAAGCTTTTATTCTCATGGTTTCCATCTTGCAGCTTTAAGAACTAGAGAGGGGAAAAAGTGAAGTTATCATTTATTATCTTAAGGAAGAAAAACAATAAAAGGAGGCATTAGGTCTTTTTAAAATAATGACCACCCTTGTTCACAAAGCATTTTATTAAAAAGAGAAAAGTTATGTGCCATCTGTCACTTCCACCTACCACCAAAAACAATGGTGATTTTCCACAGTGCTGGGTCATGACTCTCCATGAATTTCAGGGGGTCCTTGCTCAGGTAGATCCAACTCCCTTCATGTTGATTTAGGCACAGGAATAGGCTAGATTCATATCATTTTATAGCAACACTCAGGTTTGCTCCACAGTAGACGAGTTAAATGCTTTCACTTGAGATTAACTTTCTATTCTTGAATTGAAAATTGCCACAAGAGTAGCATGAGTATATAAGCATGGCACAACAACTGGACTTTTAGCTTGCCAAATAAATTTAGTTAGGCCAAACTCTAGGTTCTAGGCTACAGAGCAAAATTTCCAGCCAACATCGTCCTTGAATTTTCTAAATTCAGTAGACAACCAAATGCACACACAACAAAACACAAGCAAACATATAAACCAAAAAGCTACAAGGATAGAAATCTGAACTTTATCACGGTGAAGCTAGAATTATCAACAATTCCTTTTATTCTGGTGCTAATTTTATGGGGCCTGAGATTTAATTCAAAATAGTAAGATTTGATTTTCTTCTTATTCTTTTCTTTTTCTTTAACTGTGACTGGCTTATTAGGTAGAAGGTGGTGTCACTGAGTGACTGGTATCTCGGGTTGAATATGATATCTCAGTTTTAATCAGTGATTAAACTTTTTAGTCCATCAAAAGAAAAGTTGTCTATAATTTCAATATTCTTTTAGACTTTTTGGAACCTGAGAAATATAAACTTATTGTTTTGCTTTTTTCCCCTGCCTATTCTTTTGGTGCTGCTTTAAGTTTTTGTAAGATAAAGTCTCAGTATTAATAAAAAATTTCCTTGATGGAGGTACTGATGAACAGTAAGAAGGTCGAAAGCTGGCATTTCTGGTAGGAAGAAGGGGCCACCAACAATCTCTTCAACTATCTAATCAGATCTGGATCCTGGGAAGCCAGTTATACTTTTCTGCCTTATGAATTCTAGCAGACCTAAAGGTCAAAGCAGATTTTCTTAAATTTATTGTCCCACAGGGATTCATCCCACTTCAGCTTGGAGTTTCTTTCTCATTCTTGATGCAGCTTTGTACTAAGCTCACTACCAGATCAGATAAATATTTGCCTAAGTATTAAGGTGGCCAGCACTTTAGACATACATAACTCTACTTGGTTTACACATAGTAGCATATCACCATCAGTGTTGATGGGGAATGATAGTTTTAGTTATGTAGAAACCTTACCTACAGGTCCCCAGCCTCTGCATAGAAACATGTGAATGTGGCTGCTGGTTTATGGAGTGGGGAATATCCATTAGTCTCTGGTGGCTTGAGCCAACATAAATGATTCCTTAGAGCAGTGAGATGGAAAACTAGAAATCTAACTAGCCGTATGCCAGACAAGGACTAGACTTCTTCCCATAATGAACGTGCGGGATGGAAGCATTGCTCCTTCCGAGGTCTGGTCGTCTCTCTGCGTTACCAGCTCATTGCATGTGAATGATGTCTGCTTGTTTATCCGGAATTCTGAAAGTTTGCCTTTATCTTATCTTTACACCTCATTGCTTCTCCATCTCTTTTTCAAATCTCATTTAAAAGGCATTTAGACATTTTCTCCTTGCCCATCTTTCTTAATTTTCCTCTACCTTTCTTGATGGCCTTGTGATTTCAATATCTAACATTATTATTTTTTTCCAGGGTGTTTGCCAATCTTCTTCAACTCAAATCTTGCTATAAAATATCTATAAATTTTGCTTATGCAACATAGGGAATATAGTTGTCTAGATTAGTCCAGGGAAGCAAACTGTTTCCAGAATATGTGTTTGTCATTTATGAGATTGTATTAACTCAGTCACTAGAAGGTTCATAAGCTAATTATTATTAGCCCAATGGCCCAAAACACTTAGAATTTAGGGAATATTTAAAGATTAAAAGATAAAATTGTTCTGAAATAAAATTCTCCTTTTCAGAGAGTAGTCCCTCTTTTTATAATAAGGAGTTGTTCCAACCAGAAGAGACTGTGGTCACTAATGAGATCACTAGGATATTGGGGGGTTGGTAGTTACTGAAAAGTGTGGAAAGGGTTTAGAAAGTTCTGACTAGGATTTTCTGCTGTTAAATTGAAAGGCGTATATATAACAGTGCTTGTCAATATTTAAGTCTCCTGTAGCTTCTGCACACTGTTCTTCCCTTGTTGAAAAGCCTGGGGGTTCAGGAAGGGGATCAAGATAGTCACCTCTGGTCGTACCTCTTGTCTCTCGAGGACAAGGGCATTTGAAAGGTTGGTGAGAACAACTTCAAGTCAGTTTTATCAAATGTGTGAACTCTATAGGATCTAGACTGAGGGCAATTAATTCGTTTTAGTTGACTTGTTGGGGATCCTTCCCTTTAGTGTCTAATTCCAGTTACAAAGTAAAACAGAGACACTGGCAGGATCTAGACCAGCATCGTTGGAAGGTACTGATTTAAGTACCTTGCCCAAGTCTCCAATTCTTGAGCATAAGCTGCTTTTTTCCAAAGAACGTATCATTCCTTGAGCTGGCCATTGTTTATCAGTAGTAGGCTAGCTAAACCTCTCAGGTGTGTGGTGGGTAATCCAGACAAAGAAGTGGGGGCACATGTCTTTCTCTGCTGCAAGTGGGCTGAGCATCTTGGTTTCTGGGCTACTTTCAAAGTTTGTGAATGCCAACATGTTTGTCTGTATTATTCTTGGCAATATTGGTCCTGGAGAGAGTATTTCTTGGATGGATGCTGCACTGCAGGAAATGAGGGTTTCTGGCCAATGTGGTACCATTCCAAGGAGCTCTGACTTCCAGGGAGAGGCTTTCTGTGAAATGCACCGTGCCACTGCTTTGAGAGACATTTATCAGCATCTTAAGGAGACCTATTGTGATCAAGTGGCTGGAAGCAGAGCTTTAAGGGTGGGCAAGAGAACCCAACAGATTTCTCTCCATATCCACACTATTTGCAAAAACACTTCAGAACTTAACGTCTGGAAGCTTGTATATCAATTTTCCATAAAGAAAGAGGGCACAGGTTTAACTTATGCTTGCTCCAATTTGTTATTTCTTTGATTCATAGGTCTTCTTTAGACCTCTGTGGGGGAGAACAAAGATATAGCATTTAATTTGCTTATTTGTGGTGAGGTGGAGGGGAAGCTATTTTGGAGATGGTAGTAATTTCCAATTGTTGCTTCCTCTCAGAAGAGTCCAAAGGGAAGGCTGACACATCAAAATGGAAGAGACCGATCCATATGAGGGCATGCTGCATGGTGTCCCAAGTTCAATCCATGGAGTTCTGGGATCCTATGAGTCCTACCTGAGGGTTTCTTGAAGGAAGATGGCCACGGCTGACATTTAATCTCTGCCTGCTCCATCATCTCCAGATCTCACCCTCATCACCATTTTCAGGGAAGGGATTTTAAGTCGTACTCCCTACCTTCAGAATAACACAATGAATCGTCCTGAATGTATTCATCCTCTTACTGTTTTGGTCAACATTTACGGATGCCTCTTGTGTGAAAATAGAAGTACATGAATTTTCTTTGGCCTCAGCGATAGAGTGTTTGATGCTTTTAATGTCAGTCACCTGTTGGTACCTGGCTCTGCTTCAGAAAGTGGAAGGTCACTTTCCTCACAGACGTGGTGTGAGGGCTTGTCTTTTAAAAGAACCTGGTTGCTGGGCCATATAGGTACTTTCTCATGCTGCTTCATCTGGGGTGCTTTTTCTTGTTCAGGATAAGCTTTCATGAGTTAAAACTCTTTCCCAACAGTCTGCCTTGTCTCCTCGTAGTATCTTTCCGTTCAGTGCTCTCGGGTGGTGATGAGCCTGCCTGCGCGTGAAAGCTTCTGGCCGAGGCTGAATAAGCTCACTCTGAGACAGATGTTCAGTCTGTGGAAACGTAATAGAAAACCCACGCAGTGCCTCATCAGCCCCAGGGCGATGATGTGATTCAACTTGAGGTGCTTTATCTTCAGTGTAAACTTTTTCATCTATTACTTTGAAGATGGAATGATGGTTTCAAATTGGATTTAGGATGCTGATGGAAACCAGTGCCTACCTCATTGCTCCCAGTGGACTGCACACTTATTATTCTTGTCAGCCCGAGAAAAGGCTACTTTTACCTCCTGGAGCTCCTTCTTGGCTAAGATTTCCCTGCTAGTGACTATTGCTTCTCTTTCCTTACAGTCCGCCGTGCTAAATCCTTCAGTCGCTGTGATAGGTTATGGATATCCCTGAACTCTTCTCTTCCTTCTTTGCCTTCCCACCATCCTCACTGTGTTTTCAGGGGACCTCGGGTCAATTTCATCAGCATCGACACTTCAGTGCAAGTCACCAGTCTCTTTTTAAGTGCTTTTTCTCCGAGTCTAGCCCCCATGCCGTAGATGTTTTCATATAGGTGGGAGCAAGGCTGATGTGCAGCCAGTATGCACAGGTATGTTTGAACTAGTTGCTAAAATATTGAAATATATCTGAACCGATCAGTAAATGGCCCCTTTCTTAAGACCCTGGGTACCTCCTGCTACCTTAGTTTATTTGGCCACTCCCTTGGAACTCCCTACAAAGGGGCTTCTCTGACCCTGTTCTAGTGCAGTGGCATCTGGAAGTCCATTCTGTTGGGTCATTGCCAATGCCAGGTAATTAGTAAATATTTTGAACCTTGCTCCTGGTTGAGTCAGAATTTATTGGCAGAGCTTACTAGTCCTTGGTGCCTATACTTCCTCTGGGGACTAAACTTTTTGGTTGAGAAGCTCGACTTCCAGGATTAGATATTTATAGTCTTCTGGGAATGAAGGTGAATTTCATATTAGAAAATAAAGATCAAATCTGTGTCAATCCCATAGTAGCTTTAAAAGTTTCCCAGACCTAGGCTACAGTCTTCATGTTTTTCTTAACATATTCTAATCCCCTTTTCCCGAAGACAGCATTTGGAGCCAACTTGGCTTGTGAGGTTTTGCATGATAGACAACTGCATATTTAAGAATATTCACCTCCATGTTTTTAAGAAAAAAAATCCTAATCTTCTTAAGAGATTTTTTTCTGAAAGCTTTTTAGTTATCACCTCTTTGTTTAGTGGTTTGGTAGGAGGAGACGGACTTAACTAGTTTCCAGGAATTAAGATTTGTCTTTTCAAGTTAAAAAATTTGTCCTCTGTTTGGCATTTAAAAAATGTGCTTCAGTTTGTACTGTACACATAAGCTCTGGAGTGAAATTTTCAGAACCCTGCAAACAAATGAAATGAACTCACTTTTGTGTGTCAATATGTGGTTTTATGGATGGGAATGGATGGGCGCATGCCCATGGCAGGCCCATTCGTTCCTTTCGTGTTCGAAAGCTTCACTCTGAAATGCTTTTAATGGAAGATGTTTGTGTAATATAGAGGTGGTTGTTCACTGTACCAGCACTGATGTGCTGCATTTTGACCAAATGACTAACTTTGCAAATAGACTGTTTATGTCGAGTAGGAGTAAAGCTTCTCCACCAAAGTGCATTTTTAATGATCTACTTTAAGAGTAAGTGGGTTTAGAAGTAGCTGCCCAGGAATCTGATTGGCTGGCACCAAAGCCACTTCCCCTAATTACCCAATAAACCATAAGGGCTTTGTTGGCACATTTGTTCAAGTCTGTCATGTCAGACCAGCTGCCACCCAGCATTCTAAGTCCACTACTAATATCCTCTTTAAAATCTTTGCAGAGAGATTTGGTGCCTACACACCTTTGAAAAATCTCTGTGGAGAAATTTGGTATTGACGCACTGCAAATTCCAGAATGAAATGTGCTGCTTTTTTTTTTTTTTTAAATTGGTAATGTTTTCTTTAAATAGCTAAACTTATAAAAATCGTGATCTGGACTAAGCTGTTATATCAAGTTTAAAAAAAATTTCACTTCTTAGTACATTTAGAATTTGCACTAAAAATACAGACGCAATCTAACCTAAAAGTTGGAAATTGCAAATTCTACCTTGAAAGCAACTCTTGAAACTTGTGGAAACAATGTGTAAAAAAAAATTAAAGAAATAAAAAGAAATTCAAATTGTGTCCTGAAGGTATTAAGTAACCTGCTCAGTTTTTATGGTAAAAACAAAACAAAACAAAACAAACCAGGCTGGGTGTGGTGGCTCACACCTGTAATCCTAGCACTCTGGGAGTCTGAGGTGGGAGGATTGCTTGAGCTTAGGAGTTTGAGACCAGCCTGAGCAAGAGTGAGACCCTGTTTCCACTAAAAATAGAAAAGTTATCTGGGTGTTGTGGTGCACGCCTGTAGTCCCAACTACGTGGGAGGCTGAGGCAGGAGGATCCCTGGAGCCCAGGAGTTTGAGGTTGCTGTGAACTATGATGATGCCACTGCACTCTAGCCAAGGTGACAGAGTGAGACACTGTCTCAAAAACAAACAAATGAAAAAACAAAACTCTAGTGTAAGAAATCAGGAAAGTATCCTATACTCTAAGTATAATCACAGTGTTTTCCAATTTCAATGTGAAGCATTTCAATTGTATTGTAGACCATGGATATTATAAATGATTCTTTCACTATTTTCTGAGGAGAAGAGGAAACTGTTGAAACTATAGGAAATATAGTGCATTCAGGGGAAAAGCATTTTCTTTCATAGTAGTATAGAGATTTTACATGTTTTACTTAAACCCTCATATCTTTCTACTAAGATCGCAGGTGTGCTTTTTATTGACTAGAAGGTGAGTAAATGGCATTGTCTGTGGGCTCTGACCTTTGTTGTTGACATCTAGAGTAATTCAACCTATTTTCTCAGAATACAGTGGCACTCTCCTCATCATCATTAAGTGTAACGTGGGAAGAGTGACATAGTGAATAAAGAATGTGGCCATCCACTGAAAGGCTAAAAGAAATCAGCTGTTACAATGGCTGCGTGGTCCTTCCAGAAGAGAATAGCTTCACTTTCAAGAAAGTATCGTAGAGTGAATCTTTGTATTAGTGTAATATAAAAGCCTAGGATTTCTCTAGCAGAATATTGACTCTACGGGGAGGAGAATATTGGCAATGGGCTAAAATGAAATAGAAGAAATTAAATGCACTTGACAGTAATTGGCTGAAGAAAATTCAGGAGATGCGATAGCAACAGAGCACAACAAAATAACACAATTAAGGACACATTAGCCATATGTCTCTATTATATTGAGAACACAGCAATATTAATGACCAGGTGATGACCTTCAACCTAAACTGGAAGGTGTGTGACAAAGTCCATGTTGGTTTGGAAACTAAGGGAGGAAAATGAGATTAAAAATTATGGGCACAGGATGGTGGTGATCTGCAAGTTGGAGCTGATGTGAGGACTGGTGAGCAAAGGCTCACTAGGATGCAATCCTAGAAAACATGGGCCAGGTATATCCTATGGAGTAAGTGAAATTAAAAATAGTTTTTATTAGGTCTAGACATGACCTTTTGTCATCGGTACTTTATGTCAGCAAATATTTATATGAGGCGTATGTTCATACACCAGAATAAGACTGTTCCTTTATGCAAGGGTGCATCCACTTCCATGGGCACTGAGTCTTGTGCATGCTACCGTTGTAGACTCCATCAAGTGGTTCTGTAATTGTTGGTTTCCACGTCTCTCTCCTGGCCGGCCTCCAATCTCCTCTTTTAGGCAGGCACTCTGTCCTCAGAACCAAGTGCCTAGTGCCAAGCACATGGTGATCCTTGAATGAATGGTTCTTATGACGACTTTGCTTCTGAGACTGGGTTTGTCTGGAAAGGCTGATGGGCTGGCTCTTTAGGAGTCTTCTCTCTACCTCACATGCAGTTAATTTCTTTTTCATGGGCTTTTCCTAAGGTAGGTTTGGTATAATACTGTGTGGTTTTTCTCTTGTGCCCATTAGATTCACATTCGTTCTATGGTTGTTGCCAAACTATCCACACAGCTAAAGTAAATATGTTGTGAGGAGGTAGGAGGAAAGGATAAATGAAGCCGTTTGATTTGAAGAAATAAAATTCTGACAAATATCGTATTAGTAGTGGCGTATTAGGGTGAGGAATTTAATTATTAATATACTTAAAAATATGTTTATGGAATTATAGGTTAGATGAGTCCTGTAGAAAATTTAAGAATATAGATACATATACATACATGTACGTATGTACATATGTATATACAAATACCTCATTTAACATGATTAAACAGGGCAGACTCATAGATCTCCTGTCCTTGTTACCCACATACTTCTGTCTCAAATTTATTATGAGCACTGGTTGTACAAGTATTCCAGTAGTAGGCAAAAGTTCATGTTTTGTATTATTCTGCTTCATGTCTGCGATTTCTGTTTTGTTTGCAAAAGGAATATAGGTTTTTATCTCCTCTTTCTTAGGTGCTTGATGTAGCTCAAAATTTTACACTTGGTTTTTGAATATGCACATATGGATTTAGGTGAAACCATTTTCATGCTGTGTTTTGTATTCAGTTTGTTTTCTTCTGTAGAAAGGGACAGGCAAAGTTTGCATCTATATAGTTTACTGGAATATGGTTTAGTCTGAGATTTGGTAACTTGGCTTGACATCTGCTGCCATGAGCCAGAGGCTGGGGAGACAGATAGGCTTTGGAGGCAAATGCACTGTATTTAGGTTCCAGCTCCTCCCCTTATTAACTGAGTAATCACAGGCAAGCTACTGTAATTTTCTAAGCCTCAGTTTTCTCATTTGTGACGATGGGATAGTATATTCTTAATTGGGTTTTTGTGAAAATTAAATAAAATGATATAAAGTACCATGGAAGGATTCATCAATGGTGGATCATAGTAGAACACTTCTTTCTTCCTTTTAGCATTTGTCTGCACAATTATTTAATGGGAGAGATATCATTTTACCTCTTTACCTTGTTTTCTCTATGACAATGTTAATTCTATAATATTACTAGGTAATACTGTTTATTATAGATATCGATTTATTTTGTTCCAGGGCTTCCTCAGGCCCAATTCACTGTAACGCATTTAAAGTAAATGAATTCTGATTCTGTCAGAGTGAGGCTCCTGTTTTGCTGATTATATATCTGATATATAGGCAGGATGGAAGGATTAACAAAGATGGGAAGCTGCAACTGTCAGGGAACTTCTGTTGCCACGGCCCTGGTTCTGATACAATCACAACAACAATGATAATATTAATAATATTTCCTTCTTTTCTCTTTTTCTTATTTCTCTCCTTGCTTTTTAAGGCAAAGGCATTCCCTAAGTCCTCTTATAGACAAAATACAGACGCTCCCTGCTGGTCTCTCTCTCTCTCTCTTTTTTTTTTTTTTTGTGGAGACAGGGTCTTGCTCTATTGCCTGGGCTAGAGTGCAGTGGTGTCATCATTGCTCACTGCAACCTCAAACTCCTGGGTTCAAGCGATCCCCTGGGTAATTTTTAATTTTTTTATAGAGATGGGGTCTCACTATGTTCCTTAGGCTGGTCTCAAACTCCTGACTTCAAGTGATCCTCCTGCCTTGGCCTCCCAAAGTGCTAGGATTGCAGGCACTGGCCGTCGGCTAGCCTCTTTACAGGTGAATATACCAGAGGAGGGGTCAGGGAAGGGAAAGGCACCACCTTGGAACATCTCTATTTTAAGGGAAAGGAGTGGCCTTGAAGGATTTCATTGTCCATGGGACAGTTTAGGATTTTCCCACTGTCTAGCAGTACTATCTAATAATCACTTCCAGTTTCTGTTTCATGAATCAAATCTAGAGCATTTCTGGGTGGGCTCATTCATTTGCACTTTAGTTCCTAAAGGCAGGTTAAAGCGAATATTGGAGATAATTTTGGGGGACAAAGGCAATTCTCCTTGTCCATCTCCCCAAAGAACTTCAAATCCTTGGGGAGCAGGGAGTGGAGGTGTGGGAGAAAGTAACAGTAAGTCCACACACTTTGGTATGGTGGAGGTGCGGTTGAGTTTTTGGGTGGTGGGTGGTACACCCTTCACTGGGATGCGTAGAAAGGCCAATCAATTGCCCCAAACTGAAGGCCAGGGAGGGGTAGTCACATCTGAGCGGCCTACAGTCCTGAAACATGATTCATCGGTCATGTGAGGCTGGAAAGAGGTCGAGTGTGCATTTTTCTCAGCTCTTATCCATTGACATAGAACATCCTCTTCCTAACTGAATTCAGTCTGCGTTAACGCAGAGAGTTCTAGTCTAGCTTTGGGGTAAAGGTAAGGGGTTTGAAAGAAGAATTTCATATATAGTAGAGGAGTTTTGTTTTTCTACTGAGAAATCACACTTCATACGAATGTATATTTTTTTCAGTCCCCGTAAGAATTCTTACACTTCATACAAATGTATATTTTTTTAGTCTCTGAAAGAATTCAAGCCATGCTGGGACATTCTGATGCTCAGAATTTATCCATTAAATTAGGTGGAAGGGTCATAAAGCATTCTGTAGAAACCTGCGCTGATATATCACTCTTGAAAGGTGTTAATTTGGTTCTCCAGCCCTGATTTGTTTAGTAGAACATATTAATTGCTTGGTGGATAGGATTAAACCATTTTAGGCTTCAAAAAATTGGAAGCTCTGAAAAATAAATAGCTTGATAGTTGCAGAGCACTCATTCTGATTACAGCAGCTTGTTTGATCAAAGACAGTGTAAGTTTATTCTCTCTTAGAATTCTTAACAATTGCTTTTAAAATAGGGTTTGATATTGATAAAGTAGTTCAAATGAAATACAGTTTCCTTCAGCAACTAAATCAAAATTATAGGAATGGAAATAGTGTCTCTCTACCCTTGAGGGTATTATCACATGGAAGTGTAGCAGCCAAGACGAAGGAGGAGGTTTTGGTCCAAGCTGTGCATCAGCTGAATATTAAAATGATTAATTTTAATATTGACACCTGCCATTTGTTGCATTTTTACCTATTACATGCCTGCCCAGCACCCTGTGAGATTTTACAAGCATCAACTCATTTAATCCCCCCGAAACCCACCCACAGATACATGACTCTCACAATACAAGTGCAGGAACTGTGGGCTAGGGAGGTATGTCTTGCCAAATATCAAATACAGTGGGTGGCAGGTCTTTCTGATTCCCAAGCCTGTACTTTGAACCCCGTGACCTCACTGCCTTTAGTCCCTTACTTCACCTTCCCTGGTAATCTGTCCGACTTATGGTTGAAAGTAAGAGTACTGTTTATGCTATCAACTTTCTGTCTTCATCCATGTGTGCTGCTATAACAAAATACCTGAGACTGAGCCATTTACAATGAACAGAAATTTATTTTCTCACAGTTCTGAAGGCTGGGAAGTCCAAGATAAAGGGACCAGCATGTCGTGTCTGGTGAGGGCCTTCTTGCTGCGTCTTTACATGGCTGAAGGAGTGAACAGTGTCCCCCCATGGCGGGAGGGATAGAAGGGGATGCACCCACCCCCTCAAGCCCTTTTAAGAGGCCCTAATCTCATCTATGAGGGTTCTTCTCCCATGACTTATTCACCTCTTAAAGGCTCCACTTCTTAATACTATCACATAGGCAATTAAGTTTCAACATATGAATTTTGGAGGACTCATTCAGACCATAGCATCTTCTTTAGACAAAATTTTAAAATAATTTAAAAGTAATATTGGGGTACGGAAAATGTTCCATGTCTTGGTCTGGGTGTGGTTCCACAGGAGAATTGTGTAAAAATGCATTGAGCTCTACGCTTCAGACTTGTGTGCTTTACTGTGTGTAAACTAAAAATTAAAAAAAAAAAACCCAAATGCTACTAATTTACTGTGCTTAGTATATTATTTATTTAACATTGATTAGGTATCCACCCTGTGCTTGGCTTGCCATTGCCTGCAGAAAAGCATTTCTCAAAGTCTTACCGTGGACTGGGCTATCCTGACCACCCTGAGACCTGGAGGGGAAAGTCAACATCAGGAACTTAGAGCCTGGGTGCTCTCTTGCTCAGCTTGGGCTGGGCTTTGCTATGTTACTGCTGCATTTTTTCTTTTTCAGGAAATAGGATGATATGGGACTCATATTCAGAGCTAATCTTCATTTCCATGGTGTCCTGTCTCCAAGAAACAGGATGCAGTTTTTGGTAAGAGAGAAATTCAAAGGAAAGTGTTTCATTATGGTACCTTCATTCTGCCTCAGCCATCTGGACTTCATCCCAACAGGCGTAAGGACTTGCCTTCCATAGCAAGGGGAAGGAGAGCTTGGTAGAGTCTTATTTAGCATTTCTTCTTTCCTTTTATGAAAAAATTAAGACATAAAAATTTGAAGATGGGGCACAGTGGCTCACACCTGTAATCCCAGCCCTTTGGGAGGCTGAGGCAGGAGGACTGCTTGAAGCCAGGAATTCAAGACCAGCCTGGGCAACATAGTGAGACCCCCATCTCTACAAAATACTGGAATACTAGCCAAGCACAGTGGCGCATATTTGTAGTCCCAGCTATTTGGGAGGCTGAGATGGGAGGATCGCTTGAGCCCACAACTTGGAGGTTACAATGAGCTATAATTGCACCACTGCACTCCAGCCTGGGTGACAGAATGAGACCTTGTCTCTAAAGAATAAAATGATCACATGGCAGTAATACTCTCCAGGGATTAGAGGGATGGGGGGGTAAACCCACAACTAAAGGACACGGGGAGCATTGTAGGGGGGAAGGGCATGCCTTTAACCCTCACTTGGGCGAGGCAAAGACACAAAGTGTAACCATGATGTTTGTACCCTCATAATACCCTGAAATAAAAAATTAAAAAAAATAAAGAATAAAATAAAATAGTAAAACAAAATAAAGTAAGATAAAATAGAATAAAATAAAAAATAAAATAAAAATGTGAAATTACAAAATTGGCATGATTTTGTGCTTTACAAAGGGATTTACCTTAAGGCTCTATAAATATTTGAATCTCTAGCACAGTTGCATATTTGGTTAATTATAAATCCCTTAACAGAGACTGGTGGCCATAGAACCAGAGAGCTGAAGTTTTAAGAGCCACTGTGAACTAAAATTTAGTTAAACATGAAGGCAACAAAATATCCCTGAATGAAAATGTCCTTTAGTGGGAAAGTATGACTTCTTTAATAAAAATTCCAATTTATACCAAATTTTTAGAAATCTCTTACTTTAAGGGAGATATAAATGTATTGTACAGTATGATTAGAAGGAAGAATAAAGAATGAGTCCTTCAAATTGTAATTTCCATGGTTTTGAAGTATTCTTGAAAATATCTAATTAAGGTAATAATAAATAACTATCATTTATTGAACACATGCTATTGGCCAGGCTCTGCCAAAGCATTTAATCTATGTTTTTTCAATCCTTTGAATAGTGTCTCGAAGTAAGTTTTATGATTTCCATTTTATCAACACTGACCCTGAAATCCTTCCAAGTACTGATATGTTTTCTAAATCACTAAAGAAAAGGGAAAAATTAGTTATAGTTCTCTTGCTATGTGATTATTATTTTGTAACTTTGAAAATTATTGAAAAATTGTGTGGAAAAATTCTTTGCTGGGCTGAATACTGATTAACAAGAGAGGAAGGAAATATGGAGCTTAGCAAACTGATGCCCCTGGTCAGAGTTCCAGGCTGCCACAGGGCAAGCTGAAATAATTGATGTCTTCATGTGGCAGTTTCCACTTTTGTAGAATGAGGGTAGTAAGCACAGTCCCTACTGCCTAGGTGTGTCTGAACTAGTGAGTCTACAGCATTTAGAACAGTGCCCACACAGAGTCGGTGCTCAATGACATTGGCTATTGTTGTTGATATTCCATTACTTGAAAATGCCAGCTAACAGTGAGTTGATGTAGTTTGTTCATGCCTGGGATATTATCTGTTCCTCTAAGGGGATGGAGAATTTGAAGAATGATGGGAGGTTATATAAGTGATATAAAGATGAGCTAGAGAAGTTTTATTTAGCTTATATTTTGACTTGTTAAAGTCTTGGTAGCTGGATTTGTTGGTATATTTTTCTTTTTTTCTTTTTTCCTTTTTTTTTGTTGTAGGGAGTGGGGGGAGGAGAGAAGGGAACTACAATGTTGAACTCTGCGGCTGCAATATAACATTACGAATGAAAAAAAATTATTTGGAACGCAGACCAGGTTTACCATCGTCTTCCTTGAGTAAGATACCCATAAATTTGCCTCCGTGAACTTTGTTTGTAAATGGAGAAAATGATAACTTTAAAACCATTCAGGATTTTTATCAAAATAATGAATTACTATTTGTGATGTGCTTAGAGAATTATGAATGCTTTCAAATGTGCCTTGTAAAACAGCAAAAATGAAAAATCCTAGTAGAAAATGTCCCATTTATTTACAAATTAATTGCTTTTTAGGAGTCCCCTTTGGTTCTCTAAAGATCCAAAGAGTAGTATTGTCTCTCTTGGTTTGGCATAATAGAAAAATGTGTTGCTCAAAATTCTAGTTGTGTACGTTGGGAGAAAAAGTGACATTTATCATTTAATTAGTTCTTTTGACTCAGCATCCAAAATTACAGTCCAAATTTTCTAATAAACAGAAGAATGTGAGCAAATGATAACATTTTGCTATTATTAAAAAAAAACCTAAGGGATACCAGCAGCTTGCATTCCAGCTTAATTATTAGCAGGATATTCTTCTAATATGTTTATATTAATGTACAACGACCTCTCTGATGCTTCATTATTTTATTCATGATACAGAAGTGTCTGATATAAAAGCACCAAAGCTATAAATTGGAAAACTTTAAAAAAAATTTGGCTGCTGTTTCTTGTCCAGTTTTTTTTGGGAGGAGTGTCAGTGTCTAAGACTCCTTTAAGATTTAAAAATACCACGATCCTAGGACTCTATTGCTTGTGCACAGGGTATCCAGAGTAGTAAATGGTGTAGGGCTGGTGATTGGTATTTGGGTCAACTATTTTGAAAGGGAGATAAAGTCTTATTAAGGATTCTTGTCTGGATGATGTTTAAAAACGTAAGTAGAATTAAATTAATAAAAAGGTAGATCTGTAGAATTTGTTGGATTCTGAGAGATTTAATTGAAAAGATTTAGGGACTTCTTTCTGTTGTCACAGTTCATGGAGTGCTTTTTAGGACAGCACAGAGTGAGAGAGAGACAGGGAGTCCCTGTGTGTGCTTTGGTGCCAATATGAGCCATCAGAAACAGCAGGAAAAACTGGTAAAATTTGGTAGAATAATCCAATGTCTAACCACATTGGTTTAATGCTCGACTTTTCTCCCTGGACTTCGAATTGTTTCCTCTTTTCGACATCCAGCTATGTAGAGACATGCTCCTTACTCTGCTGTGCCTCACGCCTCCAGAGGCTCCCCACGTGAACACACATGGGTGACCCCGCTGGCTGTGACGCTGCCACTGGGCTCCCACACAAAGCCTGGCACACACCTCTGCGTCTTTGGGGATCTGACAGCCCTGCACCATTTCTGCTAAGTCACGTCAGACTAGAGGATGAGACTTGAGTTGGTATTTAGAGTCCGTATATTATAGGCAAAGTGGCTAATGTAGGCATCAATAGCAGTAACAAATCCTCCCAAACCTCAGTAACTTCAAACAGAAAAAAAAAAAAAAAATTATTGCTCATGAAGTAGGGGTTGGGGCGGGGGGGCTTTCATCCAAGTTTCGCGCCACGTATGTTTTTTGTTTTTTGGTTTTTTTTGAAACAGAGTCTCACTCTGTTGCTGGGACTAGAGTGCCATGGCGTCAGCCTAGCTCACAGCAACCTCACACTCCTGGGCTCAAGCGATCCTCCTGCCTCAGCCTCCCGAGTAGCTGGGACTGCAGGCATGAGCCACCATGCCCGGCTAATTTTTTCTACATATATTTTTAGTTGTCCAAATAATTTCTTTCTATTTTTAGTAGAGACGGGGTCTCGCTCTTGCTCGGGCTGGTCTCAAACTCCTGACCTTGAGCAATCCACCCGCCTCGGCCTCCCAGAGTGCTAGGATTACAGGCGTGAGCCAGCCACGTACGTTTTGATGCCATTGATCAGCATGGTGCTTCCAGTCTTCCTGCGGCTGAGGAAGAGCAGAGGTGGAGGGGCCCACTCTAGCGGGTAAATGCTGTAGCTCTGAAATGACGCAGTCCTACAGCTCATTGGCTAGAACGACTCACATTGTCCCACACAAGTACAAGGTGGTAGTGGCAGTAATCCTCCCATATCCCCAAAGCAGAGTAGAACTGGGTTTGGATGTCTCTACCTCAGCATTCTTAATTTTTAAGTAACACCGTGAATTCCCCAGAGTACATTTTCTACATTGCCTAGGAATCATTCACCGCCTGTGGAGTGAACATTTTCCTAACATATCCATGTCCAAAACATACACACAGTTACGTGCTACTGACTCATCTTTGATATAGCAGATAGTTTAAATGGATTTTGTAATTGGTGCTGGATTTGCACTTATCCAATTAAACTCTACAAATCTACAATTTCTCACATCACTCTGATCATGGGTGAGGTGAGTAGGTTCCATTGGGAACAGCAGCCACACGAAGTTAGCCAGCCCACCCGAGCGCTGAGCCAGTTCTTGGTCACATTTGAATGGTGTTCTAACGAAATAGACCCGTCTTTTGCCACAGCTCAGCCTCGGGAATCTCAGGATTTTGTGTGATCGTGAGTCGAGTTCCTCAACTTTCCTTTTTTCATTGGAGTGGGGAGGTAGCTGATGAACAGAACAGTTTTCTAGACTTTTCAGGTAAGGACAATGAGGTGCGCTGCGCTGCTGGTGGCTAGGAGATGACGGTGTCTGGCTGTTGAGAGAGCCGTGTGGGCTTCAACTCCTGTGCCTAGATCCACAATATGAAATTTGTAAATTGGAGAGAATCTTGCTGGCAAATGGAAGTTTTGCTCTTCTAATTTTTTATAACTTTTGGGGTACAATAAAGGTCATCCAATTTTTCAGATTCATCCATCTAAACTTCTTTGGTCCATCTGTTTTTGTCCTGGCACGCACAGTGGTGAATGCTTCATTTCAGAGCTGCTTCGCTGCTCTTCCAGAACAGAGAAAAGAGAGCTCTCAGAATTATTATTAATTTCTAAATAAAATGGGCCAGGTCTTATGCTCTCCTAAAAATGGAAACAGTTTTTTTCACAAACCATACAGGGGGTAAGATTTGAGTGCGGTTTGTGGGAGAGTGGCTGTCAAACTCTTTGCATGAAAAGGCAATTAACTGTTTGTGAAGCTGGCAGTGGGGCCCAGGAGAAGGGGAGGAGCAGGAGATGAGAGGGTCAGGTTGTGATTCCCTTCGGCAGTCCATGTGGCTCTTTCCTGGCAGAGCGCCCCTTGATGTCAAAGTGAGCTGTGCGCGCCAGGAATGAGGTGGTGTGAGGAGAATTAGATACTGGGTCTGAGTGGTTTGCATTTTTCTTTCTTTTCCTCTTCTCCTTTTTTTTTTTTTTTGCTTTTTACAATGACAATTTTGGAAATAAAGGCACTTAGCTTTCTGCACAGCATAAGTCCTACACAATTATTTTCAAAATGCTGCATTAAGCCCCAGGGATAATATTTTTGGATGTGGAACTAAATTCAAAGTTGAAGTTGAAAAGGGACAAACTGAGCGAGGGTTCCTATTATTATAAAAAATGTGGCCGGGTTGGAGCCAAGTTTTTGGCTCAAATTTGTGAGTTGAGCTGGTCATTTGGAATCAGCCGGGGAAACAAGGTCAATGATTCTCAAGGTGTTTGTTCTTGTCTGGCCGTCAACCTGCTCAGTGCCCTTGCGGGGGAACACTTCGAATCAGATTCTCCATGTGCGGAGTGAGAGTGGGTAAGGGTTCGAGAGAAACTCAGAAAAGCGCAATATTTAGCAATGTTTAATCAAGCCTTGATAATGCTTTGGTGGTGTGGTATACTTTGTACTATGCCTAATAAATGATTTTTAATCAAGAGGCTGCTTATGAAAGGGCTGAGGAAATATGATAATTAGCACTATGGGACCAGACATAATTAAGTACAAATGGTGCCTCAAGGTCGTCTGGTCCTGACATTTGCTTCCTGGTAGTAACAGTTCCAGCCATCTGATTGAATCCTTTCATTTAACTTTCCTGAACATACTCACTTGCCAGGAGGATAGGGAATAAGTGTGTTTGTGACTGAATATTATGCTATGTTGTACTATATGTAGCTGTATTTTTAAGGTCCTACCCTGCATAAGGCATTGTGCTAAATGCTTTGTAGGTATTAACTGATTTAATTGTCACAACAGACATATGAATAGTTTAAAAATAGATGCAGTATTTACTAGTCTCACAATAAATGCCTGATTTTCTTTTCAACTGAACTAATTTCAAACTTATAGAAAAGCTGTAATAATAGTACAGAGGTTTTTCTTCAACCATTCGAGATACTGCATCACCTCTGACTGTCACGAATATTTCCTGCAATCAAGTAAAATCATGTATAATCTCCTCCCTAACCTTCATCACCGACGGTGGTATACTGCAGCCCCGAACCTACAAACCCTATCTAAGTCTGTCTTTATGGCAAAAGGATCATGTCATCGTGTCTTTGTAGATTTCTTCTATCTGGAACAATTCCTCATGTTTTCCATGCATTTCCTGATCTCAAGACTTGTGATTAGAGGCCAGTTACTTTGCAGAATGTCCATTAATTGGTGTTTCTCCGAGAATTCCTCATGTTTAGATTCAGGCTGTACATTTTTTGGAGAGGAATATCACAGAATTGTTGCTGTGTTCTCATTGCATTCTGTCAGCTGGTACACAATTTTATCTGTCTCATTGCTGGTAATGTTAACTTTGATCCCCTAATTAAAATTAAAATTACCGCCAGGTCTGTTGTAAAGTTACTATTTACCCTCTTTGCACTCCGTAAGTATTTTGCACAGAGGTACTTTGAGATTATATAAATATTCTATTCCTCATCAAACTTTCACCCACTAGTTTCAGCATCCATTGATGTTTCTTGGCTGAATTAATTATCACTATTGTGATTACCAAATGGTGATTTTATGATTCCATAATTCCTTCTATATTCATCAGATGGCATTCCTTTGTAAGGAAAAACTTTCTCCTCTCCTCATTTATTTACTTATTTATATCAGTACAGACTCATGGATTCTTTTCTCATTTAGTGGTTTATAATCTATTACTACCATTATTTGTTTTGATACTCACATGGTCCTATATTTGGTCAGTGGGAGCCTCTTTGTGTGCCCATCATTCTTTAAGCACTTTCTTATAATATGACACAACGAGACGCTCCAGGCTCATCTTATATTTTCCCCACCTCAGTTCTGCGATCAGCAATTTCTGCAAGGAGCCCTGTTTCCTTTTGGTCAAGAATAGTGTTTGGAAATAAGAATAGGGGGGCTAGATGTAGTCATTACGTTAGGGTGTCACTACTTTCAGATTCTCTCAGTGCACAAAGCTAGGAAATATATGCAGATATGTACAAGCACACATCCACTATACTTATTTCTATAAGTGTCTATCCGTATTGAAAACCTTGAGTTCATATTAACACTTAAAATTCAAATCCAGCCACACGGAGTTCATTCTAGTCTTCTTCTTGTCTCCCATTACCCTCTATACATCAACATATTTGTCCCGTCCTTCATATATGTAGCGAGTCTTGCCAATCATCCCCACCCCCACCACGTAACAAGTCTCCCAGGGCCACAGCCCCTCTTGGACTCTTGTGCCAGGCCTCTGTCTCTCTCCAGAGGAAGGGCTCCACTTGTGCAGGGCTGCTGGACCACCCAGATTCCTGCTTTGCTCTTTTAGACCTAATGCTTTTCAGATTGAATTATTTAGAAAGGAAGGGAAGAAGAGAAGGAAAGAAGGAAAAAAAATTGCTAATTTTTTATTTAAAACTGATACTGTTTGAATTTGCTAGTCGTTATTCTTTCTTTGGTTTCCATTGAAAAGCGATCTCCCTTCCATGTATGAGGAATAAGTTTTATTTCCTCCTCAGCAAGTTCATGTTAGTGTAAGCAGCCTACCAATTAGGACAGGTTTGTCTATATGAAAGAGAGACCCCAAATAATAGTGGCTTAGACAAGCTAAAATTTTTTGTCTTTGGCCAACTTATTTATTTTTAAAATTAACACTTAGCATTTATGGGTTAGGCAGAATATAAAAGCACTGTATATATTAAATCATTCAATCCTTAACATCCTCATATTAAAGAAGAGGAAATAGAGGCGCAGAGAGATTAGGCAACTAGTTTAATGTCACACAGCTAGTAAATGACAGAGTTGGGATTATAGGCAGTCTGGCTTCAAAACCCATCTTTGTAACAACCACCTACCATTCTCTCAGTCTTGATAACTCTAGTTACCTAAGCAAATTCAGACACAAGTATAATATACCTTAAAGATCACAACTGTTCTTAATGTTTTACTCATATTGCTTTATACAAATTATGGTTCATTTTAGCTCAGTAGTGCTTATTCCACTCAAATTAAATTGATACCTAAAAAAAAGACCAACGTGTTCATCAAATGTTAATTTTGCACAACAGCTACATTTTACATAATTTACCCTGACAAAACTGTGGACTGTGAGTTTTCTGTGTCAAGTAGCATTTTTTTTGTGATTCATCAAACTGCAGTTTTAAGATGCCGAATCATATAGTGACAGAATCCCAAACTGAAAAGGGGGTGGAGCAGTTCAGAAAAGGCCAAAATCAGGGCAGAAAAACCTATATTTAGGAAGCAAAACCAGAATGCTTTTGGAGTCGTTTTAATTACAGATGTCCGTGGACTCCAAACATATTGCTGCAAATGGTATGTGTGCTTTTTATGTAAAATGACTTCATAAATTGGGACCCCATCATGTGCCTATATGCATATTGCATTGTGACATAAGCAAATCACCCCGCGGAATTCTTTCCTGAAATAAAGTGCTTTAAAATTTTTGGAAATATGAACTCTGGCTTGATAGCTGACTTAGATGCTAGTTTCGGCATTACCATCAATGAGAATTTGCTTCGTTCTCTTGTGCTTGTTTCCAATCTGTAGGGTGTAAGTAACAGCACCTGCTTACACTTCTCACTCAAGTGTATTACTAGCTTTAATGGGATTTATTAGAGATGTGAGGGCCATATGAAATTGTCTAGTCTAGTGGTTTTACAGCTCTTTGAAGGTAGTAGGTCTCATTTGTCTAAAGAATTCATGCATGAGAGCCTTTTATAAAAGTTATAGCAAAAAGATATGAGTAGGTCTATTCTAACAGGTTCAGGTCTGGGGCCTGAGACCTGGCCTGTTGGCCTCACCTGCTCTCCAGAAACCCCTGGGGATTGCAGAGTACATTTTTGAAAACCACAGAGCTCATGTTCTTCACCCCCCCCATTGTGTAGTTGAGAAAACCAGGAACTTGGCCTTGTCCAAGTTTCTATAGACTCATTAAGAGGTAGTGTGATCTTTTATTTTGACATTTGTCCTATTGAGACTTCATTTTTTTATATTTATGGAGGTAAAATAATAGCCCGTGAAATTTATTGTATTTAAAGTAAGGATATTGATTTGGGCATTGTTCATGATATTATAGTTATATCTTTTGTGAATTACGTAAATGATCACATTCTCTTTTTGCACTGGTTGCCAGGAAGCTCAGAGCAAAATTTGTGGCAACTTTTCAAAAAGTGTTCAGGACTTCACAGCATTTGCTAATTTTTTCAACCTCCCCAACCTACTTTTTTCATCTTAATTTTCCCCCCTATTTTCCCTTTGACTAATTTCCTCTTATTTTTTGTTTAATCCAATTATACACACACACACACACACACACACATGTATATGTATATTTTAAGACAGGATTTTACTATATCACCTAGGCTGGAGTTTAGTGGAGCAATGATAGCTCACTTGAGCTTGAACTCCTGGGCTCAAGGGATCTTCCTGCCTCAGCCTTCCGAGTAGCTAGGACTACAGGCACATGCCACCACGCCAAGATAATATTTAAAAAATTTTTTTTGTAGAGACAGGGTCTTGCTATGTTGTCTAGGCTGGTGTTGAACTCCTGGCCTCAGGCAATCCTCCTGCCTTAGCCTCCCAAAGTGCTGGGATTACAGGCATGAACCACTGTGTCCTGCCTAATCCATTATATTATAAGTAATTTTTAAAGGTTGGCTTTGTAGCACTATATTAATCCTTTTAGAGATTTTTAGAGAAATTTCCTTTTGAGTTTAAGGGGAAAATGGGATGTTCTGTATTTTATTTCTTACTAGATTATTGGCTTCTGACCACTGGCATAAACTGTTGATCAAGTAAAACTAAGTTTATTATAATTACTGAAATAAAGGACAATAGTAGTTTCTTAGAAGCAGGGTGAAGGGACAGAGAGAAATTTATAAGGTCTGGGTAACTAGATTCAAGTATATTAAGACAGATATTTTAAAGTGGAACAGACTGGAACTGGGCAAAATTTGTGACACAATAATTTAGTCTTGGTGGATACAGCAAAGTCTTAAAGTGAATCTTGATACTTGAACTATTGCTTAAAAATCAAGCTCTTGGCCCAGGTGAGCAAATTTAGTGCTGGTAGGAAAGTTATTTGCCCAGATGAGCAAACTGCTTATTCAGATACATTGGTTTTCAGGAATTTCTTGATGCAAACAGTCAAGTTTCTTATTGGTTTAAATGTCCTAACTTCTTCAGCCAGATTATATAAGTACTTTTTGTATGTGTGTTTATAAATCACCTTAATTTACTTTTAGAAAAAGACATAGGAAAATAAAACATGAGTTTTTATTAAGCTATAGATTTAAGTAGTTAGCTAAATGCAAAGCGAGCCTGCGATTCTTGATATTTGGTGTGGCTTCAACACAAGCCAGGATGTTCCAGTGTACGCTCGGATACGTTGGATAGCGTGATAAAGAGGAGACGTGATAAATGCAAAGTAATATTCTGTAGCTGAGAAAATCTTGGAGACTTTTTGGAGAGTGTGTTAGAAGGCTGCTTGTTTCTGTTTGGGGCCTGGGTTTTTATATATTTTTTTTCCTCTCAAAATTTGCTTTAAATGATATTTTTCCTCAGGAAGAAACTATAATTTATTAAGTTATATTTGATGATCAACCTAAATTTGCTTTCGAAGTTGGCTTACATGTCTGAATTATCTAAATCCACTTATCAATGCTACAGTCTGTGCTGTTGTGAATTCAAGCTTGCTACCTCATGATGAGTGAAGAAACTGCAGGTGGAAAAATAGATATAGTATGTTGATATTAATCGGAGTGACAAGTAACGTTTCATTGAAAAAAGCAGCTGGTGAGCATAAATTTTAGGAAACCATTAGAAAACTTGAGACCGAAAGAAATATCACTTAGTCGATCAACAAGCATTTATGGAGTATATGCATGGTGTGTAAAGAGTTTTTTGCTACACATGTGATTTATAGCAAATAAGTTATATCAGATGGTATCACTAAGAGGATTTTCTCTATTTGCATACCCAAGAACAATTGAAAATAATGAATTTAATTATTCAGTAAATTATAGGCATTGAAAGTGTGACCTTGGCCAGGCATGGTAGCTCACACCTATCATCCCAGCACTTTGGGAGGCCGAGGAGGGAGGATTGTTTGAGGCCAGGAGTTTGAGACAAGACTGGGCAACATAGCAAGACCTTGCCTCTGCAAAAACTAAATTTAACTTTATTCAATGAAAACTGTTCTGAGCCAGAAAAAATTTGTCAGTGTCTCATTAGCTTTGCCATCAGTCTACATGGGTCACATGTTGGGGCTTAGCTGTATCCTGACCACTGAGCAAGGCCAAGAAGTTGTTTTCTGAACCCTGGGATATTTTTAGGAATATAAAGACTATTTCATCTCAATTACGGGGGAGAGACCATGATGATGATGGTGATTATCAAGCAGCCACCTTTTATGTAGCCGCACTCTGTGCCAAGCATTGTGCCAAGCACTGCATATTTGCTATCTCATTTAATCCTAACCTCAACCCTATGGGGTAGGTTCTGTTATTTTCACAAATTTTCAGATGAGGAAGGAACATATTAGGAGGTTTATATGACAGGGTAAACTAACTGTTCTTAATAACTTCAATATCTATGTTACCCTAACACAACCGAGGTTTATTTCTCACTCAATCCAGTGAGGGTCTGGAAGATGACCACACAGTCGTTGGAGACACAGGCTCTGTTCAGCTAGTGGCTCTGCATCCTTGGGGCCCCACAGTCCTCCTCTGGAGACAACTGGCATCTCTGCACCTGGCTGGCAGCTGAGGTCAGGGAGGGGGAGGGGAAAAAGAGAGAGAGAGAGAGAGAAGCAGTGGTTGTTCCTAACTACAACATACATCATTTTCGCTCACATTTCATGGGCAATGACTCAGTCACATGGCCACACCTAATTTCAAGGGAGCCTGGTACTTATGTAGTTCCAGGAAGAAGAGGAAACAGATGTGATGAACAGCCAAGTCTCAAAGGTCCCACAGCAACTAAGGGGCAGAGCCCTCCTCTTCAGAAAAGACAACACAAGGACCCACAGAGCAAATGCCTGCTAGTCAGAGTAACAAAGTTACATTGTTGAGTGTAAGGTTTATAATGTAATTGGAATTAAGAAAGGAACCTAAAGTTCTAGGTTAAATTCACTGATGCTAAGATGAGAACATTCATCATATCTATAAAATGTGCTCGAAAGGGTCAAACGGCATTGCAGGAAGGGATGCTTAGTGCGGGCAAGAGTCTCGGAAGCCACAGTCAGCCTTAAATAACGAGCCCTAAGACCTTTCACCATCCCAGTGGCCGAAGGCATTTTATAGAAAGCGTTTCGCTGAGTTCACTCACAGTGAAGGAGACACACGTCTCCAGCAATAATTCCAGTGATTGGCAGATTTATGAAATCACAATCTAATCTGTCGAAATTTCATTGACATTGTGTCATTGTGTCATTGATTCTACCTTGAAAATACATCTAAAGTACATTCAAACTGTGTAATCCGTGTGACTGCAGTGGGCTCCTGTCTGGTGTCCTGTTTTTCCTTCCACCTATCCTCGACACCGCAGCCAAAATGATCAAGTCCCTCCTTTGTTCAGGACAATACTTTCCATTGCGCTCAGAGTGAAAGCTGAAGTTCTTACAACAGCCCTCAAGGCTGCATAGGACCTGCCCCCCACCCCTTATCTCTCTTAACTCATCCTTTCCTCCTTATCCTCCCTCTCACTCTGCTCCAGCCATATGGCTTCCCAGATGTTCCATGGTCAGGAGGGACAGAATCACACTTAGGGTCTGTCCACCGGCTATTCTTTCTGCCCGCAGATATCCACATGGGTAACTCCTTCTCCACCTTTAAGTCCACTCACGTTTCATCCTTCAGTGAAGCCTACTCTAGCCACGCTATGGAAAATTGTAGCTGGGCATGGTGGCTCATGCCTGTAATCCTAGCACTCTGGGAGGCCGAGGCGGGTGGACTGTTTGAGCTCAGGAGTTCGAGACCAGCCTGAGCAAGAGCGAGACCCCGTCTCTACTAAAAACAGAAAAAATTAGCAGGTCAACTAAAACTAGAAATAAAAAATTAGCTGGGCGTGGTGGCTCTCACCTGTAGTCCCAGCTACTTGAGAGGCTGAGGCAGGAGGATCACTTCAGCCTAGGAGTTTGAGGTTGCTGTCAGCTAGGATGACGCCACGGCACTCACTCTAGCCCAGGCAACAAAAGGGAGACTCTGTCTTAAAAAAAAAAAAAAAATTGTAAACCTTCTGTCCCTCCTGACTCTCATGATATTCTACTCAGCTATACTGTTTTCTATAACACTTACTACCTTCTAATATACTATATACTAATATATATCATATACTTTACCTTTTTATATGTTTAATTTTTGTCTGTACATTAATACTGGACTATAAGCACTGTAAGGGAAGGGGATATTTTTGTTTCCTTCATTCCTGTATCCCAAGCACCTAAAATGTAACTGGGTCATAGTAGATGCTCAATAAATATTTGTTGAGTGAATGATAGATTCATTATATAGATGTTTATTTATTTATGCCTTTAATACAAATTTGAATGAAATCCATCTTAAAATTTGTGTGAATAATTTCTTTTGGAATTACGTATAAGTGGATAAAGTTGTGACATATATTAGTTGTTCAATAGAACAGCGGTCCCCAACTTTTTTGGCACAAGAGGCTGGTTTCATGGAAGACAATTTTTCCATGGACTGGTGGGGGCGAGGGACAGGCAAACCTCAGGCGGTGATGCGAGCGATGGGGAGTGGCTGTAAATACAGATGAAGTTTCACTGGCTCACCCATCACTCACCTCCTGCTGTGCGCGGCCTGGCAATTTTTCTATGTGGGTGGGGGAGTGGAGCTCAGGTGCTGATGTGCAGCCCAGTTCCCAACAGGCCACGGACCAGTACTGGGCCGAGGCCCAAGGATTGGGGACCGCAGGAATAGAAAACTTTAAAAGAACAATGCTGTATGCTGACTGCTTGCTATCCCATTCCATTGTCAGCAGGTATTTAAACTTGAAGTATGGCTAGATTTCTGCCCTAAAAAGTCAGAAGGGGACTCGAGAATTTGCATCAGCATTTTTACTGAAATTGACTGAAAAAGCCAAACAAAATATTTAAAAATCTTTCAAAAAACATCTAAGAACTGATAAGATAGTAAAGAATTACCTTGACATGACCTGGAAGAAGACAGAGATCCAGAAGCACGAGTCTGGTATTGGGGATGAATTTGGCTTGGAGGAGCATTTGCCAACCCAGGACAGGTAGCTGAGAGACCAAGCCATGCTTGTGACAGCCTCACAGGGCAGGGGAAATCAAAGCTGGAGACCGGTGATCACGAGGGGCACAGGTCCACAGGAACACCCAGATTGAGGATGGGGCACCAAAGGGCTGCACCCTGAGAGGGAGAGTAAGCCAGACAGAAACCAACCATGGCAGGGATCCCAGCCAGCCTCCAGCCATCCAGGGCCCCGAAACTTCAAGTTCTGAAGTTGATCAAATGGAACCTAGATTGCTAGTGCCCGGGCTCCTGGCAGAAACAAATGAAAGTCCTCCCTTGGAGGAAGATAAAGATCATCCTTAGCTTCAAATTATTACTATAAAGGTTTTTCCCCAACTATGATGTCCATTACACAGTTAAAGATAACCAGGTACACAAGCGGATAAGAAAACATGAATGAGAACCACTGTTAAGGATAGACCACAGACACAGATCCATAGGTCATCTGGATAGTGGAACTACCAGAGATAGATCAACATAAACCATGTTTATTGTGCTTATGGAGATAGAACTCAGACTTAAACATTTCCTCAAGAAATTGAAACCTAAGAAGTTATATTGCATATTTGAAGGAGAATGAACTAGAAATTCTAGAACTGAAAAATATAATAATAAAACTGGAAGTGTTTATGTTTCACTAATATTCTCTAATAATGAAACAATGCTGTGTCAGTGAATGTTCCTGGTTTATTTTCACCTTTTCATGTCATGCTTTTATCTATCCCTGGATTTTTCCTTACAGTTTTTAGGTTTATAAGGTGAAATATAAAGCAATTTTTAAACATGATTATACTCTCATTGTCAACGTTCCTTTGTGTCCATTTAGTGAATAGTTATCCTGTTTTGGATACTTTGTATTTTGATTTTAGTTTTAGAACTGTATTGCAGTTGCTCCTTTTGTGTGTGTGTTGTGTGCGTGTGTGTATGATTTTATTTCTGCTTTTTCTGTATTTCTTTATTGCAGTATTTTCTATAGATAACTAAATTTAAACATACTTCATGACCCCTGCACATAGTACTTTTGGCACAAGGTTACCTTAAATCTGCTGATTACGTTTTCTGGTTTGATAATTAGTTAACTTAGTCAGCTATGTGTTTCAAGAATAACAAGATCTTAGAATGAGAAGAGGAGCTGAGGCCAGAATTCTGAGCATCTTACTGTTGGTTTTAGAGAATCAAAGTCACACTGTGGCTTTGGGAATGTTGAACATTACAGATTGGTCTAATTGTTGATATCTGACTCACAGCAGACTGAAACTTTAGGAAGCTCCACAAAGTGATTCTCTTGTCCTTTGAAGGCATTTGTTTAGCTGTGGTGTTGGTTATCACATTTTCGGAGAGTTTTATAACCCTTAGATCACGTGTCTGAAAGAGACTGCAGTGGAAGAGGTCACACCAGATGGCAGAAAGAGGAAAAAGCCAATCTAACTTAAAATGTGGTAATAAATGAATTTTTATTTAATTAGTATGCTAATGATTAATAAGAAAGTCACTACAACCAACACCAAAGATATATTAGATGTGTATTATAATAAACACTGTGATTTATGCTGCTATAGTCTGTCAGACTGACATATCCCTGCTTGTATATTATGTGACTCGGCAGGTAGAGAAACGAGGTGCCTATTGTCAGTATGAATAACACTGGATGGTGCTTTCTTTGAAGAACACTCATCTTTCTTTCTGAGGAGCAGCACTGTAATAGCCGAGCACCCTGGAGGATTTGACACAACACTACAAATTTCCAGGTAGAGCCAATGCTTGAGCCAGGTGAGTGGCAGGTGTTCTGTATGTTTGCAGATCAAAGCCCTGATCAGTGACTGAGGTTTAAGAGCAGGGTCCATGCTCCCAGGAGGAAGGGATTTGAAACGCAAAATCAGAGTTTTAGGAACCCAGATGAGTGGGTTGGTGTTCAGAAGAGAGTGGGCAGGTAGAAAGAGGGAACCTGAGGGCAAATCAAGAAGCCAAGGTGGAAGCACAGTCATGCAGATGAGAAAAACACAACTGATACTTCCAAGGGGAACTTTGACCAGAGGTCTCCTAGCTGGGAGCATTTGTCCCAAGAGTGTGTGCAGCGATTCACTGGAGTGAAGAAGGGAAGTACCAGAGCTGCTGTTTAGATTTTTTTAAAAAATTCTTTAAAATATTATACTTGTATGTATGTTTTATGATGTATGTATTACTGCAGTATAACTTGTGCCTAGTTTACCTATAAATAAAGGTATGTGCCCAGGGGGTGCATGCTCAATAATCTTTAGTGATGGGGTGCTGTGTCTCATGCCTAGGTACAGGGAGCTTAGTCCACTGGCTAATCCAGCTTTGTACAGTTGTGCAGGGTGGGCTCACATACCCGACCTGCAGGTGACACTCTGCTCAGTGCTGAGAGGTCAGCAGAGCAACAAGGCCAAGGACTGGCAAAATCTGAGAATCTCACACAGTCTTCTTGATTTCGCACTTCCCTCTCTCCCTCTCTCTTTCCTTCCTTCCTTCCCCCTCCCTTCTTTTATTACTTGTATTTTTTTTTCCAGCAGTTATTTGGTCTTGATGGGATCTGATGCTTTATTCTTTAAAATTTTTTTCTATAAGACATTTTACAACTAGCAAAATGTCATTTATAAACTTGATAACATGATCTTTTTTCTGTTGAATTTTAGCAACTTATCACAAATAGGTGAACCTCTCAGATGTCTTTTCTTTCAGAAATTGCATTTTAATCTTTTTTCTGGATTAATTATTAGAACAAACTAAATTATTGAATCATAATTATTCTAATCACAACTAACAACGATCATTTTTAACTTCTTTTAATTATTTTCACAGTTGCTATTGCAATTTGGAAATTTAGTAACTTGAGTTCTGAATTGACAACTTTCATCTTTTCTTTATCCATCTTTATGCCCAGTGTTTGCAACCTAGATAGCAGCATCATTCTGGCAATCAGAGACTGGAACCTCAGGGTAAAGGCTGAGTAAGGCTCAGGGAGATGAATCTAGCACTTATCTACAGCACACGAGAATAACTTGGCCATTCAGCTTTCAACTGAGTATAGCAGCACTGGGTCATACTATGTTCCATGTTTACTAAGTACCTCTTACATGCTAGGTGCTGTACCAGCTGCTGTAAAAGTGGAAGTTGAGAGGAAGATATAGGGAACAAGTTATGTTCTTAGATCTTAAGAAGAGTATAATGTGGTTGGGGTGATAAACTGCACACATGTAGGTTAACTAACAGTTCAATATACATGTACCAAATGCATATTACAGATAACACAACTTTAAGAGCTCTGGGAGAACAAGGTTTTTTCCTTTTATTTTCTCTATCCTTTAATCTCCCTACACTTTTTCAAAGCTGTGCAAATTTGTTTAGCTGATTTGATGAGGGTGATGATTATGCTTATTCAAAAGGACAAACAAATTTAACCATAGACAAACCTAATTATCAGATTTGGTTTCTTTCATTCATCCATCCATCATCCATCCTTCATCCATCCAACATTTGCAAAACCCTTATTATGTACCAGGCAACATGCTAAGTAATAGGATTACAAAGGTGTCCTCAATTCACACTTGGTGATGAAAAGTCTACTTTGACTACAAAACCATTCAAATGAATTTTTCTGGGAGGGTTTCGATCATAATCCCAAAAGACACAATTTGAATGCCATAATCCTACTAACATCTAAAATCCAGAAAATCACAATCTGGAAAAGTTAAAATCCCGAATGTTGAAATCCTGAAAGTTGAATTCTAGGGAAGGGATTAGTGTATTTTTGGTTGTAGGCAGGATAGTTGCACCTTGTTATTGTCTTTATTTGCATTTGGAGGAAAATTCAAATAAGTGAATTGGTTACTTGATAAAATAATTCAGTTTAAAAATGCATCCTTGGTCTACATTGCCATTTCTTCCAGCTGATGAAATTCCAGGAGCTTTTAATGAATTAAAGCCACATTTGCTTGAAGAAACCAGTGAAGTTACTGACAGGTTCTAAAGTAATCATGTGAGAGGTAGGATAAGAAGGCACTTACACAATGGTGTTGCTGTTTGATCGCCAGTACTGTTTTCGCTAAATTTGTGGTCTGGATATGAGTACGTGGGGAGTGGAATTTCCACATATCCAAAATAACACAGAAGCACAGCACACAATGGGAAAATTGAATAGGGAATGCTCACATCAATGTATAGTGAATTATAGGATTTCAAAAAGAGCAATGCCATGTAGAAAATGCACGTGAACACATTCTCCAAGGGGAGCCATGCTCTAAAAGAAAACAAGCAGCTATTTCTCATAATGCAAGACTTCAAAATATAATGAATGATCATGAAAGCCGGCCAGCTCTTATGGACTATCTCCATTCAATTATCCACAATCTATTACTGTAATACATTTTTTCATATGTTAAATTTTCCTTTTAGATTTTTAAAGATTTTCATTTTTTTCTCCTACTATTTTAAATCATCAGCATTATTTTTACAATTCACTATGCTGCATATTTTATCTTTGCATCATTTTCAATACTGGGGTATAAATTGTGTACAGACTTTTAAAAAGTTCTAATTGATCTTATGCATTTTGTTACAAATTTGACTCCATGAAAATCTATTACCACAAAGATGACTTTGTTTGTAAACATTGTGCATGTACATAAAAACATCAAAACTTTCTCAATAAATGAAGAGATGTCCTTTTTGTACATTTGCATTTGTGAAAGATAAAATTTCTCAAGATCTTGGCTCCTTGGGCAACTGCATAGGCGGTGGTGACCCACTGCAGTTTTTGATCAATCTCGTCAAAAGACTTAGGTTGTCCATCACAGTTTTTCAGACGACCGCAGTTATAAAGCTGGGTGCACCCAATTACCAACCATAGTGATATGCCTATATACATTTTGCTTTTTGACCTATTTCTTTGTGGATATCATTCATTTGCTCGTAACTGTTATACCTGTGCAACTGTTGTTAGTGTACCTGAGTGCTTATGCTTGCGAAATATTGTGTTATTATTGTCTATTTCACTGTGTAAAGTGGTCTATGAAAGTGGTCTGTCCTGTTTTTATGTGTTTCTCAAGTAAATCCTTTTTAAAAATGTAAATAAATATCTTCTAAAGAACTTTAAAATTATTTTTTCCAGAATTAGATCTTTGGGATTTTGATCTTTTGGAATTGTGATCTTCAGGATTTCAGACTTCAGGGATTTGGACTTTAGATTTTTGGAATTTCAACATTTGGGATTATGGCATTTTGGGATTGTATCTTTCAGGATTATGATTGGCTCCCGCTCTGGGATCCTGGTCAGTAATAGACCCAGCTGGGGAACGAGACCGTAATGAGTCCCTTCAATCTATTTCTGACTAAACATGGGAAATCAATCCATTTATTCATTTGTCCTTCATTTACTGATTTATGCAGACATTAAACACTATTGTTTTGTGCCAGGCACCATGCTCAGTGATGGGGAGATAGTTGTAAAAATGGCAAAACACAGACCCAGTCTGTACAGTGAGCCTGGCCCTGGTTTTTATGGGCCTCACAATTTAGCAGACAAAAAAAGGCATTAAATAAATAATCATTTAATCACAATGGTGAAAAATGCAATGAAGGACCAAGTCCAGCTCTTTGGGGGCATATAAAAGGGGGATTTAATCTAGTTTGGGGAGAGAAAGTTTCCCTTAGCAATCAACATTTAACATGAGATCTGTAAGACGATTTTACAATTCAGGCAAACCTGGGGGAAGGGAGAGAACATTCTAGAGAGAGGAGGGGACAGGATGCAGATAGGTCCTGAGTAAGAAGGCGCTCAGCCTCTCAAGGAGTCTCAGGATGAGGAGGAAGGCCGTGTCTGAGCTCCAGGAGCAGGAGGTGACTTGTGTGAGTGATTCTATTGGACGAGAAACCTTGGAGGTATTATGCAGGCAGGAGACATCAACGGATTCACATTTTCAAAAGTTCTCTCTGACTGCTATGGGTAAACTTGACCACAGACGAGCAAAAGAAGAGGTGGGGGCTTGTTAGGAAGTTCTTCTCTCTCTTCTCTCCACTGCTTTTGGGTCAATCTTTCAAAGGGCATTAGTTGTTATTTTATTGCACTTAGTATTTATTGTCATTATTTTTAAGTGTAGCAAACATTATTTAAGCTCAGATTCTAACTTCTGTGAGGTTTCTTCATGCTTAGGAATTGCAGCTTTGTGTGGCATGCTGTGAAGGAGTGGGCCTCCGTCTCTGGCTCACGGCTGCCTTCAGATAAGGACAGCACACACAGAGCAGTCTTTCCTACGCGTATGGTACGCATTCTGATCTTGCCTCCGTAGTTTCCACAGCAGAGTGAAAATGTTGGACAAAACACGTTTCAGGGCTCCTTGCATCTTTCTTTATTCATGTTATAATATTTAGAAAACAGCTTAACACCACTAGTATTAAATGAATAGGCAGGAAGTTCGTATTGTTCAAGCCTCTTGTTCCAGGACTTAGAATTTTGTCAGGCACATGCTGGGTGTTCAGTAACTATTAAGCAAACCAGTGACAGAATTTCTGTGTAGCAGCCAGGCACATTGTAGATACTGGAAAAATACACTTGTTGAATTCAATGGACCTTTTGGAAACTGGAGAAGAATGTTAAACTGGAGATTTAGAATAAATGTGTAAATATTATGCATATTAACACTTAATGTTGAATGTTTCCATAGAGCCAAATTATATGTAAAACTCTTGACATGTTTTTATCTGTTTCCTTTAGTTTTTCTACACCTCAAAAATGTTTTTGTTTGTTTGTTTGAAACTAAACCCAGTGGATTAAACCATCTGCCTACTGTTTTCAAAATGAAAGAATTATTTTCTCCCAAATGAATGAGATACCCTAGAATGTAAACCCTTAGAGGGCAAGAATTGATATTTTCATGTTACTTAATATTCTGCAAAGGAAAGTGCAAAGCCATGCACTCAGGAAATGCTAATAAACACCAGCGGATTATGATGAAGCCTCTTGAAACCAAGCTAAAAATCGTTCTTTGTTTCTCAGTTTGTCAAAATATTATCTATATTTAACAACATAAAAATTTTAAAAAAGAATCCCAACTTCCTTAAAGTGTTTTTAAAAATTGTGTAGGTAAAAATCAAATGAAGTCCCTTGATCTCTGGTATTTCACATTTGCTTCTAGTAGCTTTGTTTTATTCATTTAGTTATGGTCTCAGCCATGCTCAGTCTTAATTTCTAGCTTCTCACAAGAATTTTAAGGTAAATGTAAAGTTGCTTGTAATGTAAGGCTCATTCAACAGAAAACTGCTCTATTTTCATGAAGCATTTCTGAAAATGTAGAATAATCATAAGCAGTAAGAATAGGAATCTACGTGTCCTTGCTCTGCTAGTTACCCTTCTTTAATAATCTCCGATTCTATCCTTTGGCCAGTTCTAAGCAGATATTCATAACATTGGGATAGAGGACCTGGTTTGTCAGTGCAAAGAGAATGGCTGAGGAAGGCAACTAACTTTTCTGGAACACTTACTATGCTCTGGGCATTTTGTATATGGACTCATTTAACCCTAAGAACAGCCCTGTGATAACCTCTGCTATTTTGAAATTAGAAAACTGAGGCCAAGAGAGATGCCACCAATTTCCCAAAGCCACACAGATGTACATGAAGGAGTGAGACTGTCACCACCTGGTGGCTGCAAAGCCTGTGCACTGCCACTGCACCGGGCCACCCCCTCTCGGTGTCGTCACCTGGAAAATGAGATATCAATGGGCAAGAAGATTATTTCATCATGGAAAATTCTGGAAAAGAAGAGGATTGTTTATGGAAGAATTTTGTCCAACCTCTAACACCAGAACCACCCTTACACTGAAACATGTAAATTGGACTTTGACTTAGAGCAAGAAATGGTTTGATGCAATCCATCATTATTAGCCCTCTTCCAATATTTTTGTTGACAGATTGCTAAAGAAACGTCAGCAGTTTCTTTCTCACATTCAAACTTATTGTTACGCTTTTCCTGGGTCTTATCTCTCCATAACTGCCATTAACCTTCATTTGTGAGAGTTTTTAACTGTAAAATGTTTGAGGCAAAGGATATAAAGAAGGACTACCAAGAGCACAGTTTGCAGTAGCTCACTATGGATGAGTCTGCTACAACTCCCTGCCTCCTTCCAATTTTGTAAATGATCTAAAACTGAGAAGCCAGAAGATTCTTAGTGTTTCTGGCAAAATTAGTATTGAGCAATGAACACAAAGATATATGCTGGTTAAAATCATAAAACTCTTCAAACATAAAGAATGAAACTGATGTATTAGTATCAATAGTACTTGATCTCACAAGTGGTGGTTGACTCCACGTGAATGAAACGATGTGAAGGTGTGCTATTAGGTGTTATAAGTAATAGACGAGGTGATTTAAAGTAGCGGTCCCCAGTCTTTTTGGCACCAGGGACTGGTTTCATGGAAAACAATTTTTCCAGGGATGGGAGTTGGGGTGGGGAGAGCTCTGCGGCCAGTCCCTAACAGGCAGTGGACTGGACTGGGGACTGGCCCTGGGTTTGGGGACCACAGATTTAAAGTACATGGGAGGATGTGCGTAAGTTATACATAAGTACTGTGCCATTTTATATAAGGGACTTGAGCATCCGTGGATTTTGGTATTCATCGAGGGAGGTCCTGGAACCAATCCCCAACAGATGCTGAAGGATGACTGTATATATCACAATTGATTTATTCATTCTACTTTTGATGGTCTTTTGGGTTACTTCTACTTCTGTTTCGTTTTTGTTTTTTCTAGTATAGTGCTTCTGTGAACATCCTTGTATTTGTGTACAAGAATTTTTCTAAGGTACAAAAATAAGAGAGGAATCTATAGATAATGGAATATACTAATCTTCAATTTTATTAGGCAATGTCAAAGT